>NC_138293.1:46292500-46817500 GCF_965601325.2 Salmo salar
CCGTCAACTCCATTTCCATAACGACAGGGCTGTGAGAACCAAGAGTCCACGGTGTGTGTGTGTGTTCCCTTAATTAAGTCTGACAGATGCTCTGCGTTGACATTGAGATGATAGCTGAGCTAACCAGCATTCTTTCTTCCGGAGGTTGTCTTTATGGAAACAAAAGTATGTTAACAATTGATTGTCTCTTTAGCGCTAAATAACTGTGATGAGAGAAGAGCTGCAGTACAGTCTAACCAGGGCTGTGTGCGGCTGTGAGTGTGTGCTACTGCTGTGCTCCCCTGTGCGTCCTGTGTGTGCATGAGTGTGTCCAGTATGTGCATGAGTGTGCCCTGTGTGTGTATGTGCATGCGTGTGTATGTGCATGAGTGTGACTTGTGTGTGTATGTGCATGAGTGCGTCCTGTGTGTGCACGAGTGTGTCCTGTGTGTGTATGTGCATGAGTGCGTCCTGTGTGTGTATGTGCATGAGTGCGTCCTGTGTGTGTATGTGCATGAGTGCGTCCTGTGTGTGTATGTGCATGAGTGCGTCCTGTGTGTGTATGTGCATGAGTGTGTATGTGCATGCGTGTGTATGTGCATGCGTGTGTATTTGCATGCGTGTGTATGTGCATGCGTGTGTATGTGCCTGCGTGTGTCTTGTGTGTGTATGTGCATGAGTGTGTCCTGTGTGTGCATGAGTGTGTCCTGTGTGTATTGGGATCTGATGTGATGTGAGTGAGGCAGTGATTTGGAGCAGAGATAGCGGTGATTAACAGTGAAAACCACTCGGCGTCCCTGGCCTGCCTACAGTCCAACCTCAGCCCTCTCTCTGATAGCATCACTACAGATCACTGAGTTATAGCCTAGCCTATAGCTAGAACTCCAGTTGTACCCCACTGCTGCCCCTGCCTCTGCCTCTTCTCTTTGGGGCTTTAATGGCCAGCTTGTGTGTAACACTTTGTGAGAAATGTATCCCAAAAACATGTGTCCCAAAAGGTGACAATGAGAGAAGTATGCTCTTGTTTTTGACGTAATCTTTAATCTCTGGCTGCTAGATTTGAATGATTGTGATGTCATTCAGACATGCTCAGACAGACATACAGATGGAAGGGTGCGAGAGATGAGAGGGAGGGATACAGTGGATGGATGTGAAGGAATAAATTAATTGCTACAGGTGTCGGTGAGAGGGATAGAGAGAAGGATGGAAGGGAAAAGGTAGAGGTGGGGGGTAGGAAGGGAGGGAGGGATAGAGAGTAGGATGGAAGGGAAAAGGTAGAGGTGGGGGGTAGGAAGGGAGGGAGGGATAGAGAGAAGGATGAAAGGGAAAAGGGTGGGGTGGGTAGGGAGGGAGGGATAGAGAGAAGGATGGAAGGGAAAAGGTAGAGGTGGGGTGGGTAGGAAGGGATAGAGAGAAGGATGGAAGGGTACATTTTGAGGTGGGGTGGGTAGGAGGTGAGGGGAGGGAGTTAAAAAGGGAGGTAGAAGGGGAGGGAAGGATGGAAGCTGGGGAAAGTTAGAGGTGGGGAGGGTACGAGAAGATGGAGGGAGGGAGTGAAGAGAGGGTTACTTTGATTAGAAGAGACTCACGTTTGGGGATTATCTCTTCATGCTACTGTAGCTTTTGTTCTGCCCTCTCAGGATTAAATAGTGCTGCAGGAGCATGGTTTAGTACAGGACAGCACCACGGCAAAGCTTCAAATTCTTCTAAAAAGCAATCAGTTTGTGTGTTTGTGTGTGTGTTTTGTGTGTGCGAGTGTGTACACGTGTGTGTGTGTGTTTGCGCCTGCCTGTGAGCCTTGTTTGCGCGAGCGTGTGCATCTCTTTCTGGATGTCCTATGCACAGCATGCCACACACACATACAGCAGACACACACAGTGTTTCCCCTATATTCATTTAGCAGCGACACAAAGGACTATTAAAAATGTTGGAAACAATTAGGTCCACTAGTGCTGGAAATGATTAATACAGCAGTCATTTTGCTTTTATTAAAAAAGGGAAGGATGCCACCCAGTGTTCTCACTATCACCCCCTATCTAGGATGAACACAGATATTAAACTATTTTCCAAAATGTTGTCGTCCCGTCTCGAGACGTACTTACCCAAATTGGTCCACACTGACCAAAGCGGGTTTGTTAAAACACGTTTATCCTCGGATAACCTCCGTCGAATATTACATATTTTAGATGCTTCATCAGAAACAACAGCTAATTGGGCTGTATTATCTCTCAATGCAGAACAAGCTTTTTATAGACCAGAATGGTCATATCTCTGGTCTGTCTTGGAACATATGGGAATTAGCTCCAATTTCATTAATATGATTAAAATTCTATATGTCAATCCCTCAGCCATAGTTATAACAGGCAATATCTGCTCTGCTCCATTCAGAGTCACTAGAAGCAGCTGTATGTAAGGTGCTGTATTTATTTTCTTAGTCAACCTTGTGTTCTGTTTCTTTGTGTTCTTGAACGTAGCCCTGTCTTTCATTTTTGTTGATTGATTTCACCTGTGTTAGTTACTCACCTGGTCTCATCAGCTCCTTATTTAGTTTAGTTCATTCTCTTTGTGCCTTTGTGAGGTATTGTTCATTTTGACTCTACTAAGCCTTTTCCTAGCTCGTTTGTGAAAACCAGTTGTAGCCTTCAGTCCTAGTTTTGATTCACCTGCCTGTTTGCCAACCTGTGTATGACCATTGCCTGCATGTGACCACGATTCCTGCCTTCTGTGAAGGTGAAATAAACACCTGCCGTGCTCTGCACGTGACTCTACACCTTTTTCTCCCTGAGTATTCATTACACTGACAATGCGATCCAGTTTCGCCTTTGCTATTCTTATTATCCATGGAACGCCTGGCCCAGGCAATTCGTCAATCGAAGAAAATACCAATTTCCCTCAAATCTACTGATATCTTCATGCCATTATGCATAGATGATATTGTACTATATCTAGACAATGTATTTCAATCACTCCAAAACGCATTGAAAATCATAGATAAATCAATTTATCTCAAGTTCTAAAATGAATCTAATCAAATCAGCCCTACTGCCTCTCTCAAAACCCCAATGGACGACTCCATCTCTACTTATGGAATCCCAATCGTTTCTCATTTTAAATATTTGGAAGTAGATATATTTCCTTCTTTGGATAGAAACAATGCCAGAAACTTTAAACAGAACGCACAAATCAATTCAATCCGACCTCAGTAGATGGAATAATATCCCAGTTGCTTTAACTGAAAGAATATCTATTGTCAAAATGAATATTGCCATTGGCTAAATTTCTGTAGTTTAATGCTTCCCATGGCTCTCCCTTCTGGCTATTGGAATAAAAATCATATGCCCGACCTCACTAACACTCTTGTGGCTAAATGGAAGCAAGTCCTCGCAGCAATGTTCCAACATCTAGTGGAAAGCCTTCCCAAAAGAGTGGAGGCTGTTATAGCAGCAAAGGGGGGCTCACCTTCATATTAATGCCTATGATTTTGGAATGAGATGTTCGACGTGCAGGTGTCCACAGACTTTTGGTCATGTAGTGTAGCTAGATTGGACAACTACATAACACAGTCATAGTAAGTACATGTTTCCTTAATAAAGTAGCTATCAGCAAAGTCAGAGGTAGTAAAGGGGGAAAAAGTCAAGGGGGGGGGGGGGGTGCAAGGGAGGGTGCAAGGGATTGTTTAAGATACTCTTTGAAGAGGTAGGGTTTCAGGTGTGTTTTTGGAAGATGGGTAGGGACTCTGCTTTCCTAGCTTCTGGGGGAAGCTGATTCGAACCATTGGGGTGCCAGTACAGACAAGAGCTTGGACTGGGCTGAGTGGGAGCTGGCCTCCTGTAGGGGTGGGAGGGCCAAGAGACCAGAGGTGGCTCGGAGTGCTCGGGTTGGGGTGTAGGGTTTGAGAATAGCCTGAAGGTAGGGAGGGGCAGGTCCTCTTGCTTCTCCGTAGGCAAGTACCATGGTCTAATAGTGGATGCGATCTTCGACTGGAAGCCAGTGGAGTGTGCAGAGGAGCGGGGTGACATGGGAGAACTTGGGAAGATTGAACACCAGGCAGGCTGCAAAGTTCTGGATAAGTTGTAGGGGTTTGATGGCACGAGCGGGTAGCCCAGCCAACAGCTAGTTGCATTAGTCCAGAAGTGAGATGACAAGTGGCAATCATTTATCTTTCGTTTCTCTGGGTTTAATAATTTTCCTTCAATTCGCAAGAGACTGAATGTATCTCACCGGAGAAAGCATCCGAGCAAGCGAAACATCGCCTCTCTGTCTCTGTAGCCCATCTATCTGATTCTGTCTCGTCAAAAAGAGTATGATATTGTTGCCGCCCGTAGCAATGAGTGCAAGGGAAGCGACTGAAGATTTGGCCACCCTTGATAAAAAAAAGTATAAAATAAAAGCCAATCAGCATTGAGCAAAACTGTGAATGGTCCTGACGCACCAAAACAAAGTGTCAAGTGAAGCCAGTTTAGATTTGGCTTCATACCAATCACGTCACATCAAAAACCAAACGTCATTGACAGAAAAAATGTACATTTTTGCATCTTGTTGTGTTGTTGTCCTACAGTGGTTAGCAAGCCAGCTAAAATCATCCCTTTCCTAAATTAGCCATGGATGGAGATAGGGATTTGGATATGTGGTTTTACTTTATTCTCCATACTGATCCATCATTATAATCGCAATTCTGATCCAACCATAAATTAATAGATTGTGCCCCTTGCCTGAGAGGATGGATGTTAAATGTGTAATAGGCTAATGTTAACTAGCTCGCTCATCGTTGCCCATAAAAAACAAATTTAGGCTAGCGAGCAAGCATTTTAGCCAGGTAGCCTAGGATAACAAAAACAAAAAGTGTGTAATTAAATTCCCCTCATCAATCTACACACAATACTCCATAATGACTAAGGAAAAACAGTTTTTTACATTTTTGCACATTTATTTAAAAAAAATGAAATATGACATTTACATAAGTATTCAGATCCTTTACTCAGTACTTTTTCTGAAGCACCTTTTGCAGCGATTACAGCCTTAAGTCTTCTTAGGTATGATGCTACAAGCTTGGCACACCTGTATGTGGGGAGTTTTTCCCATTCTTTTCTGTAGATCCTCTCAAGCTCTTTCAGGTTGGATGGGGAGTGTCGCTGCACAACTATTTTCAGTTCTCTCCAGAGATGTTTGATCGGGTTCAAGTCCGGGCTCTGGCTGGGCAACTCAGAGACATTCAGAGACTTGTCCCAAAGCCAGTCCTGCGTTGTCTTGGCTGTGTGCTTCGTGTCCTGTTGGAAGGTGAAACTTTGCCCCAGCCTGAGGTCCTGAGTACTCTGGAGCAGGATTTCATCAAGAATCGCTGTACTTTGCTCCTTTCATCTTTCCCTCAATCCTGATTAGTCTCCCAGTCCCTGCCGCTGAAAAACATCCACACAGCATGATGCTGCCACCACCATGCTTCACTGTAGGGATGGTGCAAGGTTTCCTCCATATATGATGCTTGGCATTCAGGCCAAAGAGTTCAATCTTGGTTTCATCAAAACAGAGAATCTTGTTTCTTGTTTCTCTGAGAGTCCTTTAGGTGCCTTTTGGCAAGCTCCAAGCGGGCTGTCATGTGCCTTTTACTGATGAGTGGCTTTGTCTGGCCACTTCACCATAAAGGCCTGATTGGTAGAATGCTGAAGAGATGGTTGTCCTTCTGGAAGGTTCTCCCATTGCCATAGAGGAACTCTGGAGCTCTGTCATAGTGACCATCGGGATCTTGGTCAACTCCCTGACCAAGGCCCTTTTCCCCTGATTGCTCAATTTGGCTTTGTGGCCAGCTATAGGAAGAGTCTTGGTGCTTCCAAACATCTTCCATTTAAGAATGACGGAGGCCACTGTGTTCTTGGGGACCTTCAATGCTGCAGAAATGTTTTGGTACCCTTCCCCAGATCTGTGCCTCGACACAATCCTGAGCTCTACAGACAATTCCTTCGACTTGATGGCTTGGTTTTCGCTCTGACATGCACTGTCAACTGTGGGACCTTATATAGACAGGTGTGTGCCTTTCCAAATCTTGTCCAATCAATTAAATTTACCACAGGTGTACTCCAATCAAGTTGTAGAAACATTTCAAGGATGGTTACTGGAAACAGGATGCACATGACTCTCAAAACAAAGGGTCTGAATACTTATGTAAATTTACAAACATTTCTAAAAAACATTTTTTCTTTGTCATTATGGCGTATTGTGTGTAAGGAAAACATTAAATCATTTTTAGAATAAGGTTGTGAGGTATCAAAATGTGGAAAAAGTCTAGGGGTCTGAATACTTTCCGAATGCACTGTATATCACAGTAGCAAGGCATACGAACTAACAGGTTATAGAGAAAACAATGCAATTATCACAAGACAAAGGTTGTAATATGGCAATGTTTTCCTTGCTATTATACCCACGCTCCACTACTGGATGTTTGCAGAGAACAACAGGGTGTTGTCCAGAGTCACGCCAAGGTTCTTTTCACTCTGGGAGGGGGAAGCCGGGGAGTTGTCAACTGTGATGGAGAGGTCTTGGAGCTGGCAGGCCTTACCCCGGAGGAAGAGCAGCTCCGTCTTGTCAAGGTTAAGCTTGAGGTGGTGGGCCGACATCTAAGATGAAATATCTGCCAGGTACGCAGAGATGCGTCTCGCCACCTGGGTGTAGAAGGATGGAAGGAGAAAAGTAGTTGAGTGAAATCCGCATAGCAATGATAAGAGAGACCATGGGAGGATATGACAGAGCCTAGTAACTTGGTGTATAGAGAGAAGAGGAGAGGGCCTAGATCCAAGCCCTGGGGGACACCAGCAGCGAGAGTACGTGATGCAGACACAGATCCTCTCCACGTCACCTGGTAGGAGCGGCCTGCTAGGTAGGATGCAATCCAAGAGTGTGCAGAGCCTGAGATGCCCAGCCCTGAGAGGGTGGAGAGGAGGATCAGATGGTTCACGTGTCGAAGGCAGCGGATAGATCAAGGAAGATGAGAACAAAGGAGACACAGTCAGCTTTGGCAGGGCGGAGAGCCTTCGTGACCTGTCTTGAAGCCTAACTGGTTAGGGTCAAGAAGATCGTTCTGAGAGATAGCGAGGGAGTTGATCAGAGACAGGCAGCATTACATTTACATTTACATTTACATTTAAGTCATTTAGCAGACGCTCTTATCCAGAGCGACTTACAAATTGGTGCATTCACCTTATGATATCCAGTGGAACAACCACTTTACAATAGTGCATCTAAATCTTTTAAGGGGGGGGGGGGGGGGTTAGAAGGATTACTTTATCCTATCCTAGGTATTCCTTAAAGAGGTGGGGTTTCAGGTGTCTCCGGAAGGTGGTGATTGACTCCGCTGTCCTGGCGTCGTGAGGGAGCTTGTTCCACCATTGGGGT
Source organism: Salmo salar (assembly GCF_965601325.2). NCBI lineage: Eukaryota > Metazoa > Chordata > Actinopteri > Salmoniformes > Salmonidae > Salmo > Salmo salar. Next base: position 46,299,863 of record NC_138293.1, read on the forward strand.
GCCAGAGCAGCGAACAGTTTTGACTGGGCTGAGCGGGAACTGTGCTTCCTCAGAGGTAGGGGGGCCAGCAGGCCAGAGGTGGATGAACGCAGTGCCCTTGTTTGGGTGTAGGGCCTGATCAGAGCCTGAAGGTATGGAGGTGCCGTTCCCTTCACAGCTCCGTAGGCAATCACCATGGTCTTGTAGCGGATGCGAGCTTCAACTGGAAGCCAGTGGAGAGAGCGGAGGAGCGGGGTGACGTGAGAGAACTTGGGAAGGTTGAACACCAGACGGGCTGCGGCGTTCTGGATGAGTTGTAGGGGTTTAATGGCACAGGCAGGGAGCCCAGCCAACAGCAAGTTGCAGTATTCCAGACGGGAGATGACAAGTGCCTGGGTTAGGACCTGCGCCGCTTCCTGTGTGAGGCAGGGTCGTACTCTGCGAATGTTGTAGAGCATGAACCTACAGGATCGGGTCACCGCCTTGATGTTAGTGGAGAACGACAGGGTGTTGTCCAGGATCACGCCAAGGTTCTTAGCACTCTGGGAGGAGGACACAAGGGAGTTGTCAACCGTGATGGCGAGATCATGGAACGGGCAGTCCTTCCCCGGGAGGAAGAGCAGCTCCGTCTTGCCGAGGTTCAGCTTGAGGTGGTGATCCGTCATCCACACTGATATGTCTGACAGACATGCAGAGATGCGATTCGCCGCCTGGTTATCAGAAGGGGGAAAGGAGAAGATTAATTGTGTGTCGTCTGCATAGCAATGATAGGAGAGACCATGTGAGGATATGACAGAGCCAAGTGACTTAGTGTATAGCGAGAATAGGAGAGGGCCTAGAACAGAGCCCTGGGGGACACCAGTGGTGAGAGCGCATGGTGCGGAGACAGATTCTCGCCACGCCACCTGGTAGGAGCGACCTGTCAGGTAGGACGCAATCCAAGCGTGGGCCGCGCCGGAGATGCCCAACTCGGAGAGGGTGGAGAGGAGGATCTGATGGTTCACAGTATCAAAGGCAGCAGATAGGTCTAGAAGGATGAGAGCAGAGGAGAGAGAGTTAGCTTTAGCAGTGCGGAGAGCCTCCGTGACACAGAGAAGAGCAGTCTCAGTTGAATGCCCAGTCTTGAAACCTGACTGATTAGGATCAAGAAGGTCATTCTGAGAGAGATAGCAGGAGAGCTGGCCAAGGACGGCACGTTCAAGAGTTTTGGAGAGAAAAGAAAGAAGGGATACTGGTCTGTAGTTGTTGACATCGGAGGGATCGAGTGTTGGTTTTTTCAGAAGGGGTGCAACTCTCGCTCTCTTGAAGACGGAAGGGACGTAGCCAGCGGTCAAGGATGAGTTGATGAGCGAGGTGAGGAAGGGGAGGTCTCCGGAAATGGTCTGGAGAAGAGAGGAGGGGATAGGGTCAAGTGGGCAGGTTGTTGGGCGGCCGGCCGTCACAAGACGCGAGATTTCATCTGGAGAGAGAGGGGAGAAAGAGGTCAAAGCACAGGGTAGGGCAGTGTGAGCAGGACCAGCGGTGTCGTTTGACTTAGCAAACGAGGATCGGATATCGTCAACCTTCTTTTCAAAATGGTTGACGAAGTCATCCGCAGAGAGGGAGGAGGGGGGGAGAGGGGGAGGAGGATTCAGGAGGGAGGAGAAGGTAGCAAAGAGCTTCCTAGGGTTAGAGGCAGATGCTTGGAATTTAGAGTGGTAGAAAGTGGCTTTAGCAGCAGAGACAGAAGAGGAGAATGTAGAGAGGAGGGAGTGAAAGGATGCCAGGTCCGCAGGGAGGCAAGTTTTCATCCATTTCCGCTCGGCTGCCCGGAGCCCTGTTCTGTGAGCATGAAAGAAAAGGAGGGGATACCGTCTGTACTTTTGACGTCAGATGAGTCGAGTATTGATTTCTTGAGGAGGGGAGCGACTCAGGCCAATTTGAAGTCAGAGGGGACGCAGCCAGTGGTCAGGCATGAGTTGATGAAGGAAATGAGGAATGGGAGAAGGTCTCCAGAGATGGTCTGGAGAAGGAAGGAGGGGATGGTGTCGAGCGGGCAGGTTGTCGGGCGGCCAGACCTCTCTAGTAGCAAGATTTCATCTGGACAGAGAGCGGAGAAAGTGGTCAAAGCGTAGGGTAGTTCTGCTTGAGTGGAACAAGTGGACTCAATAGGCTGAGTGAATGAGGGGATGTCGTCAACCTTCTTTTCAAAGTGGTTGACAAAGTCGTCCGCAGAGAGGGAGTGGAGGGGATGGAGGATTAAGGAGGGATGAGAACGTGGAATAGAGTTTCCTAGGATTAGAGGCAGAAGCTTGAAATTTAGAGTGATAGAAAGTGGCTTTAGCAGTGTATACAGAAGAAGAGAAGGTAGAGAGGGATTGAAATTATGATAAGTCCCCCGGAAGTTTAGTTTTCCTACATTTTTGCTCAGCTGCCCACAGCTCTGTTCTGTAAGCTTGCAATGAGTCACTGAGCCACAGAGCAGAAGGGGAGGGCCAGGCCGGCAGGGAGGAAAGGGGACATTGTGAGTCATAGGATGCGGGAAGGGAGGAGAGTAGGGTTGAAGAGGCAGAGTCAGGAGACAGAAGGGAGAATTAGCAGACAGGAGAGATGATAAGAGAGTAGTAGTTGAGAGAGAGTGAAGATTTCAAAGGCATATGACCATCTGGGTAGGGGCTGAGTGACTAGTGTTGGAGGAAAGGCAGACAGAAATGGAAACAAAGTAGTAATCAGAGACCTGGAGGGGGGGTTGCAGTGAGATTAGTAGGCAATCACTCTCTGGTAAAGATGAGGTCAAGCATGTTGCCTGCCTTGTGAGGGGAGGAGACTGGGAAAGGGTGCGGTCAAAAGAGGCAAAGAGGGGAAAGAGAGTTGCAAAGAAATAAATCGAAGGCAGACGTCCGGAGGTTGAAGTCGCCACTTACGAGGAGCGGTGAGCCATAGTCAGGAAATTAGCTTCTTACGGTGTCAAGCTCGTTGAGGAACTTTCTAAGGGCACCTGGTGGGCAACAATGTTAAGCTTGAGTGGACAAGTGACAGTTACAGCATGGAATTCAAATGAGGAGATGGACATTTGAAGAAATTAGTAGACCTGTGCAACAACCGTGATGACCAGATGCTCCCGGACTATGAGATGAAGCGAAGACAGTTGGAGTGTCCGAAATCTCTGGGGTGATCAATGTCTCCGTCAGGGCCAAAACGTCAATGTACTGAATGGCAGCAAAGGCTGCGATGAACTTAACGTTCTTGACCGCAGATCGGTAGTTCCAAACGCTGCCAGAGACCAGGAATTCCACATGGGTTGTGCGTGCAGTGTACACTAAATTACAAGGGTTGCAGCCAAGGGGTGGGGAGCGAACTGGAATAGAAAACATAGACATATTTGCCAAAGCTACAAAACAGAAAAATTAGATCATCTGAAAATAACTAGGTAAGAGTACTCAAGTGAGAGAGTGGAGCCTTCTTCTCTTCCCTTCCTCGAATAACTCCGCAGAATAACTCGGCAAAATCATCTTTGTTTCGGCAACGGTCTTTGTTTTGCAACTGACACGACCGCCGCTTACAGCTGCAGATGGGAAAACAGGGTGACTGAAGTATTAATACTAATTGCTAATTATCTTGTGATGGTGAAGAGCACACCTTGCGGTACCAATTGCTTCCATTTAAGAATGATGGAGGCCACTGTGTTCTTGGGGATCTTCAATGCTGCAGAAATGTTTTGGTACCCTTGCCCAGGTCTGTGCCTCAACACAATCCTGAGCTCTACAGACAATTCCTTCGACCTGATGGCTTGGTTTTTGCTCTGACATGCACTGTCAACTGTGGGACGTTATATAGACAGGTGTGTGCCTCTCCAAATCTTGTCCAATCAATTGAAGTTACCGCAGGTGGACTCCAATCAAGTTGTAGAAACATCTCAAGGATGATCAATGGAAACAGGATACACCTGAGCTCTATTTCGAGTCTGATAGCAAAGGGGCTGAATACTTATGTAAATAAGGTATTTCTCCTTTTTTTTATAAATGTATTTTTTTCTTCTTAAAACTTGTTTTTGCTTTGTCATTATGTGGTATTGTGTGTAGATTGCTGAGGAATTGTTTTATTTAATCCATTTTAGAATAAGGCTGTAACACAACAATATGTGGAAAAAGTCTGAATAGGGTCTGAATACTTTCACACCTGGAGATATCAGGAGTCCTCTATCTATAGAATGATAAGGTAAATGATCCAGGATAAAATTAGGTACACATTGGAGGACTATCTGTACAGAACTTTAAATTGTATTTCCAGGCACTAGCATTTCGCCCCATCCTAAATAAGTTTAGACATGATTCATATAGAGGGAAATATGGTGTCTCCTATTGCCTTGGATGAAGTGGTCTTCACTGATATATCCCTTAAACATTGTAAACTACGCTTTGGTCCTATTATTGCTCATACAATTTCTATATGGCTCAAATTGAAAAACAATGAAACTGGCAATCAAAATGGCATGACCACACTCCAATATTTCTCAATAATGGTTTACGATTTGGAGGGCGGCCTTTTGCATCCCCCAAATGTGGAATCCGTTCCCTTAACGGTATTTAAAAAAACATTTTTATTTCACCTTTATTTAACCAGGAAGGCAAGTTGAGAACAAGTTCTCACTTACAACTGCGACCTGGCCAAGATAAAGCAAAGCAGTTTGACACATACAACAGAGTTACACATGGAGTAAAACAAACATAGTAAATAATACAGTAGAAAAATAAGTCTATATACAATGTGAGTAAATTATGTGAGATAAGGGAGGTAAAGGAAATAAATAGGCCATGGTGGCGAAGTAAATACAATATAGCAAGTAAAACACTGGAATGGTAGATTTGCAGTGGATGAATGTGCAAAGTAGAAATAATGGGGTGCAAAGGAGCAAAATAAATAAATAAATAAATACAGTAGGGGAAGTGGTAGTTGTTTGGGCTAAATTATAGATGGGCTATGTACAGGTGCAGTAATCTGTGAGCTGTTCTGACAGATGGTGCTTAAAGCTAGAGAGGGAGATAAGTGTTTCCAGTTTCAGAGATTTTTGTAGTTCGTTCCAGTCATTGGCAGCAGAGAACTGGAAGGAGAGGCGGCCAAAGGAGGAATTGGCTTTGGGGGTGACCAGGGAGATATACGTGCTGGAGCGTGTGCTACGGGTGGGTGCTGCTATGGTGACCAGCGAGCTGAGATAAGGGGGGACTTTACCTAGCAGGGTCTTGTAGATAACCTGGAGCCAGTGGGTTTGGCGACGAGTAGGAAGCGAGGGCCAGCCAACAAGAGCGTACAGGTCGCAGTGGTGGGTAGTATATGGGGCTTTGGTGACAAAACGGATGGGACTGTGATAGACTGCATCCAATTTATTGAGTAGGGTATTGGAGGCTATTTTGTAAATGACATCGACGAAGTCGAGGATTGGTAGGATGGTCAGTTTAACAAGGATATGTTTGGCAGCATGAGTGAAGGATGCTTTGTTGCAAAATAAGAAGCCAATTCTAGATTTAACTTTGGATTGGAGATGTTTGATGTGAGTCTGGAAGCAGAGTTTACAGTCTAACCAGACACCTAGGTATTTGTAGTTGTCTACATATTCTAAGTCAGAACCATCCAGAGTAGTGATGCTGGATGGGCGGGCAGGTGTAGGCAGCGATTGGTTGAAGAGCATGCATTTAGTTTTACTTGTATTTAAGAGCAGTTGGAGGCCACAGAAGGAGAGTTGTATGGCATTGAAGCTCGTCTGGAGGGTTGTTAACACAGTGTTCAAAGAAGGGCCAAAAGTATACAGAATGGTGTCGTCTGCGTAGAGGTGGATCAGAGACTCACCAGCAGCAAGAGCGACATCATTGATGTATACAGAGAAGAGAGTCGGCCCAACAATTGAACCCTGTGGCACCCCCATAGAGACTGCCAGAGGTTCGGACAACAGGCCCTCCGATTTGACACACTGAACTCAATCGGAGAAGTAGTTGGTGAACCAGGCGAGGCAATCATTTGAGGAACCAAGGCTATTGAGTCTGCAGATGAGGATGTGGTGATTGACAGAGTTGAAAGCCTTGGCCAGGTCAATGAATATGGCTGCACAGTATTGTTTCTTATCGATGGCGGTTAAGATATCGTTTAGGACCTTGAGCCTGGCTGAGGTGCACCCATGACCAGCTCTGAAACCAGATTGCATAGCAGAGAAGGTGCGGTGGGATTCGCAATGGTCGGTAATCTGTTTGTTGACTTGGCTTTCGAAGACCTTAGAAAGGCAGAGTAGGATAGATATAGGTCTGTAGCAGTTTGGGTCAAGAGTGTCCCCCCTTTGAAGAGGGGGGTGACCGCAGCTGCTTTCCAGTCTTTGGGAATCTCAGACGACACAAAAGAGAGGTTGAACAGGCTAGTAATAGGGGTTGCAACAATTTCGGCAGATCATTTTAGAAAGAAAGGGTCCAGATTGTCTAGCCCGGCTTATTTATAGGGGTCCAGATTTTGCAGCTCTTTTAGAACATCAGCTGACTGGATTTGGGAGAAGGAGAAATGGGGAAAGCTTGGGCGAGTTGCTGTGGGGGGTGCAGTGCTGTTGACCGGGGTAGGGGTAGCCAGGTGGAAAGCATGGCCAGCCGTAGAAAAATGCTTCTTGAAATTCTCAATTATATTGGATTTTTCGGTGGTGACAGAGTTTCCTATCCTCAGTGCAGTGGGCAGCTGGGAGGAGGTGTTCTTATTCTCCATGGACTGTACAGTGTCCCAGAACTTTTTTGAGTTTGTGTTGCAGAAAGCAAATTTCTGCTTGAAAAAGCTAGCCTTGGCTTTTCTAACTGCCTGTGTATATTGGTTTGTAACTTCCCTGAAAAGTTGCATATCACGGGGACTGTTCGATGCTAATGCAGAACACCACAGGATGTTTTTGTGTTGGTTAAGGGCAGTCAGGTCTGGAGAGAACCAAGGGCTATATCTGTTCCTTGTTCTAAATTTCTTGAATGGGGCATGCTTATTTAAGATGGTGAGGAAGGCATTTAAAAAAAATAACCAGGCATCCTCTACTGACGGGATGAGGTCAATATCATTCCAGGATACCCGGGCCAGGTCAATTAGAAAGGCCTGCTTGCAGAAGTGTTTCAGGGAGCGTTTGACTGTGATGAGTGGAGGTCGTTTGACCACTGACCCATTACGGATGCAGGCAATGAGGCAGTGATCGCTGAGATCTTGGTTGAAAACAGCAGAGGTGTATTTAGAGGGCAAGTTCGTTAGGATGATATCTATGAGGGTGCCCGTGTTTATGGCTTTGGGGTGGTACCTGGTAGGTTCATTGATAATTTGTGTGAGATTGAGGGCATCAAGCTTAGATTGTAGGATGACTGGGGTGTTAAGCATGTTCCAGTTTAGGTCACCTAGCAGCACGAGCTCTGAAGATAGATGGGGGGCAATCAGTTCACATATGGTGTCCAGAGCGCAGCTGGGGGCAGAGGGTGGTCTATAGCTGGCGGCAACGGTGAGAGACTTGTTTTTAGAGAGGTGGATTTTTAAAAGCAGAAGTTCAAATTGTTTGGGTACAGACCTGGATAGCCTGGAGAGTTCTGTCCTACTATCTCTGCAGTAGATTGCAACACCGCCCCCTTTGGCCGTTCTATCTTGTCTGAAAATGTTGTATTTAGGGATGGAGATTTCAGAGTTTTTGGTGGTCTTCCTAAGCCAGGATTCAGACACGGCTAGGACATCCGATAAAATAGCTTCATGGTATAATGTACAGACAAAGGTATGGTAGGATGTGAATACAGTGGAGGTAAACCTAGACATTGAGTGATGATGAGAGAGATATTGTCTCTAGAAACATCATTGTAACCAGGTAATGTCATTGCATGTGTGGGTGGTGGATCTGAAAGGTTGGATAAGGTATAATGAGCAGGGCTAGAGGCTCTACAGTGAAATAAGCCAATAAACACTAACCAGAACAGCAATGGACAAGGCATATTGACATTAAGGAGAGGCATGTTTTGCCGAGTGATCATAAGGGTCCAGTAAGTAGTGAGGTTGGTTGGGGTCACGGCGATTCAGATAGCTAGCCGGGCCATGGGTAGCAAGATGGCAGAAGATGGAGGTCTGTTTTTAGCCACCTCGTGCGTTTCCGTCGGTAGATTAGTGGGGTTCTGTGTGGTAGAGGAGACGGACCGAATTGGCAAAATAGTTATAGTTATAGTGGCCCAAGAAAATTGTCCGATAGACCTATTCAGATAGCAGCCGATAAGACAGCCAATGATTAGCGGGCCGCAGATGGGCGTTCAGGTTACATCGCGACGGAGGGGCCAGTTGGATAACTCCCTCGGCCAGATAACGTCGGTAGTCCAGTCGTGAAGGCCCGGTGGGGCTCCGCATCGGCAGTAAAACGGGTCCGGATAGGTGATTGTAGCCCAGGAGTGGCTGATGGAACTCTTCAGCTCGCTAGCTCCGGAATAATTGATGTTTGCTCCGGGACCAACGTTAGCCAATAGACACTCGGATAGCAGCTAGCTAGCTGCAAGATCCAGGTGTAAATGTCTAGAGGTTGCTATAGAAATCCGGGGATATGGAGAGAAAATAGGTCCGGTATGCTCTGGTCTGAGTCGCGTTAGCTTTTCGAGCTAAAGGATAGCTGATGACCACCAACCGTGGTTAGCTGAATACTAACGTTAGCCAGTGAACTGGCTAACTTCTGGCTAACTTCTGGCTAGCTTCTGTTGTGGATTTCAGATTTGAGGTGAATAATACTTTTTTTTGTTAATTGGTGAGGCGGGTTTCAGGAGAGTGTTTTGAAGTTGAAGATGTAAATATACACTGCTCAAAAAAATAGCTGTGGCAAGAAGGTTTGCTGTGTCTGTCAGCGTAGTGTCCAGAGCATGGAGGCGCTACCAGGAGACAGGCCAGTACATCAGGAGACGTGGAGGAGGCCGTAGGAGGGCAACAACCCAGCAGCAGGACCGCTACCTCCGCCTTTGTGCAAGGAGGAGCAGGAGAAGCACTGCCAGAGCCCTGCAAAATGACCTCCAGCAGGCCACAAATGTGCATGTGTCTGCTCAAATGGTCAGAAACAGACTCCATGAGGGTGGTATGAGGGCCCGACGTCCACAGGTGGGGGTTGTGCTTACAGCCCAACACCGTGCAGGACGTTTGGCATTTGCCAGAGAACACCAAGATTGGCAAATTCGCCACTGGCGCCCTGTGCTCTTCACAGATGAAAGGAGGTTCACACTGAGCACGTGACAGACGTGACAGAGTCTGGAGTCGCCGTGGAGAACGTTCTGCTGCCTGCAACATCCTCCAGCATGACCGGTTTGGCGGTGGGTCAGTCATGGTGTGGGGTGGCATTTCTTTGGGGGGCCGCACAGCCCTCCATGTGCTCGCCAGAGGTAGCCTGACTGCCATTAGGTACCGAGATGAGATCCTCAGACCCCTTGTGAGACCATATGCTGGTGCGGTTGGCCCTGGGTTCCTCCTAATGCAAGACAATGCTAGACCTCATGTGGCTGGAGTGTGTCAGCAGTTCCTGCAAGAGGAAGGCATTGATGCTATGGACTGGCCCGCCCGTTCCCCAGACCTGAATCCAATTGAGCACATCTGGGACATCATGTCTCGCTCCATCCACCAACGCCACGTTGCACCACAGACTGTCCAGGAGTTGGCGGATGCATTAGTCCAGGTCTGGGAGGAGATCCCTCAGGAGACCATCCGCCACCTCATCAGGAGCATGCCCAGGCGTTGTAGGGAGGTCATACAGGCACGTGGAGGCCACACACACTACTGAGCCTCATTTTGACTTGTTTTAAGGACATTACATCAAAGTTGGATCAGCCTGTAGTGTGGTTTTCCACTTTAATTTTGAGTGTGACTCCAAATCCAGACCTCCATGGGTTGATAAATTGGATTTCCATTGATTATTTTTGTGTGATTTTGTTGTCAGCACATTCAACTATGTCAAGAAAAAGTATTTAATAAGATTATTTCTTTCATTCAGATCTAGGATGTGTTGTTTAAGTGTTCCCTTTATTTTTTTGAGCAGTATATATACATGGGACACGACAAGACGAGGACAAAGGATGTCTGACTGCTATGCCATCTTGGATGGAAGTGTGATTGACGGAGAATCCCACTGGCTGAATGGACAGGGAGAATATATCCGGAGAGAGCCATATTTCCATAAAACAGAGTATGTTACAGTTCCTGATGTCTCTCTGGAAGGAGGGACTGAACGTTAGCGAGTAATGTACTCGGAAGTGATGGATGGTAAGCACGCCGCCTGAGTCTGATTAGGGCCCCACTTCTTCTTCCCCTTCTCCGGCATCTGCGTTTTGGTGCAGCCCCGGGATGAACAGAGGTGCCTTGGGAAGTTCAAACAAAGGATCCATGTCAAGGAAGTTGAATTTCTGCTGTAATTTCTGGTGAGTGACCGCCGATCTAATAGCCAAAAGTAATTTTCGCCTGTAGGTAATAATACAAAAAACGTTCTAAGCAAATAACGTAAGAAATAACGCAAAAAAAGATATATAATACTGCAAAGTTGGTTGGGTAGGAGCTGGAAGAATGGGCGACAGTGTCTGTCGGCACCATCTTGAATCACAAATAACATGTGAGAAACAGAGTAGGCTCAGCTCACAATATACAACCTGAATCATACTGGAGCAAATATATATAATTTAACAACTTGATACAAAACACCTACAGACAAAAGGAGGAAACAGTTGCACTGAGTGTTGCTGTACTTGCCCCAGGACCATGACTAGGACCTCAGTGGCACGAGATTATACTTATCGGATATGCACTTCTCAGTACATCGCACTTCAAGTTTGTATTAGGTATTGGAGACATTCACATTGAGTGTGTTGAATTAAGAAAGAGAACACACCAAAAAACTCAAACACTGGCATAAATGTCCTTAGGCTGTTGTTGCCTTAGCAACAGTTTCCATTTTTGATTTTGTTTTCCCACTGTGATATTTGTTTAATACACATTTTTATTTATTAATTTTGCAGTGTAGCAGTGATAAATCATAATTAACATACAGTACCATGGAAGACAGAAAAGCTCTGTGTAAACTGATGTCTGTCAGCACATTAATATGATTGTGTGTGTCTGTGTGTGTCTGTCTCTGTGTGTGTGTCTCCGTCTGTGCAATGTGTCTTCTTCTAAACCCTTCCTCACCCGGCACCCCAACTCCCACTCTGTCACCTCTGACCTCACCTCTGACCTCGGCAGAGAGAGATTAGAGAGAGAGGGAAAGAAAGGTGGGAGAGAAATAGAATGAGAGGAATACATTCGGAAGAGAGAGGGAAGCGAGAGAGTGATAAGGGGAGAGAGGGAGGGAGAGAGGAGAAAGGGAGGATACATAGAGAATGAGAGGGAAAGAGAGTGCCGCTGGTAGAGTTGCCAGAGCCTGTGTCCCCCAGTGCAGACTAAACACATCACATACAGTATCTGAGCCCCCCCCACACACGTGCAAACACATACTGTACACCCAAACATAGCATGCACACACAAACACACATAAAGCACATATGCACACATTCACACCATGCAACTCACACACCAACCAACATACAGTACATGCAACACACACAGCACAACATGTGCACACGCTCACAGCATGCAACTCACACATATTACGCAACACAAAAAACATGCAAGACACCCACACACAAACATACACAGCCTGTCCCTAAACATGTAATGCAGTACAGCGTTTACATCAAACGTCGCAAACAGAATCACACACACACACACACACACACACACACACACACACACACACACACACACACACACACACACACACACACACACACACACACACACACACACACACACACACACACACACACACCTCTTTCAGTGTCTGTTTTAGTTAGCAGCAGTCATCAGCATCCTCTGAAATAAGAGTCCTTGAGAAGAGAGAGAACGTTTAGCTTAAAGATGGAATCCGCAGTATGGGGAAACAGTGCCACTGTCTATCCGCTCCAGGGCCAATGTTGACAAGCAGCAGAAGTAGGGAGTGTCACGCATCATGGTAAAAAAACAATCCACTACATATACTGCAGTTCTATCGCACGTGCAATGATGTCAGATGGAAAAATGACTATGACGTAGATGCAGAAAGTAAACTGCATAGTGGGTCAATTTCCGCAACAACTAAGAGCGTTGAAGCGCGAGGCTACACTTCTCCGCTGTTTTGTTGCCCTGGCTACCACACTGTGAATATCATGAAGCAAACCGCGCACATGCGCAGATACTGTGTGTGACTGTATGAGAGCGAAATCTGCACTTGCTCATCTCAATATCTGCGGTGCTGCTCGTGGCAACGTCACTTAGCTGAGTCTACCTTTAATTGGAGTTTGTGCTGTTGTGATGTCCTAGCTAGGTTGATGACTATCTGATGACAGGTGGTTAGGGCGCAGAGTTTCTATGTTAGGTTGAATGTTTTTACCCCCCATGTAATCTCTCGTGGACAGACTACGTAAACATAATGGTATCTGTCATGATGTCATGATCCAATGGAATGTGTGAGAAATAGCAGCATTAGTTCTGGTGCTTTGGACAGATTTCCAGTGGTCTTTCAAATTTCGGAAGGCGAGGGAGCATTTGCCCTTAACTTGCAAAGAGAGGGGGTGGAGCTCTTTATTCTGGTTCTGATCTGTTCTCTTAACACACATGGACCCAGAACTTAATCAAGCATCTTACCAATTACACAAGACTTTACTTCTAAGTCAAGATTAACCCCTATGAAATGAGCTAGGGGATATGGCTGGCATTTCTGAACTATGATGTCAGTTTTAGTTAGGCTTAGATACACTCTCTCTCTCTCTCTCTCTCTCTCTCTCTCTCTCTCTCTCTCCTCTCCTCCTCTCTCTCTCTCTCTCTCTCTCTCTCTCTCTCTCTCTCTCTCTCTCTCTCTCTCTCTCTCTCTCTCTCCTCTCTCTCTCTCTCTCTCTCTCTCTCTCTCTCTCTCTCTCTCTCTCTCTCTCTCTCTCTCTCTCTCTCTCTCTCTCTCTCTCTCTCTCTCTCTCTCTCTCTCTCTCTCTCTCTCTCTCTCCTCTCTCTCTCTCTCTCCTAGCATTAACAAGGTCTGTGTCTCGTTCTCTCTTTGCTTTCTCCCATTCTCAGTCACTCATTTCTGTGTCCTCTTCTCTCTTTGCTTTCTCCCATTCTCAGTCACTCATTTTTGTCTGACTTACCTCCCCTGCCATCCTCTCTTGTGCTTTCCCTCCCTCTCTTTCTGTACATTTTCTCTGCCCTAGGGGATCCTCACGACTCTTGGCTCCTCTTCTCCCCCTGTCACAGTCTCTCTCTCTCTCTCTCTCTCTCTCTATTTCTCAAATTTTCTCTCTGTCCCTCACTTCCCCCTCTCTCTTGGAGTCACTAGCTCAGAATCAAGTTACATAATATAATACATGAGGGAGCGAGGTAGAGCGATATGGAGACAGTGAGACAGTGAGTGAGAGGGGGAGAGAAAACAAGAGCGAGGGATATAGAGGGAGATAAAGAGACTAGGGGCCTTTTCCAGTGATCTACTGAGAAAGACTGATGTTCTCATTCTTTTAAACCACTGATGTTCAAAATGACAGAATCTGCTCTGTTCTTTTCACTTACCATGCCACCTCGGGGCTATGCATGTGTGTGTGTGTGTGTAGGTGTGTACATGTGTGTATACACACTATACACATACAATATGTGCATCTTTTGTGTTGGTGCTTTTCTCCGTCTTGGGTGGGTGGGTATTTGTGTATTATCGGTGTATTTGTAAGATCTTTCTCATTTCTCTTTTTTTAAGAGGTGTATCCTCCTCTTCCCTTATCTCATCTCTTCCCCACTTCCTTCCTTCCACTCCACTCCACCGTTCCTCTCCTTATCTCTTCCATGATTACAAATTCATCCTCTGACTTATGATGTAACCAGTTTTGGGCCACAAAATCTCCCTCCCCAAGCATTTTAGTCCCCCCCCCTTCTCATCTTTCTGAGAACTTCCCTCCATCCCTGACTCCCTCTCTTTTTTGAAGGTCTTAATCTCGTCCCTAATGCAGGCGGGAAATGTGGCGGGAGAGTTGGGTGTTACGGCTTTCCGACTTTAATGACTTGCAGTTGGAGGAGCCCTCTGGAGCGTCGCCACGTTAAGTCATGAGGATGGAGGGGGTTTATCTGACTGAGACTGTCACATGGGAGCACATGGGAGCACCATGCTGGGCCTTACTGTATGAGTAGAGAGTAGAGTAGGACCGGAGTTAGAAATTCAAAGATTTTCTAGATTAGAAAATGTATTGTCCATTAAAGGTAAAATGATAATTCGACTTCCATTACTCATTAACAAAATAGTGTGTAGCCCACATAGCATTGCAGTATAAATACACACAAAAAGAGTCAGTGATAAAGGAACAAAATATAAATCAGGGTAGTGTTCAACAGTAGTATTTGAGACAACCAGATGATGCCATATTGTCCCTGCCTGCTCTTTGACGATGCAGTGCATTCCGGGCGAAAGTTTTCCCTAACCACAGACCTAGGGTCAGTTTACTCTCCCCAGATCCTAGTCTGAACCATCTGGAGTAAACAAAGCAATACTGACCACAGATCATGACATCATCGTCCCTCTCACATCCGCCCCTTGGGAGGCTGGATCATACACACGCACACACACACACACACACACACACACACACACACACACACACACACACACACACACACACACACACACACACACAGAGTAAAATCTCCCTCTGTTTTATTCTGTTACCAAATGTTCTATCTGCACCGCTCTTCCTGTAAATGTGATTTTGTAAAATGTTCTGTGGAAATTGTTGTATGTTGTTGTATGTTTTGTGAAACTTTGAAATCAGTGTTTTTTGTTCGGTATACATTTAAAGTGAAACATTTTAGTCCTAGCGTAATTCTGTCACCATGGAATTGCCCATATGCTATTGCCCAGACACAGAAATACTGGATTAAAACACTGGCTATATGAAAATCAGCTGTATGTGAGTGTGCGTCTGGTTTTGTATGTGTGTGTGTGTGTCTACAGTTCCCTCCCAGCTTTTCTGACTAACATTGAGAAAGCAGATTTTTAAAGGTCACAATACAGCAGGCTCTCTACACGCTCCACTCTCCAGCTGGTCCTTTGTGTGTCTCTGTGTCTACAGATTTATAAATAAGCTCTTTAATCTTCAGGCTCTGTCTTTATTCCCTGCTACTGTATCTTGGGAAGAGAACACCCAAAGATTCCCTCTGATTTCACAGCCTCCACTCTGGCAGGACAACCAGTACTCACTCTGTCTGTCTGTCTGTCTGTCTGTCTGTCTGTCTGTCTGTCTGTCTGTCTGTCTGTCTGTCTGTCTGTCTGTCTGTCTGTCTGTCTGTCTGTCTGTCTGTCTGTCTGTCTGTCTGTCTGTCTGTCTGTCTGTCTGTCTGTCTGTCTGTCTGTCTGTCTGTCTGTCTGTCTGTAAGGGGAGGTTATTAAATGCAGCCTCTATATAATTGTTCACACTGTCTGTGACTCTGACTAACTACTACTGACTCATCCTCATAGCTTCCTAAAGAAGACTATAGGGTCTGAATAGATATGAGGTTCACTATGGTCAAAACTCTGCCAAACTATGGTGCTGTACAAAGGGCCTAGATTTCTTAGATTTAGTATAAGCCGGAAAAAATAGGCCTAAAATGCTATACAATAGTTGTATGTATGCAGGTTTGAATTCTCACTATGTTAAAATCCCATGGGTGAATGACATTGACCCTTTCCTTTCTTGCAATGACACTCACACTTGTCTTGTCTTACTAGCGCTGACTTTTATTGAGTAAAACATGTAATTACTGTGACTGTAATATGTGGTTGTCCCATCTAGCTACCTTAAGATGAATGCACTAATTGTAAGTCGCTATGGATAAGAACGTTGTCACGTCCTGACCAGCAGAGGGCGTATTGCTTAGTCTAGGTCAGGATGTGGCAGGGGGTTTGTGTTTGTTAAATGTTGGGTTGATGATTGGGACTTCCAATTGAAGGCAGGTGTGTATAGTTGCCTTTGATTGGAAGTCCTATATAGGTGTGTGTGTTTGTCGTTGGGGTTGTGGGGAATTGTTCTGTGTTGAGCCTATGCTTTGCCAGACTGTTGGTTGTTCGGTCATTCTCGTGAGTTCGTTTTGATGTTCATTTAGTCTGTAAATAAATACACACGATGAGCATACACATACCTGCTGCGTTTTGGTCCTCTTCTCTCCAGTACGACATTTTTAAGGATGAGTACGACTTATTTTATGACAGAATTCCCCACCAACAAAGGACCAAGCAGCGGAAGAAGGCTGGCGAGGACTGGGAGACACAACGGGTAAGGGAGACCGAGAGGCACCCCCAAGAATTTTTTTAGGGGGGGGCACAAGGGCTATTTGACGGGGCAAGAGCTGCCCACCAGTCGACAGTCGTCAGAGCTGCCCGCCAGTCAACAGTCGTCATCAGAGCTGCCCGCCAGTCAACAGTCGTCGTCAGAGCTGCCCGCCAGTCAACAGTCGTCGTCAGAGCTGCCCGCCAGTCAACAGTCGTCGTCAGAGCTGCCCGCCAGTCAACAGTCGTCGTCAGAGCTGCCCGCCAGTCAACAGTCGTCGTCAGAGCTGCCCGCCAGTCAACAGTCGTCGTCAGAGCTGCCCGCCAGTCAACAGTCGTCGTCAGAGCTGCCCGCCAGTCAACAGTTGTCGTCAGAGCTGCCCGCCAGTCAACAGTTGACGTCAGAGCTGCCCGCCAGTCAACAGTTGACGTCAGAGCTGCCCGCCAGTCAACAGTCGTCAGAGCTGCCCGCCAGTCAACAGTCGTCAGAGAGGTCAGACTGCGCTGAACTGCTGGAGTGGCCAGACTGCCCTGACCTGCCGGAGTGGCCAGACTGCCCTGACCTGCCGGAGTGGCCAGACTGCCCTGACCTGCCGGAGTGGCCAGACTGCCCTGACCTGCCGGAGTGGCCAGACTGCCCTGACCTGCCGGAGTGGCCAGACTGCCCTGACCTGCCGGAGTGGCCAGACTGCCCTGACCTGCCGGAGTGGCCAGACTGCGCTGAACTGCCGGAGTGGCCAGACTGCGCTGAACTGCCGGAGTGGCCAGACTGCGCTGAACTGCCCCCAGTTGCCAGACTGCCCAGACTGTCCCCAGTTGCCAGACTGCCCAGACTGTCCCCAGTTGCCAGACTGCCCAGACTGTCCCGAGCTGCCAGACTGCCCAGACTGTCCCGTGCTGCCAGAGTGGCCCGACTGCCTGGAACGGCCTGCACCTGAGCCACCTCCAGGATAGGTGGGTTGGGGAGGGAGGGTGTAGCACAGTGCCGTCGTTGACGGCAGCCACCCTCCCTTCCCTCCCTTATGGTTAAGGGGTTATTGTTTGTTGGGTTTTTGTTGGGGTATTGGGGATTTTCTTGTTTTTCTTTTTTAGGTGCATCCTGGAGTCTGCACCTTGAGGGGGGGGTACTGTCACGTCCTGACCAGCAGAGGGCGTATTGCTTAGTCTAGGTCAGGATGTGGCAGGGGGTTTGTGTTTGTTAAATGTTGGGTTGATGATTGGGACTTCCAATTGAAGGCAGGTGTGTATAGTTGCCTTTGATTGGAAGTCCTATGTAGGTGTGTGTGTTTGTCTTTAGGGTTGTGGGGAATTGTTCTGTGTTGAGCCTATGCTTTGCCAGACTGTTGGTTGTTCGTTCATTCTCGTGAGTTCGTTTTGTTGTTTTGATGTTCATTTAGTCTGTAAATAAATACACACGATGAGCATACACATACCTGCTGCGTTTTGGTCCTCTTCTCTCCAGTACGACATTTTTAAGGATGAGTACGACTTATTTTATGACAAACGTCTGCTAGATGACCATTAGCGTGACACCATGTCACAGTGTTCAGCCATGCCTTCCTCCCTGTAGTGATCAATAGGTTTGATATCAAATACAGATCATCCTGCACCAAGCCTCACTACTCACTTCAGGGATCCATAGTGTTTAAGCAGGTGGCGTGTGTGTATGTGTGTGCCATACAGGCCCTTGAGGATCGACTTTGACTCTATTGATGCAGGACACTCAGCAGTTAGGCTTGAGTTCTTGACGGTGTAGGGGTTGTGCGTGCGTGTGTGTCTTCAGTATGCCTGTGCTTTGTCACAGACGTGCTCCTTGTGGGAGGCTAATTGAAAATGGCTTCACTGCGTCTGTCCTTTTCCCTACCTAGAGTGTGTGTGTGTGTGTGTACGTATCAAACCACACACTGACATTGCAGACAGATCTTCCTGGCCTATATGTTCAGTATCAATTTGAAATGTCCCTTCAGTGTTGCAGTATTGTTGTGATGTAACTGTTTGTTTTTTTGGGCCAGACAGTGTGTGTGTGTTCGTTAGACTGTGTACCCCCTTCCCGCTGAGGCAATGTATTGTCACTTAAATTTCCCAGCATACAATAATGACGGGCCAAAAGTTGGAACATAATGAGGAGGGTAACTCTAGATCATCCAGCTCTACGTCTGGCTGACTGCTGGGGATTACTGCAGCACAATGGGAAATACTGTAAGGCCTATTGTACTGTGTGCGTGCGTGTTTGACTGTCTGTGTCGTGCTCACACGTATGTCCTGGAAGGTGAGCCAGATTAATCAGAGATTATATTACATGTACAGTATATAGACGGTGTTTCCCCTAGGATTTTCTTTCAGCAGTGGTGGCAAAGGAAGCGGGGGGAACACACTGCTCTTTGCTGTGGGGATCCGGCGGCATGCCTGCTGGGAATGTTTTTGTAGAACGACTGTCAGGGTCACTTTTAGTGACTTTTTAAAAAGACATTCTACTCATTCTACTTCTATTCTACTAATTTTACTGAAAATGGTATTGTGTTGACACCATCTGAAATATTACTGACGTGCACCACTGTACTTTACAGAGATAATGATGAGCAAGCGGTGGCTGTGCGTTCGTGTCTCTCATTCGCTGCACTGCTCGCTCTGTTCTCACTAATCTTAAAGGGATAGTGTGAGATTTTGTCAGTGATGCACTTTTTCAATTTACCCAGAGTCAGATGAACTCATGGATACAATTTGTATGTCTCTGCGTGAAGTTTGAAAGACTTGAAAGGTAGTTCCGCGAGCCATTTTTAACTTGCGTTAGCGCAATGACTGTTCCCATAGACTTCCAGTCATTGTGCTAATGCTAGTTAGCAACTTCCTTCAAACTGAGACATAAATGGTATCCATGTGTTTGTTCATCTTGCTCTATCCTTTTAAAAGCGTGTCTTGGCAGAAATATATAATGAACAAAAATATAAACCCAATTTGCAACAATTTCAGCACATATAAGGAAATCAGCCAATTGAAATAAATTCCTTAATCTCTGGATTTCATATGACTAGAAATACAGATAAGAATCTGTTGGTCACAGATACCTTAAAAAAAGTAGGTGGATTAGAAAACCAGTCAGTATCTTGTGTGACCATAATTTGCCTCACACATCTCCTTCGCATAGAGTTGATCAGGTTGCTTATTGTGGCCTGTGGATTGTTGTCCCACTCCTCTTCAATGGCTGTGTGAAGTTGCTGGATATTGGCGGGAACTGGAACTGGCTGTCGATCCAGAGCATCTCAAACATAAAATGGGTGACATGTCTGGTGAGTATGTAGGCCCTGGAAGAACTGGGACATTTTCAGCTTTCAGGAATTGTGTACAGATCCTTGCGAGATGGGGCTGTGCATTATCATGGTGAAGAGATGAGGAGATGGCGGTGGATGAATTGCATGACAATGGGCCTCAGGATCTCGTCATGGTATCTCTGTGCATTGAAAATGCCATTGATAAAATGCAATTGTGTTCATTGTCCATAGCTTATGCCTGCCCATACCATAACCCCACCGCCATCCCTATCTCCAGCATGCCAGTGGCCATCGAAGGTGAACATTCGTCCACTGAAGTCGGTTACGACACCGAAATGCAGTCAGGTCAAGACCCTGGTGAGGATGACAAGCACGCAGATGAGCTTCCCTGAGACGGTTTCTGACAGTTTGTGTAGAAATTCTTAGGTTGTGCAAACTCAGTTTCATCAGCTGTCTGGGTGGCGGCCCGCAGGTCTGGGCGACCCACAGGTGAAGAAGTCGGATGTGGAGGTCCTGGGTTGGCGTGGTTATACCTGGTCTGCGGTTTTGAGGCCGGTTGGACGTACTGGACGTACAAATTCTCTACAATGACGTTGGAATCGGTTTATGATAGAGAAATTAACATTCAATTATTTGGTAACAGCTCTAATGGACTTTCCTGCAGTCAGCAGGCCAATTGCTCACTCCCTCAAAACTTGAGACATCTGTGGCATTGTGTTGTGTTACAAAACTGCACATTTTAGTGTCCTTTTTTTTGTCACCAGCACAAGGTGCACCTGTGTAATGATCATGCTGTTTAATCAGCTTCTTGATATGCCACACCTGTCAGGTGGATGGATTATCTTGGTAAAAGAGAAATACTCACTAACAGGGATACAAAGAAATGTGTACACAACATTTTAGAGAAATAAGCTTTTTGTGCATGTGGAAAATTTCTGTAATTTTTTTTATTTCAGCTCATGAAACATGGGATCAACATGTTGCGTTTATATTTTTGTTCAGTGTAATAGTGGTCTAAATCATAGACGAATAGTTGAACATGGTGTTTGCTGGGCAGGAATACAAACTTGCACACAGTGGAGTACCCTGGGGCAGAAATCACCAACGCCTGTATTTTTGCATTTTACAACGAGCTGACAATTCTGCATGATCGAGAATAACGTGTGGATCTACTTCTAACATAGTGACTTTGCACACTGCTGAATAAAACCCTGGCATAGGGTGATTATCCAGGTGGACGGGAGGTTCCCAAGTTCTTTACACCTGTCTGGGTGATGCAGTGGAATGTACTTTAACCTGAGGACTACAGAGCAGAAACATAGGACCAAGGGAGGATAAATGAACCTCACTGCTCAAAGGTCAATGCTGGTTCAAGTTGCTGAGAACCACAACTACCTTTGGTAGTGTGCAATGGTTTTGAAAACAGTTTTGCATATTCATAGGCTTGATCAGGTTGTCACCGATTTACTTTTAATTGATAATTTCATTATTCGAAACATTTTCTTTATTTGCAATGGTGAAACACGAGGGGAGGGGACAGTGACAAGAAGAAAGTTAGCTACTGTTAGGTAAAGAGGTCATACACGCATGTGTTGACTGATCATGTAAGAATGCACAAATAACTTGGCTGGCTAGCAAGCCTAGATTTCCTGCTAAATTTTTCATCAGATATTGTTACACTTTCTTGCCGCCAAACCAGTCGGGCACAACTATTTTGTCCTGCCAATGGCATGGAGTGAAATCAATGCATCAGTTGCCATCTGTCCGTGAAAACAAATAGAAAAAAAACATATTTGCTACATTTGTCATTAGCTGGCTAGCAAATTCAGGATAAAAAAAACTGTCCGGGTCTTCACAATTGACACTACTTATTTTACGTTTAGCTTATTTAGTTGTTCATCCCTAAACAGCTGATAACCAGGACGAGATTGCCTGCTAGCTAGCCATTGCATCTGACGAGCTAACTTAGCTTGGCTAGTGGGCTGATAAACAGCTGTGACTGCATCATTTGAATTCAAAATGTATATGAAAGCAATTTGTTCAACATTTTAACAAAATTTGGTGAGTAAATAAGCACAGTACTTACATTTTGCAAAGTTATTCATCTGGAACATTTTCTCCCAAGCAGGGACCTCAGCCAGCCATTAATACAGACATTTTTGGAATTGTCGCAAGGTGTTATGGGAAAGCTACCCCGGCAAAGGGAAAGAAAAAGTATGCTCCCATGCGTGCTAAGTTATCTAGACCTCCCTAGTACGCTTATATAACTTCCAGCTAACTTAGTACATACTTGCCTTTTCGTGTTCTTATGATTGGAATCACTCTTGAAAATTGACAGTTGACTTCTGTCCTCGCTACACGCTCTAGATAGAACACAGGTATGCATTTTATAATCATTTTTGCAGTTGCAAAAAACTTGTAACTTATTTTGAGAAGAAATGCAACAACACTCGCAAGCACATAACGTGATGTGTGAATAAATAGAACAACACTTGCAAACATGTAACTTGATATGTGAATAAGCTCAATAAGATTTGCAAGCATGAAACTCAATTTGAGAATTAATGCAACTCCTTTACTAAAATTGCGACTGGTGAATCTTCTTCTGTGAATCAAAACTACATTTGCCGATGTTCCATCTACACTGTCTGAGTTTTGTCACAAATTTTGCGACTAAACTCTGCCAAAAGTTTTGTAGTTAAAAAAAATATATACACTGCTCTAAAAAATAAAGGGAACACTTAAACAACACAATGTAACTCCAAGTCAATCACACTTCTGTGAAATCAAACTGTCCACTTAGGAAGCAACACTGATTGACAATAAATTTCACATGCTGTTGTGCAAATGGAATAGACAACAGGTGGAAATTATAGGCAATTAGCAAGACACCCCCAATAAAGGAGTGGTTGTGCAGGTGGGGACCACAGACCACTTCTCAGTTTCTATGCTTCCTGGCTGATGTTTTGGCCACTTTTGAATGCTGGCGGTGCTTTCACTCTAGTGGTAGCATGAGACGGAGTTTACAACCCACACAAGTGGCTCAGGTAGTGCAGCTCATCCAGGATGGCACATCAATGCGAGCTGTGGCAAGAAGGTTTGCTGTGTCTGTCAGCGTAGTGTCCAGAGCATGGAGGCGCTACCAGGAGACAGGCCAGTACATCAGGAGACGTGGAGGAGGCCGTAGGAGGGCAACAACCCAGCAGCAGGACCGCTACCTCCGCCTTTGTGCAAGGAGGAGCAGGAGAAGCACTGCCAGAGCCCTGCAAAATGACCTCCAGCAGGCCACAAATGTGCATGTGTCTGCTCAAATGGTCAGAAACAGACTCCATGAGGGTGGTATGAGGGCCCGACGTCCACAGGTGGGGGTTGTGCTTACAGCCCAACACCGTGCAGGACGTTTGGCATTTGCCAGAGAACACCAAGATTGGCAAATTCGCCACTGGCGCCATGTGCTCTTCACAGATGAAAGGAGGTTCACACTGAGCACGTGACAGACGTGACAGAGTCTGGAGTCGCCGTGGAGAACGTTCTGCTGCCTGCAACATCCTCCAGCATGACCGGTTTGGCGGTGGGTCAGTCATGGTGTGGGGTGGCATTTCTTTGGGGGGCCGCACAGCCCTCCATGTGCTCGCCAGAGGTAGCCTGACTGCCATTAGGTACCGAGATGAGATCCTCAGACCCCTTGTGAGACCATATGCTGGTGCGGTTGGCCCTGGGTTCCTCCTAATGCAAGACAATGCTAGACCTCATGTGGCTGGAGTGTGTCAGCAGTTCCTGCAAGAGGAAGGCATTGATGCTATGGACTGGCCCACCCATTCCCCAGACCTGAATCCAATTGAGCACATCTGGGACATCATGTCTCGCTCCATCCACCAACGCCACGTTGCACCACAGACTGTCCAGGAGTTGGCGGATGCTTTAGTCCAGGTCTGGGAGGAGATCCCTCAGGAGATCATCCGCCACCTCATCAGGAGCATGCCCAGGCGTTGTAGGGAGGTCATACAGGCACGTGGAGGCCACACATACTACTGAGCCTCATTTTGACTTGTTTTAAGGACATTACATCAAAGTTGGATCAGCCTGTAGTGTGGTTTTCCACTTTAATTTTGAGTGTGACTCCAAATCCAGACCTCCATGGGTTGATAAATTGGATTTCCATTGATTATTTTTGTGTGATTTTGTTGTCAGCACATTCAACTATGTAAAGAAAAAAGTATTTAATAAGATTATTTCATTCATTCAGATCTAGGATGTGTTATTTTAGTGTTCCCTTTATTTTTTTGAGCAGTGTATGTTTGTAATCTGGTGAGGAACAGTGCTTTCACGTTTTACAGGGTTCTGGTTTGGAAGCACGCTTTCCACTCTGTTAAATATGGATAAAATTACTAGCTAAATGATATTCACAGAAAGCTACAGCAAGGTGTTAGTGAGAAAGATGAAGGGAATAATTAAAACGAGTGTTTCCACATAGCATAACTGCTATAAAGCTGATGCTAGCTAGCTAGCCTCTTGTCTATTTAAATTACTTGGCTGGTTAGCTATCTAGCATTAGAGCCTTCTGGCTAGCCTGTATTTATTGTTTCTGACATTGTGTAACAGAGCAATAGGTTTAGCTACATAACCGTCATTTGGTTGACACTAACATTAGTTTAGAAAATACTTGTTTGCTCTGTGTATATCTGGTCTGTAGTTGGTTGGCTTTGCTAGTTAGCAAGCTGAGATCTCTGCTCAAGTTGGCTAACCTTAGCTAGCTTGCTAGTAATGTTTTGAGGAAAAAAAGCTAGCTCCTTGTAGAATCAAGACAAGAGGGGATGGGGAAGAAAATTAAATGTGCAGCTGTTTCATCTGGCTGATAAAGTGCCCAGACGAGATGAGAGCAAACTACAACAGAAATAGAATCTGAGAGATCTCACCTTTTTTCCTTGATTAATTGTCAATGTCGAACCAATGCAATGATATTAATTTTATTGGCTTGCTATATCAGCTGATTTTCCTGAATATCTGAAATAGCTAGCTAGTTGTTGTTGTTCTAGTGTCCGATGCAACCACAGCATCAAGATCATCAAGGACAACAACCACCCGAGCCACTGCCTGTTCACCACGCTATCATCCAGAAGGCAAGGTAAGTACAGGTGCATCAAAGCTTGGGCCGAGAGTCTGAAAAACAGCTTCTATATCAAGGCCATCAGACTGTTAGCCATCACTAACACCTTAGAGGCTGATGGCCTATATACATAGACTTGAAATCACTGGCCACTTATTTTGCACGACTCACCTCATATGTATATACTCTATTCTACTGTATCTTAGTCTATGCCGCTCCGACATTGCTCGTCCAAATATTTATATTTTCTAAATTCCATTCCTTTACTTTAAATTTGTGTGTATTGTTTGAAATGGTTAGATATTACTTGTTAGATATTGCTGCACGGTTGGAGCTAGAAACATAAGCATTTCACTACACCTACAATAACATCTGCTAAACATCTGTACGTAACCAATAAAATTTGATTTGGAGTACATTCCATTCCATCTTGGTGTGTTTGGTCCATGATAGCTTTTTGGTGATATGGACATCAAGGAACTTCAAACTCTCAACCTGCTCCACTTCAGCCCCATCAATGTGAATGGGGGCATATTCGGCCGTCCTTTTCCTGTAGTCCACGATCTTCTCCTTTGTCTTGTTCACATTGAGGGAAAGGTTGTTGTCCTGGCATCACACTGCCAGGTCTCTGACTTCCTCCCTATTGGCTGTTTCATTGTTGTCGGTGATCAGGCCTACCACCGTTCTGTCGTCAACAAACTTAAAGATGGTGTTGGAGTCGTGCTTGACCACACAGTCGTGGGTGAACAGGGAGTACAGGAGGGGACTAAGCATGCACCCCTGAGGTGCCCGCGTGTTGAGGATCTGGGTAGTCCAGGATCCAGTTGAAGAGGGAGGTGTTTAGTCCCATGGTTCTTAGCTTAGTGATGAGCTTTGTAGGCACTAATGTATTGAACACTAAGCTATAGTCAATGAACAGGGCGGAAGGTAGCCTAGTGGTTAGAGCATTGCGTCAGTAACCGAAAGGTTGCTGGATTGAATCCCCGTGCTGACAAGGTACAAATATGTTTTCTGCCCCTGAACAAGGCAGTTAACCAACTGTTCCCCGGTAGGCTGTCATTGTAAATAAGAATTTATAAAACAGCATTTTCACATAGGTGTTCAGGTGGGAAAGGGCAGTGTGGAGTGCGCTTGAGATTGCGTCATCTGTGGATCTGATTGGGCGATATGCGAATTGGAGTGGGTCTAGGGTTTCCGGGATGATGGTGTTGATGTGAAACATGACCAGCCTTTTAAAGCACTTCATCGACGTGTGTGCTACGGGGCGGTAGTCATTTATGCAGGTTACATTCACTTTCCTGGGCACAGGGACCATGGTGGTCTGCTTGAAACATGTAGGTATGAGAGACTTGGTCAGGGAGAGATTTAAAAATGTCAGTGAAGACACTTTCCAGTCGGTCCGCGCATGTCATCAGTACACCTCCTGGTAATCCATCTGGCCCCTCCTGTTTAAAAGTCTTGCTCACATCTGGTACGGAGAGCATGATCACACAGTCGTCCGGAACAGCTGGTGCTTTCATGCATGCTTCAGTGTTGCTTGCCTCAAAGTGAGCATAAAATGTATTTAGCCTGTCTGGTAGGCTCGCCTCATTGGGCAGCTCACGACTGGATTTCACTTTGTAGTCCTTAATAGTTTGCAAGCCCTGTCACATCTGACGAACGTCAGAGCAGGTGTAGTAGGATTCAATCTTAGTCCTGTATTGACGTTTTGCCTGTGAGGGCATAGCGGGATTTGTTATAAAAGTCCAGGTTAGTGTCCCTTTCCTTGAAAGCCAGCAGCTCTAGCCTTTAGCTCGGTGCGGATGTTGCCTGTAATCCATGGCTTCTGGTTGGGATATGTATATACGGTCACTGTGGGGACGACGCCGTCGATGCACTTATTGATGAAGCCGGTGACTGAGGTGGTATACTCCTCAATGCAATTGGATAAATCCCGGAACAAATTCCAGTCTGTGCTAGGATAACAGTCCTGTAGCATAGCATCCGCATCATCTGACTACTTCCGTATTGAGCGAGTCACTGGTACTTCGTGCTCTAGTTTTTTCTTGTAAACAGGAATCAGGAGGAAAGAATTATGGTCAGATTTTCCAAATGGAGGGCGGGGAGAGCTTTGTACGTGTTTCTGTGTGTGGAGTAAAGGTGGGCTAGAGTTTTTTTTCCCCCTCTGGTTGCACATTGTGACATGCTGGTAGAAATGAGGGAAAACGTATTTAAGTTTACCTGCATTAACCTCTTGGGGCTAGGTGGGACGCTAGCGTGCCACCCGTGGTGCACTCCATCAACAGCAGGTGCATTTCAAGAGCGGCAAATTTGAATCCAAATAAATGTCAAAATTCAAATTTTTCAAAAATACAACTATTTTACACCATTTGAAAGATAAACATCTCCTTAATCTAACCACGTTTTACGATTTCAAAAAGGTTTTACGGCGAAAGCATAAATTTAGAGTATGTTAGGACAGTACATTTACAAGAGTTGTGTGTAATGTTTTGTCAAGTCAAAGACAGGGTCACCAAAACCATAAAACCAGCTAAAATGATGCACTAACCTTTTACAATCTCCATCAGATGACACTCCTAGGACATTATGTTAGACAATGCATGCATTTTTAGTTCTATCAAGTTCATATTTATATCCAAAAACAGCGTTTTACTATGGCATTGATGTTGAGGAAATCGTTTCCCTCCAATAACCGGCAGTCAAGTCAGCGTCACAAATTAAATAATTAAAATTAGAAAACATTGGTAAAATATTATATTGTCATTTAAAGAATTATAGATTTACATCTCTTGAACTCAATCAACTTGCCAGATTTAAAAATAACCTTACTGGGAAATCACACTTTGCAATAATCTGAGCACTGCGCCCAGAAAAATACGCGTTGCGATACAGACTAGACGTCATGTTGGGGAGATCTAAAATCGAAAATACTATGTAAATAATCCATTACCTTTGATTCTCTTCATCAGATGTCACTTCCAGGTATCACAGGTCCATAACGAATGTAGTTTTGTTCAAAAAAGCTCATCATTTATGTCCAAAAATCTCCGTCTCGTTAGCACATGATGTAAGCCAGCCGGACTTCTCGTCATGAACGAGGGGAAAAAATATATTTCCGTTCGTTCAAACATGTCAAACGTTGTATAGCATAAATCATTAGGGCCTTTTTTAACCAGAACATGAATAATATTCAAGGTGGACGAATGCATACTCTTTTATAACGTATTGGAACGAGGGTACCCAACATGAACTCGCGCGCCAGGTGTCTAATGGGACATCATCGTTCCATGGCTCTTGTTCGGTCAGATCTCCCTCCAGAAGACTCAAAACACTTTGTAAAGGCTGGTGACATCTAGTGGAAGCAATAGGAAGTGCCAAAATATTCCTAAGCCCCTGTGTTTTTCAATGGGATAGGTTTAAAGTCAATACAACACATCAGGTATCCACTTCCTGTCAGAAAATGTCTCAGGGTTTTGCCTGCCAAATGAGTTCTGTTATACTCACAGACACCATTCAAACAGTTTTAGAAACTTTAGAGTGTTTTCTATCCATATATAATAAGTATATGCATATTCTAGTTACTGGGTAGGATTAGTAACCAGATTAAATCGGGTACATTTTTTTTATCCGGACGTGCAAATGCTGCCCCCTAGACCCAACAGGTTAAAGATGAGCATTTTCTTGTTTGCTCATGGCCTTATGCAGCTCATTGAGTGCGGTCTCTGTGCCAGTGTCAGTTTGTGGTGGTAAATAGACGGCTACGAAAAATATAGATAAACTCTCTTGGTAGATAGTATTGTTTACAGCTTATCATGAGGTACTCTACCTCAGGCGCGTAATACCTCGAGACTACCTTAATTTTCGACATTGCGTATCAGCTGTTATTGACAAATAAACCCATGCCCCTACCCCTCGTTTTACCGGATGCAGCTGTTCTGTCCTGCTGATGCATGGAAAACCCAGCCAACTTTATAATATATGTGTCGTCGTTCAGCCACGACTCGGTGACACATAAGATATTTCAGTTTTTATTCCATTTTTAATCATGCGAATGTGAATGATGTTGATTTGGGCCTTGTCTGGGAGCTTCATTATAGCCTTTGCTTCAGACTCATTAAAGAAAAAATCTTCATCTAGTTCGAGGTGAGTAATCGCTGTTCTGATGTCCAGAAGCTCTTTTCGGTCATAAGAGACTGTAGCAGCAACATTATGTACAAAATAAGTTACAAACAATGCAAAAAAACACACAAAATGGCACAATTGGTTAGGAGCCCGTAAAACAGCAGCCATCCCCTCCGCCACCATGTTGTGCTTTCAGATCTGCTAGCCACACAACCAATGCCTCATAGTGGTTGAGTAAGCTACTTCCTGGCTGGCCCTGACCAGGGTGTATACACTAGGTGGATACAAAAGTAGCATTGAATGCTTTGTGACTATGGGCCCTGGTGTAATGTGCCCACTAACCCCCTTATTGTATATGGAACAACAAAGTTTTCCCGGTGAGATATTCACTGTCCCAGCCCTCCCCCACTAACTTTCTCTTCCTCCCTCTCAGAATCTTGTTTGCAGACTTCTTCCTGATTAAGCTAATCCTGTGGCTGGAGGGCTTCTTAGCAGCCATCCCCTTCAGCATGCTGATGGCCATCTTGGCTTTGTGGTTTGGCATCTCCGTGCCCCTCTCCTTTCGTGGGAGCCTAGCCTACTTCGGCTTCAAGAGGCCATTTATCGATCACATGGTCTGTATGAATAACTTTTTCCGGTCATTTTACATCATGTGCATTTCTCCCCTGTGTTTGCAATCTCTTTCACGCTGGCATAACAATCAGAGAAAACATTGCACACTAACAAGGATCTCACAGTGTCTTGATGAGTTTCTATGCTACTCCATGAAAATTCATTCATCACCAAGCCCAAGCCCAACATCGTATTGGTGGGCGTCCTGCCCTTCGGCTGCATCTTCATCCAGCTCTTCTTCATCCTCAAAAGCATCTGGTAAGAACAAGGGTCAAGTCTGCCTCTCAACCATGAGCCTGAATTACTCTGGTGGTGCTTGTATAATGATTCATAAAAAATGTAAAAGTTAATGATTGTAAATGTTAATTACACAATCTAACTGATAAGTAAAGACCTAATGATTTATTTGAAACAAGGTCAACTCAGCCTCTAAGCAAGGAGACTGAATTTGATTAATTATTGAGTATTTTCTCAACCTTTTATCTCACCAGATGTACTACATGTTTGGGTTCCAATTCCTGGTGTTCATAATTTTCCTCATCACCTGCTCCAAGGCCACCTGTTCTACTGCTGTTCTACTTCCACTTGTGTGCAGAGGTGGGTGTAGCCATACATACATGGATCTGGGTATCACAGTAATGGCATACTGTGCTCTCTTTGTATGTAGGTATCGTAGCAGTTAAGCGTGTTGGGCCTGTCATATTCGTGTATGTAGGTGGCAGGGAAGTAAGGCGCAGGAGATACCAAGTTGGTTAATATGGAGTATTTAATAAAAAAACTAACTCCAAAACCAAAGTACAAAATAACATGGGTAAAGTATACCCGTCGCACACCGATACATAAACCCACGTAACATAACATCACAAACAATCACCGACAAGGACATGAGGGGAAACAGAGGGTTAAATACACAACATGATTAACCTGTCTGGGCGTGGGGGCAGTATTTTCACGGCCGGATGAAAAACGTACCCAAATTAAACAGGTTACTACTCTGGCCCAGAAACTAGAATATGCATATTATTAGTAGATTTGGTTAGAAAACACTCTGAAGTTTCTAAAACTGTTTGAATGGTGTCTGTGAGTATAACAGAACTCATATGGCAGGCAAAAACCTGAGAAAAAGTCAACCAGGAACTGGAGGATCTGAGAATTGTAGTTCTTCTTTCTAGTCCTTTTCGAAACTACAGTATCCGTGGGGTTACGTTGCACTTCCTAAGGCTTCCATTGGCTGTCTAAAGCCTTCAGAAAGTGGTTTGAGCATTCTCCTGTCACTGGGCAGATAATAGGAGCTCAGTTACTGAGTGGTCTGCCTGGCAACAAAGGGATTGGATATGCACGGTCACGCGAGCACGCTGTTCCTTCTTTTTCTCCTTGAATGAATACGCTATTGTTCAGTTAGAATATTATTGCAATTTTACGTTAAAAATACCATAAAGATTGATGTTAAACAGCGTTTGACATGCTTCTAAGTACGGTAATGGAACATTTAGACTTTTCGTCTCTGGTTCCGCGCTCGCACATTATGCCTTTGGATAAGTGATCTGTACGCACAAACAAAACGGAGGTATTT
Organism: Salmo salar; assembly: GCF_965601325.2. Classification (NCBI taxonomy): domain Eukaryota; kingdom Metazoa; phylum Chordata; class Actinopteri; order Salmoniformes; family Salmonidae; genus Salmo; species Salmo salar. The sequence goes on from NC_138293.1 coordinate 46,330,840, forward strand.
GGACATAAATATGGATTATTTGGAACAAAAACAACATTTATTGTGGAAGTAGCAGTCCTGGGAGTGCATTCTGACGAAGATCAGCAAAGGTAAGAGAATATTTCTAATACTAATTCTGAGTTTAGGTTGCCCCGAACTTGGCGGGTGTCTGAATAGCTCGCCGGGATGGCTGAGCTATGTACTCAGAATATTGAAAAATGTGCTTTCTCCGTAAAGCTATTTTAAAATCTGACACAGCGGTTGCATCCAGGGGTAGTCTATCTATAATTCTTTAAATAATTGTTATGTATTTTGTCAACGTTTATGATGAGTATTTTTGTAAATTGATGTGCACATTCACTGGACGTTTTGGTGGGAATACATTTTCTGAACATCACGCATCAATGTAAAATGCTGTTTTTGGATATAAATATGAACTTTATCGAACAAAACATACATGTATTGTGTAACATAATGTCCTAGGAGTGTCATCTGATGAAGATCGTCAAAGGTTAGTGCTTCATTTAGCTGTGTTTTGGGTTTTATTGACACATGTCCTTGCTTGGAAAATGGCTGTGATTATTTTTGTCTATGTACTCTCCTAACATAATCTAATGTTTTGCTTTCGCTGTAAAGCTTTTTTGAAATCAGACAATGTGGTTACATCAAGGATAAGTGTATCTTTAAAATGGGGTAAAATAGTTGTATGTTTGAGAAAGTTGAATTATGACATTTTGTTGTTTTAGAATTTTCCGCCCTGATATTTCACTGGCTGTGTCCCACAGGTGGGACGCTAGCGTCCCACGTAGCCCATAGAAGTTAATTGGATTGGAAACAGGTGTGTAGAAAGACAAGACAAAACCAATGAAAAATGAAAAACTGATCAATGATGGCTAGAAGACTGGTGACGTCGACCGCAGAGCACCACCTGAGCAAGGACAGTACCCCCCCCCCCCCCCCCCGAAGCGTGGCTCCAGCAGCACGTGGACACCGGCCTCGGGGACGACCCGGAGGACGAGGTGCAGGGCGATCCAGATGGAGACGATGGAACTCTCGAAGCAGGGAAGGATCTAACACATCCTCCACCGGAACCCAGCATCTCTCCTCCGGACCGTACCCCTCCCAGTCCACGAGGTACTGAAGACCCCTCGCCCGACGTCTCGAATCCAGGATGGATTGAACGGAGGACGCCGGGGCCCCCTCAATGTCCAGAGGGGGCGGAGGAACCTCCCGCACCTCAGCCTCTTGGAGCAGGCCAGCCACCACCGGCCTGAGGAGAGACACATGGAACGAGGGGTTAATGTGGTAATAGGAAGGGAGCTTTAACCTATAACATACCTCTCACTCTCCTCAGGACTTTAAAACGGCCCCAAAAACCACAGACCCAGCTTCCGGCAGTGCAGGCGGAGGGGCAGGTTTCTGGTCGAGAGCCAGATCCTGTCCCCCGGTGCGAACACATTTTTACATTTACATTTTAGTCATTTATCAGACGCTCTTATCCAGAGCGACTTACAAATTGGTGCATTCACCTATAATATCCAGTGGAACAACCACTTTACAATAGTGCATCTAAATCTTTTAAGGGGGGGGGTTAGAAGGATTACTTTATCCTATCCCAGGTATTCCTTGAAGAGGTGGGGTTTCAGGTGTCTCCGGAAGGTGGTGATTGACTCCGCTGTCCTGGCGTCGTGAGGGAGCTTGTTCCACCATTGGGGTGCCAGAGCAGCGAACAGTTTTGACTGGGCTGAGCGGGAACTGTGCTTCCTCAGAGGTAGGGAGGCGAGCAGGCCAGAGGTGGATGAACGGAGTGCCCTTGTTTGGGTGTAGGGCCTGATCAGAGCCTGAAGGTACGGAGGTGCCGTTCCCCTCACAGCTCCGTAGGCAAGCACCATGGTCTTGTAGCGGATGCGAGCTTCGACTGGAAGCCAGTGGAGAGAGCGGAGGAGCGGGTTGACGTGAGAGAACTTGGGAAGGTTGAACACCAGACGGGCTGCGGCGTTCTGGATGAGTTGTAGGGGTTTAATGGCACAGGCAGGGAGCCCAGCCAACAGCGAGTTGCAGTAATCCAGACGGGAGATGACAAGTGCCTGGATTAGGACCTGCGCCGCTTCCTGTGTGAGGCAGGGTCGTACTCTGCGAATGTTGTAGAGCATGAACCTACAGGATCGGGTCACCGCCTTGATGTTGGTGGAGAACGACAGGGTGTTGTCCAGGGTCACGCCAAGGCTCTTAGCACTCTGGGAGGAGGACACAAGGGAGTTGTCAACCGTGATGGCGAGATCATGGAACGGGCAGTCCTTCCCCGGGAGGAAGAGCAGCTCCGTCTTGCCGAGGTTCAGCTTGAGGTGGTGATCCGTCATCCACACTGATATGTCTGCCAGACATGCAGAGATGCGATTCGCCACCTGGTTGTCAGAAGGGGGAAAGGAGAAGATTAATTGTGTGTCGTCTGCATAGCAATGATATGAGAGACCATGTGAGGATATGACAGAGCCAAGTGACTTGGTGTATAGCGAGAATAGGAGTGGGCCAAGAACAGAGCCCTGGGGGACACCAGTGGTGAGAGCACGTGGTGCGGAGACAGATTCTCGCCACGCCACCTGGTAGGAGCGACCTGTCAGGTAGGACGCAATCCAAGCGTGCGCGGTGCCGGAGATGCCCAGCTCGGAGAGGGTGGAGAGGAGGATCTGATGGTTCACGGTATCAAAGGCAGCAGATAGGTCTAGAAGGATGAGAGCAGAGGAGAGAGAGTTAGCTTTAGCAGTGCGGAGAGCCTCCGTGACACAGAGAAGAGCAGTCTCAGTTGAATGCCCAGTCTTGAAACCTGACTGATTAGGATCAAGAAGGTCATTCTGAGAGAGATAGCAAGAGAGCTGGCCAAGCACGGCGCGTTCAAGAGTTTTGGAGAGAAAGGAAAGAAGGGATACTGGCCTGTAGTTGTTGACATCGGAGGGATCGAGTGTAGGTTTTTTCAGAAGGGGTGCAACTCTCGCTCTCTTGAAGACGGAAGGGACGTAGCCAGCGGTCAAGGATGCGTTGATGAGCGAGGTGAGGTAGGGGAGAAGGTCTCCGGAAATGGTCTGGAGAAGAGAGGAGGGGATAGGGTCAAGTGGGCAGGTTGTTGGGCGGCCGGCCGTCACAAGACGCGAGAGTTCATCTGGAGAGAGAGGGGAGAAAGAGGTCAAAGCACAGGGTAGGGCAGTGTGAGCAGGACCAGCAGTGTCGTTTGACTTAGCAAACGAGGATCGGATGTCGTCAACCTTCTTTTCAAAATGGTTGACGAAGTCATCCGCAGAGAGGGAGGAGGGGGGGGGGGAGGGGGAGGAGGATTAAGGAGGGAGGAGAAGGTAGCAAAGAGCTTCCTAGGGTTAGAGGCAGATGCTTGGAGTTTAGAGTGGTAGAAAGTGGCTTTAGCAGCAGAGACAGAAGAGGAAAATGTGAGAGGAGGGAGTGAAAGGATGCCAGGTCCGCAGGGAGGCGAGTTTTCCTCCATTTCCGCTCGGCTGCCCGGAGCCCTGTTCTGTGAGCTCGCAGTGAGTCGTCGAGCCACGGAGCAGGAGGGGAGGACCGAGCCGGCCTGGAGGATAGGGGACAGAGGAAATCAAAGGATGCAGAGAGGGAGGAGAGGAGGGTTGAGGAGGCAGAATCAGGAGATAGGTTGGAGAAGGTTTGAGCAGAGGGAAGAGATGATAGGATGGAAGAGGAGAGAGTAGCGGGAGAGAGAGAGCGAAGGTTGGGACGGCGCAATACCATCCGAGTAGGGGGAGAGTGAGAAGTGTTGGATGAGAGCGAGAGGGAAAAGGATACAAGGTAGTGGTCGGAGACTTGGAGGGGAGTTGCAATGAGATTAGTGGAAGAACAGCATCTAGTAAAGATGAGGTCAAGCGTATTGCCTGCCTTGTGAGTAGGGGGGGAAGGTGAGAGGGTGAGGTCGAAAGAGGAGAGGAGTGGAAAGAAGGAGGCAGAGAGGAATGAGTCGAAGGTAGACGTGGGGAGGTTAAAGTCACCCAGAACTGTGAGAGGTGAGCCATCCTCAGGAAAGGAACTTATCAAGGCGTCAAGCTCATTGATGAACTCTCCAAGGGAACCTGGAGGGCGATAAATGATAAGGATGTTAAGCTTGAAAGGGCTGGTAACTGTGACAGCATGGAATTCAAATGAGGAGATAGACAGATGGGTCAGGGGAGAAAGAGAGAATGTCCACTTGGGAGAGATGAGGATTCCAGTGCCACCACCCCGCTGGCTCGATGCTCTAGGGGTATGCGAGAACACGTAGTCAGACGAGGAGAGAGCAGTAGGAGTAGCAGTGTTATCTGTGGTGATCCATGTTTCCGTCAGCGCCAGGAAGTCTAGGGACTGGAGGGTAGCATAGGCTGAGATGAACTCAGCCTTGTTGGCCGCAGACCGGCAGTTCCAGAGGCTGCCGGAGACCTGGAACTCCACGTGGGTCGTGCGCGCTGGGACCACCAGGTTAGAGCGGCAGCGGCCACGCGGTGTGGAGCGTTTGTATGGCCTGTGCAGAGGAGAGAGAACAGGGATAGGCGGACACATAGTAGACAAGCTACAGAAGAGGCTACGCTAATGCAAATGAGATTGGAGTGACAAGTGGACTACGCGTCTCGAATGTTCAGGAAGTTAAGCTTACGTTGCAAAAATGTTATTGACTAAAATGATACAGTACTGCTGGCTGGTGGAGTAGGCTAGCTAGCAGTGGCTGCGTTGTTGACTTTGAACGTGTAGCTGGCTAGGTAACCTCGGTAGTTTCAGTACTACACCTTGTCATGATACAAAACACCGGGGCCTCACTGCGGCGACGGTCTGTGCTCACTTTCTGGCGCCGCACGGAACAGCAGAGGGGGCGGCTCCGGTTCAGGGTGTAACCCCTGCTCTGCCCGCAGATCCCTCTGCTTCTGTACCACCGGACTGTAGATCATCGCCGGAGGCTCTGTACTGCAGACCGCCACCGGAGGTTCTGGGATGCAGGCCGTCGCCAAAGACTCTGGGCTGCGGGCCATCGCCGAAGACTCTGGGCTGCAGGCCGTCTCAGGGGGTTCCGGACTGCAGGCCGTCTCAGGGGGTTCCGGACTGCAGGCCGTCTCAGGGGGTTCCGGACTGCAGGCCGTCTCAGGGGGTTCCGGACTGCAGGCCGTCTCAGGGGGTTCCGGACTGCAGGCCGTCTCAGGGGGTTCCGGACTGCAGGCCGTCTCAGGGGGTTCCGGACTGTAGGCCGTCTCAGGAGGTTCCGGACCGTAGGCCGTCACTGCAGGCTCCGTGCCATGGATCATCACTACAGGTTCTGCGCCATGGATCATCACTGGAGGCTTCGTGTCATGGATCATCTCTACAGGCTCCGGACCATGGATTACCTCTGGAGGCTTCGTGCCATGGATCATCCCTTCAGGCTCCGGGCCATGGATCATCACTGGAGGCTTCGTGCCATGGATCATTTCTACAGGCTTCAGACCATAGATCATCACTGGAAGCTTCTTTCGTGGAGCTGGAACAGGTCTCACCGGACTGGGGAGACGCACTGGAGACCGGGTGCGTAGAACTGGCACAGGGTATACTGGGCCGTGGAGGCGCACTGGAGGGAGAGTGTGAGGAGCAGGCACAGGACGTACTGGGCTATGGAGGCGCACTGGAGGGAGAGTGCGAGAGGCAGGCACATGCTCACCACGATAAGCACGGGGAGTTGGCTCAGGTCTGACTCCTGACCCCACCAAACTACCCGTGTGCCCCCCCCCAAAAAAACATTTTGGGGCTGCCTCTCGTTCTTCCCCGTCAGGCCTCAATATCTGTCCAATACCTGGCCCCAAGTCCAGTTTATCCTTTCTCGCCACTCCTCTATAGACCAGGTATCCATCTCCTCTTGGGCACGCTGCTTTATCCAATTGTGGTGGGCAGTTCTGTAACGGCTGTCGTATAGAGGGGACCAAGGCGCAGCATGTTGAGTGTTCATAATTACTGTTTATTTACCTCTCTGGGGGAGGTGAGACGAAATCGTCCCACAGTATTCAACAGCCAGTGACAAATCAGAGAGCCAATTTTAAAACCACAAAATGTCAAAATTCAAAGTTCTCAAACATAGGACTATTTTACACCATTTTATAGATACATTTCTCCTGAATCGAACCACATTGTCCGATTTTCCAAAAGGATTTACAGCGAAAGCAAAACATTAGATTATGTTAGGAGAGTACATAGACACAAATAATCACACAGCCATTTTCCAAGCAAGCATATATGTCACATAAACCCAAACCACAGCTAAATGCAGCACTAACCTTTGATGATCTTCATCAGATGACACTCCTAGGACATTATGTTATACAATACATGCATGTTTTGTTCAATCAAGTTCATATTTATATCAAAAACCAGCTTTTTACATTAGCATGTGATGTTCAGAACTAGCATACCCACCGAAAACTTCCGGTGAATTTACTAAGTTACTCACGATAAACGTTGACAGAATACATAACAATTATTTTAAGAATTATAGATACAGAACTCCTTTATGCAATCGCTATGTCTGATTTGAAAATAGCTTGTCGGCGAAAGCACATTTTGCAATATTCTGAGTACATAGCTCGGCCATCACAGGCTAGCTAATTTGACATCCACCAACTTCGGGGTCACCTAAACACAGAATTACTATTAGAAAAATTGGATTACCTTTGCTGTTCTTCGTCAGAATGCACTCCCAGGATTTCTACTTCAACAACAAATGTTGTTTCATCTGGCTTTGAACACATTGGACAATAGCGCAATATTGCAGACAGAGTTTTTAAGGAGACATACAAAACAGGTCTGATGAAACCCTTGAGGCCTACTTGGATATACTGTACTTGGGCACCCTACTCTGTACTGGGGCATTATCTGAGCAGACACCTGCCTACTGTTGCTTTCATCCTTCCATTTGACATTGTTCCTTAGATGTTTATGGACTACTGCCATACTTGAACATCACTTGGATTTATTATTTTTTACTCTTCGGTGACCAGGTGTAGCGCTTGCCACACTTCTGGCTTTCTACTGGCCTGTACTAGAAACTACTTCCCCTCTAAGGTGCTTCTCTCCTAGGCTATCACACTGGTAACAAGGCCTACGTTGTGTTGTAGTTTTGAAGGGCCTCAGCATTTAATCGCATTGAGGAAGTCACTGCTCTCTATTTGCTGTTGTTATGCTGACGAGTTTTGTGCCTTGGTTGTGTTTATTGTGGGTCCTAGTGTTGGCTACTTTTTAGTCTGTGGTTGGGTTCTGTCTTGCTGCCCATAACTGTGGTGATCCTACAAACTGTGTGATTCAATCTAACTACCTATCAAACTATGTGGATTGATTGACTTTTAGATGATTCCTCGTCAACCTATTTTATTTGGATTTTAACTGACTTTTTCCAAAATGGGGTCTACCACTTTCCGCCTTACGGGGAACTTACTTTTTTCAGGTTGGTGACTACCACTTTCTACCATCTGGGGAAACTGACTTTTTACTGATTGGCAGCTACCACTTTCAGAGACTACGGTGAACATTTCATCCCATGTAGGAGCTGCACCTACCTTTCACAGTTCCGGAATAATATTGCCCGGCCAAATTTCCAATGTGGAAACTGTCAGCTTATTGAGGAATATATGTCTGAACTGGACATCCAGAGTAAGCAAATGGAGACATTGCAGCATATCCTGGATAGGTCCCACTCTAAGACCTTTTCCTTTTCTACTCCTCAGCCTCAATGTCGTGCTACTGCCTCGCCACCATGTTGCCACTCTGACTGACTGGCCAGGACTGCCCTGCAGAGACCCCTCCCTAGTGAAGTCACCTCTCCCCTCCCATCTCACCTGCCCTTCACATCCTACCCCCTCCCATCCTGGCCCCCCCTCCCCACCCTCGTTGGAGAATAAAGGAGCAAGGAGGCTTTATGAGGAACTGGCAGATGCCACGGTTATTGATCCTGCTTCTCAGTGGAGGCACGTCACACACCATAAACCCAGTGCAAGGCAACGTTCTTTGGTGAATGGGGCTGAAATGGCTTTGGGGGATCCCATCCTGCTGACCAACTCGGAGGTGGACGATGATGTGGGTCTTCTGTCCCCCATCTCCCATCGGTCCTCAAGGAGGCTCAGAAAAGGTTGGACGTCCACGGCCATTCACCTTCCTCCAGCCGTCATTACTGGTAGTTCTATGGTGAGGCACATCTCGGTTCCTGGAGCAAAAACTCTGTGCTACCCGGGGACTACGTGAAGGATATCACAGGATTTTCTCTGCTTCAACAGCATCCAAGGTGTGCTGCTGTCAGTGCATGTGGGATCAAATAATCTTGTACCCGTGTATTTGAACTACACTCTTAGATCTGCTATTGTTAGCTCAAAAGAGGAGCCCACTGTGGTCTGCTCACCCAGTGCTTTTAGTTCAAATGTGAATTCCATAAACTTGAATACCCCCTTGGTTTTCAAATCAAGAAGAGGGCTTGGGCTGTTGCACGATAATCAGTTTGTAACATTCCATCATTGGTTACTCTGAGAGTTCCCCATATCGACATTGGCTGAGGCCTCAGGCCCTATGTTGCTACCCTTGGAAAAGTAATTCCAATTTCTACTCCTTCCTCTATTACTAATAGGGATAGACCAAATTCTGCAGTTCTATGCATTCTCATAGCCATACCAACTATATCAATATCAACCATCAGATAGGGCTTGCATCTGCCTATTGAATGTAGCTTATTTGATTTTACATGTGAATTTAAAAATTGCAAAGGTTTTGGGTTGATGCATTAGGAGCTTACTTCCTAAACTGGATTACATCAAGATCTGGGCTAGAGGTAAAGGTGGTGCTGTGGCCATTTGGGAAATGCTTCAGACAATCTAAAACCCATGTGTACTGATCTAAACCTAACCCAGCTGGTGACTAAGCCTTCACGGCCCAACCCTAAAATTCCTTCAAAGTCAACTCTGATTTATTTATTTTAATTAAGACACCAGAGAAATATGTTTCTACTGGTGTCTTTACCCAAACCATGAGTGACCATTGCCCAGTTCTTTGTGTTAGAGATGTGAGAACACAAAGAGGACTTTAAGGCATTTTTTTATATTATCTTTATTTTAGCGACCTTGTGTAAGGGTGTTTAACTGGCGGCAGAGAAGTCAGACGCAGGAGAGAAATGACTGTGCGTGTACACATACACTTACAATAAACAATCTCCGACAAGGACATGAGGGGAAACAGAGGGTTAAATACACAACATGTAATTGATGGGATTGGAACCAGGTGTGATAGAAGACAAGACAAAACCAATGGAAAATGAAAAATGGATCAGCGACGGTTAGAAGGTCGGTGACGTCGACCACCGAACACCGCCCGAACAAGGAGAGGGAACAACTTCGGCGGAAGTTGTGACACCTTGATTGTATAATGATGCTCCTTTAAAAAAATGAAGGGTTAAAGGTAGGTCAAATGCCTGGTGCACTCCAGTATCATCAGAAGTCATTCATAAAATTAAATGATACTTGGGTCAAGACCAGGAACACAGGTTTAGGCCCAGACTGGCAAGCTTTAAAGCAACTGAGGAATCATTTTGTAAGACAAATCAGAAAGGCTAAATCTGAAAATTATGTAACCGGTCTTTTGGATTGTAATGTGAACCCAGCCAAATTCTGTAAATCTGTCAAATCCCTGAAGGGTTCTACTTCATCCTCTCTGCCACAACAAAGTAATTCAGACATTGGCCTCATTACATAAATAAATGCCATCATTGATGCATTTAATCACAATTGTATATCTTTGAAATAACTTCTAAGCCTATACACAATGATATTGGGCTGGATGCTGATAGTGGAAACTTGCTTAATGATCAAATAAATAACAGGAAAAGCTTTTCTTTCAGGCTATTTACCAAAAAAGTATTCCTGGATGCTTTGCAAGCAATAGACAACAAGAAATCCAGCGCCCATCATTGTTAGCTCAATAACCCACATGTTTTATTTAACATTGTTACCAGGAAATATTCCAAAAGTATGGAAACCAGCTCTTGTGCTGCCACTCCATAAGGGCAGGGATAGTAGTGATCGTAATAATTATAGCCCCATTACAAGGCTTCCTTTTCTAGCTAAGATTCTCTAATCCTTGGTAAATGTACAACTTTGGTGTTCTTGGGCACAGGGACTATGGTGATCTGCTTGAAACATGTAGTAATTACAGACTCGGTCAGGGACAAGTTTAAAATGTCAGTGAGGACACTTGCCAGTTGGTCAGCGCATGCTCAGAGTACACATCCTGGTAATCAAATCAAATTGTATTTGTCACAGGTTTACCCACCTGTTTCCAGATATTCCTGCTCCTTCATCCTCTACCCTGTCTCCCAAAGGTCCAGCTCAGGCGATCTCTACCACAGGTCCGTACCTCCTGGTCTCCCTCTCACATCAGGCCTTGAGGGTGTCTGAGGCTCCAGCCCCCCCCCCCCCCCCCCGGAGGGCTTCTATTGATGATGTGAGCCCCCTGTCCCCCATCTCCCATCGGTCCTCAAGGAGGCTCAGAAAAGGCTGGACATCCATGGCCATTCACGTTCCTCCAGCCATCCTCATTGGTAGTTCCATGGTGAGGCACATCTCGGTTCCTGGAGCAAAAATCCTGTGCTACCCGGGGACTACAGTGAAGGATATAACAGGATTTCTTTCATCAGCCAAGGGCTGCTGCTCTCATAGTGCATGTGGGATCAAATTATATCAAAAAGGGTAAATCAGAGCTAATGAAACATATTTTTATTGAGCTGATCAACACCCTAAAAGGCTCTGAAAAGCTGACTATTATCTCTGGTCCCGTTCCACTCTGTTGGCATAATTTTTATTGACAATTTTGAAAGTTTTTGGAAAGAAAAGATGCTCTACAGGGATGATGGACTCCATCCAAACTATCTAGAAGCCTGGGCCCTCTCTTCACATTTCAAGGCCACGTTAAGATATTGACTCAGAGACAGACCAAGCCCCACTCAGGTAATACCTCCCATCCTCTCTAAGAGTTATCTTCGTACTGTTGTCTATACTGCCAGTTGTGTTGTGAGTTCTAATCTTCTACCCATTCATTTGAATTACACTCTTAGATCTGCAATTGTTAGCTCAAAAGAGGAGCCCACTGTGGTCTGCTCACCCAGTGCATTTAGTTCAAATGTGAATTCCATAAACTTGAATACCCCCTTAGTTTTCAAATCACGTAGAGGGCTTGGGCTGTTGCACGATAGCAACCAAGGCCATGTAAGTCAGTTTATAACATTCCGTCATTGGTTACTCTGAGAGTTCATCATATTGACATTGGCTGTGGTCACAGTCCCTATCATTATTACTAATAGGGATAGACCAAATGGTGCAGTTTTATTCAATCTTATAGACATACCAACTATATCAATATCAACCATCAGACAGGGCCTGAAACCACCTATTGAACATAGCTTGTTTGAGTTGGAATTTCCATGTGACTTTAAAAAAAGTTTTAAAAAGACTTAGGTTGAAAACTGGATAATATCAAGATCAGGGCTATGCAGATGAATCCGGGAATTCTGGTATTGACTGAAACTTGTATCTCTGGGGACAATTAAAACAATATATATACACTACCTTTCAAAAGTTTGGGGTCACTTAGAAATGTCCTTGTTTTTGAAAGTAAAGCACATTTTTTGTCCATTAAAATAACATCAAATTGATCAGAGATACAGTGTAGACATTGTTAATGTTGTGAATGACCATTGTAGCTGGAAACGGCAGATTTTTTTTATGGAATATCTACATAGGCGTACAGAGGCCCATTATCAGCAACCATCACTCCTGTGTTCCAATGGCACATTGTGTTAGCTAATCCAAGTTTATAATTTTAAAAGGCTAATTGATCATTAAAAAAAACCTTTCGCAATTGTTAGCACAGCTGAAAACTGTTGTTCTGATTAAAGAAGCAATAAAACTGGCCTTCTTTAGACTAGTTGAGTATCTGGAGCATCAGCATATGTGGGTTCAATTACAGGCTCAAAATGGCCAGAAACAAAAACATTCTTCTGAAACTCATCAGTCTATTCTTGTTCTGAGAAATTATGAAGGCTATAACCTCTCTGGGACATGTGGGACGCTACAACAAAAATCTCATAATTCAAATTTCTCAAACATACAACTATTACATTTTAAAGATAATCTTCTCGTTAATCCAACCACATTGTCCGATTTAAAAAAGGCTTTATGGCGAAAGCATAACATTAGATTATGTTAGGACAGCGCCTAAACAAGAAAAACCACACAGCCATTTTCCAAGCAAGGAGAGGCGTCACAAAAAACAGAAATACAGCTAAAATTAATCACTAACCTTAGGTGATCTTCATCAGATGACACTCCCAGGACTCAATGTTACACAATACATATATGTTTTGTTCGATAAAGTTCATATTTATATCCATAAACCCCATTTTACATTGGCGCGTGATGTTCAGAAAATGTATTCCCTCCAAAACCTCCGGTGAATGAGCACATCAATTTACAAAAATACTCATCATAAACGTTGATAAAATTTACAACATTTATTGAAAGAATTATAGATACACTTCTCAATGCAACCGCAGTGTCAGATTTTAAAATATCTACGGCGAAAGCACATTTTTCAATATTCTGAGTACAGAGCTCAGCCATCAAAGCAAGCTATACAGTTACCCGCCAACTTCTGGAGTCAACTAAACTCAGAATTAGTATTATAAATCTTCACTTACCTTTGCTGATCTTCATCGGAATGCACTCCCAGGACTCCCACTTCCACAAGAAATTCAATAAACTCCATATTTATGTCCAAATACCTCAGAGCGCAAAACCAGAGACGAAAAGTCAAATAGTTCCATTACCGTTCGTAGAAACATGTCAAACGATGTTTAAAATCAATCCTTAGGGTCGTTTTAACATAAATCTTCGATAATATTCCATCCGGACAATAGCGTATTCATTACAGAGGAAAAAGAAGGAAGGGCGCGTCTGCGTGCCGCGCAGTAAACAACTCGTTGGTCCCAGGCTTGAGTCAGCTTCTATTCTCTACCCAGTAACAGTAGAAGCATAAAACAAGGTTCTAAAGACTGTTGACATCTAGTGGAAGCCTTAGGAAGTGCAAAATGACCCCACAGACACTGTAGTTTGAATAGGGATTAGATAGAAAAACTACAAGCCACTTCCTGGTTGGATTTTTTTCTCAGGTTTTTGCCTGCCGTATGAGTTCTGTTATACTCACAGACATCATTCAAACAGTTTTAGAAACTTCAGTGTTTCCTATCGAAATCTACTAATAATATGCATATCCTACCTTCTGGGCCCGAGTAGCAGGCAGTTTAATTTGGGCACATTATTCATCTGAATTTCTGAATACTGCCCCCTGTCACCACAAAGATAACATGCAAGAAATTGCCAAGAAACTGAAGATCTGGTACAGCGCTGTGTACTACTCCCTTCACAAAACAGCGCAAACTGTCTCTAACCAGAATAGAAAGAGGAGTGGGACGCCCCGGTGCACAACTGAGCAAGAGGACAAGTGCATTAGAGTGTCTAGTTTGAGAAACAGACACCTCACAAGTCCTCAACTGGCAGCTTCATTAAAAAGTACCCGCAAAACATCAGTCTTAACGTAAACAGTGAAGAAGCGACTCCGGGATGCTGGCCTTCTAGGCAGAGTTGCAAAGAAAATACCATATCTCAGACTGGCCAATAAAAAGAAAAGATTAAGATGGGCAAAAGAACACAGACACTGGACAGAGGACCTCTGCCTAGAAGGCCAGCATCCCGGAGTTGCCTCTTCACTGTTGTGCACCGGGGCCTCCCACTCCTCTTTCTATTCTGGTTAGAGACAGTTTGCGCTGTTCTGTGAAGGGAGTAGTACACAGCATTGTACCAGATCTTCAGTTTCTTGTCAATTTCTTGCATGGAATAGCCTTAATTTCTCAGAACAAGAATAGACTAACGAGTTTCAGAAGAAAGGTCTTTGTTTCTGGACATTTTGAGCCTGTAATCAAACCCACAAATGCTGATGCACCAGATACTCAACTAGTCTAAAGAAGGCCAGTTTTATTGCTTCTTAATCAGAACAACCGTTTTCAGGTGTGCTAACATTAGTACAAAAAAATGCATGAAATTAAATGAATGAAATGTATGCATTCACTACTTTAAGTCACTCTGGATAAGAGCGTCTGCTAAAATGACAAAAAATAAAGTTTTAATTATTGGAAAAGAGTTTTCTAGTGATCAATTAGCCTTTTAAAATTATAAACCTGGATTAGCTAACACAACGTACCATTGGAACACAGGAGTGATGGTTGCTGCTAATGGGCCTATGTAGATTTTCCATTAAAATTCAGCCGTTTCCATCTACAATAGTCATTTACAACATTAACAATGTCTGCACTGTATTTCTGATAAATTTTATGTTATTTTAATGAACAAAAAAACATGTTTTTCTTTAAAAAACAAGGACATTTCTAAGTGACCCCAAACTTTTGAAAGGTAGTGTTTATTTAACTAGGCAAGTCAGTTAAGAACAAATTATTATTTACAATGACAGTCTACACCAGCCAAACCCGGACAACCCTGGGCCAATTGTGCGCCACCCTATGGGACCCCCAATCCCGGCAACCTGTGATACAGCCTGGAATCGACCAGGATGTCTGTAGTGACGCCTCAACCACTGAGATGCAGTGCCTTAGACCGCTGCGCCACACGGGAGCATGCCTTCTGGACTCTGATTTTAATATTGAGGGTTATCATGTGTTCAGAGCTGACAGACAGGGTAGAGGTGGTGGAGTAGCTATTTTTTATTAAAAATCCTTTCTCTGTCTCTTTATTGAAATCCAATTTCCCTTAAATCCCTGATTTAGCTTTGAGCCTCTTTGCAGATGTCTTCAAAAATGTTGTGGATAATCAGGCTCCCTTCAAAAAATGTAAGGGTTGAAGATAGATCGAATGCCTGGTACACTCCGGAATTATCAGAAGTCATTCATAAAAGAGATAATGCTTGGGTCAAGGCCAGGAACACAGGTTTAGGCCCAGACTGGCAAGCTTTTAAGCAACTGAGGAATCATTGTGTAAAACAAATATGAAAGGCAAAATCTGATTATTATATAACCGTTCTTTCAGATTCTAATGGAATCCGGCTAAATTCTGGAAAACTATCAAATCCCTGATTCTACTTCCTCCTCTCTGCCCTGATTGATGCATTTAATCAACATTTTATTTCTGCGGATATTTCTTTGAAATAACTTCTAAGCCTATTCACAACGATATTGCGTTGGACGCTGATAGGTGGAACTTTCTGAATGATTCGAGAAATGATAGTCAAAGCTTTTCTTTTGTGCCATTTACAGAAAAAGAAGTCCTGGATGCTTGGCTAGCAATAGACAACAAGAAATCCACAGGGGCAGACCAATTGGGTCCTGGTCTGCTTAAGTGTGTTAGCTCAATAACCCACATGTTTTATTTAACATTGTTACCAGGAAATATTCCAAAAGTATGGAAACCAGCTCTTGTGCTGCCACTCCATAAGGGCAGGGATAGTAGTGATCTTCATCATTATCGACCCATTTCAAGGCTTCCTTGTCTAGCTAAGATTCGCTAATCCTTGGTAAATGTACAACTTTGCTCTTTTTTATCTGAGAAATGTATTTTGAATGTAAACCAATCAGGTTTTTGGCCTGGGCATAGCACTATTACAACAACCACATGTTACTGATATTGTCAATGCTTTAGACACTAAAAGGAAATGTGGTGCTTTGATTGTGGACCTATCAAAAGCTTTTGCTACTGTTGGCATTTTACTGAATAACCTGTCCTCCATAGGCCTGAGCGCTGATGCCTGTTCATGGTTTCATGATTATCTTAGTGACAACACTAAGGCTATTGTGATTGATAGGGTTAAGTCAATTTCTTGAAGTACATAAACGTGTACCACAGGGGGTGGTTGTGGGACCTGTTCTCTTCACTATTGATATAAACACCATTTGTCAATCTGTTAAATTGTAAACTTAATCTACAGTGCCTTCAGAATGTATTCAGACTCCTTGACATTGTCCATATTTTCTTACGTTACACCCTCCCTCACAACGCCAGGACAGCGGAGTTAATCACCACCTTCCGGAGACACCTGAAACCCCACCTCTTTAAGGAATACCTGGGATAGGATAAAGTAATCCTTCTAACCCCCCCCCCTTAAAAAAAAAATAGATATGTACTATTTTAAAGTGGTTGTGTGAATGCACCAATTTGGAAGTCGCTCTGGATAAGAGCGTCTGCTAAATGACGTAAATGTTATTCTAAAATTGATTAAATCGTTTTTTCCCCCTCAAATCTGCACACAATACCCCATAATGACAAAGCAAAAACAGGTTTTGGGTATTTATTTGCCAATTTATATATAACAAAATTAAGAAATATCACATTTACTTTAGTATTCAGACCCTTTACTCAGTATTTTCTTGAAGCACCTTTGGCAAAGATTACAACATTGAGTGTTCTTGGGTATGATGCTACAAGCTTGGCACACTAACGGCTGTCTGTGGAAGTAGACCAAGGTGCAGCGGAGTTAGTGTTCATCTTTGAATTTTAATAAACGTAAGAACACTATACACACAAAACAAGAAAACCAACAGCCAAACATTACATTTAAGTCATTTAGCAGACGCTCTTATCCAGAGCGACTTACAAATTGGTGCATTCACCTTATGATATCCAGTGGAACAACCACTTTACAATAGTGCATCAAAATCTTTTAGGGGGGGGGGGGGGTTTAGAAGGATTACTTTATCCTAGGTATTCCTTAAAGAGGTGGGGTTTCAGGTGTCTCCGGAAGGTGGTGATTGACTCCGCTTTCCTGGCGTCGTGAGGGAGCTTGTTCCACCATAGGGGTGCCAAAGCAGCGAACAGTTTTGACTGGGCTGAGCGGGAACTGTGCTTCCTCAGAGGTAGGGGGGCCAGCAGGCCAGAGGTGGATGAGCGCAGTGCCCTCGTTTGGGTGTAGGGACTGATCAGAGCCTGAAGGTACGGAGGTGCCGTTCCCCTCACGGCTCCGTAGGCAAGCACCATGGTCTTGTAGCGGATGCGAGCTTCAACTGGAAGCCAGTGGAGAGAGCGGAGGAGCGGGGTGACGTGAGAGAACTTGGAAAGGTTGAACACCAGACGGGCTGCGGCGTTCTGGATGAGTTGTAGGGGTTTAACCTGTTATGGCTAGGGGGCAGTATTTTCACGGCTGGATAAAAAACATACCCGATTTAATCTGGTTACCACTCCTACCCAGTAACTAGAATATGCATATACTTATTACATATGGATAGAAAACACCCTAAAGTTTCTAAAACTGTTTGAATGGTGTCTGTGAGTATAACAGAACTCAAATGGCAGGTCAAAACCTGAGAGATTCCTTTACAGGAAGTGGCCTGTCTGACCATTTCTTGAACTTCTTTTCCATCTCTATCTTTTACTAAGGATCTCTGCTCTAACGTGACACTTCCTACGTCGTCCATAGGCGCTCAGAGCCCAGGAAAAAACAGAATGTCGTCATCCCAGCCCCAGGCTGAAACACATTATCGCCTTTCTCAAGTGGCCGATCAAGGGACTCTGGGCTTAGGCGCGTGACCCGACCGCCCCCGCCTTTGTGATTTTTTCCTCTGTTTGCCGAAAAGGAGATTCCCTGTCGGAATATTATCGCTTTTCTACGAGAAAAATGGCGTAAAAATTGATTTTAAACAGCGGTTGACATGCTTCAAAGTACGGTAATGGAATATTTAGAATTTATTTGTCACGAATTGCGCCATGCGCACGACCCTTCTTTACCATTTCGGATAGTGTCTGGAACGCACGAACAAAACGCCGCTATTCGGATATAACGATGGATTATTTTGGACCAAACCAACATTTGTTATTGAAGTAGCAGTCCTGGGAGTGCATTCTGACGAAGACAACAAAAGGTAATGAAACTTTTATAATAGTAAAGCTTATATTGGTGAGTGCTAAACTTGCCGGGTGTCTAAATAGCTAGCCCGTGATGCCTGGGCTATGTACTTAGAATATTCCAAAATGTGCTTTCACCAAAAATCTATTTTAAAATCGGACATATCGAGTGCATAGAGGAGGTCTGTATCTATAATTCTTAAAATAATTGTTATGCTTTTTGTGAACGTTTATCGTGAGTAATTTAGTAAAATGTTAGCGAATTCCCCGGAAGTTTGCGGGGGGTATGCTAGTTCTGAACGTCACATGCTAATGTAAAAAGCTGGTTTTTGATATAAATATGAACTTGATTGAACAAAACATGCATGTATTGTATAACATAATGTCCTAGGGTTGTCATCTGATGAAGATCATAAAAGGTTAGTGCTGCATTTAGCTGTCTTCTGGGTTTTTGTGACATTATATGCTAGCTTGAAAAATGGGTGTCTGATTATTTCTGGCTTGGTACTCTGCTGACATAATCTAATGTTTTGCTTTCGTTGTAAAGCCTTTTTGAAATCGGACAGTGTGGTTAGATGAAGGAGAGTCTTATCTTTAAAATGCTGTGAAATAGTCATATGTTTGAAAAATTGAAGTTTTTGTATTTTAGAGGAGTTTGTATTTCGCGCCACGCCCATCATTGGATATTGGAGCAGGTGTTCCGCTAGCGGAACGTCTAGATGTAAGTTAATGGCACAGGCAGGGAGCCCAGCCAACAGCGAGTTGCAGTAATTCAGACGGGAGATGACAAGTGCCTGGATTAGGACCTGGAGAACGACAGGGTGTTGTCCAGGGTCACGCCAAGGTTCTTAGCACTCTGGGAGGAGGACACAATGGAGTTGTCAACCGTGATGGCGAGATCATGGAACGGGCAGTCCTTCCCCGGGAGGAAGAGCAGCTCCGTCTTGCCGAGGTTCAGCATGAGGTGGTGATCCGTCATCCACACCGATATGTCTGCCAGACATGCAGAGATGCGATTCGCCACCTGGTTATCAGAAGGGGGAAAGGAGAAGATTAACCTCTTGAGGATACCCTAGGATAGGGGGCGCCACAGCGCATTTTGAAAAAAAATCGTTCCCATTTTCAACGGCCTACTAATCAAACTCAGAAGATAGGGCATGCATATACTTATTATATATGGATAGAAAACACTCTAAAGTTTCTAAAACTGTTTGAATGGTGTCTGTGAGTATAACAGAACTCATTTGGCAGGCAAAACCCTGAGACATTTTCTGACAGGAAGTGGATACCTGATGTGTTGTATTGAGTTCTAACCTATCCCATTGAAAAACACAGGGGTTTAGGAATATTTTGGCACTTCCTATTGCTTCCACTAGATGTCGCCAGTCCTTTCACAGTGGTTTGAGCCTTATAGAGTCAAAACTCAGTGAATGACAGGAGTTTGAAATTGGTCACAGGGGATGGGCCATCACCATTATGACGCCGGCGGCCATGTCTGCCCC
The DNA here is from genome assembly GCF_965601325.2 of Salmo salar. Classification (NCBI taxonomy): domain Eukaryota; kingdom Metazoa; phylum Chordata; class Actinopteri; order Salmoniformes; family Salmonidae; genus Salmo; species Salmo salar. The sequence continues at coordinate 46,350,257 of NC_138293.1, forward strand.
CACCTTTGGAAACGGTTTTAAAGGCAATGAAATCATCCCCCTCGAATCTTATTGGCTCTCTTGGTGTTAGTGGCCCTGAACATTTATTTTATACAACGTTTGACATGTTTGAACGAACCTACATGCGCGAGGATTGCTTTCAGTATGAAGTGCAGAGCTGCGTTTGGAGAGAGCCATAGGACGCGCTACCAACATCAGGCTAATGGAACGTGAAGTATGGACTTTTTGACCGAAAATACATCTGTTGTGGACCTGGGATGCTTTCTGATGAAGACAACTAAAGGTAGGCGATTATTGACAATATTATTGAAGATGAGATGGTTCATACTGTTGCATCCAAGATGGCGCCGAGCACTGTATATTAGCTGATTTTCTGAGTATCGCATCTCCTTTTATCGCAAAGTGTGATTACCCAGTAAAGTTAATTTAAAATCTGGTATGACGGGTGTTCTCAAGAGATATTCATCTATAAATGTTAGATTGACAATATACATTTAAAAAATCGTTATAGTATAGCAATTTATTGAAACGTAGCATTGTTTACCGGGACGCTTTTGAGGGGAAATTAGGTAGTCAACGTCAGACAGAGATGTAAAATGCTGTTTTTATATATAAATATGACCTTTATTGAACAAAAGAATGCATGCATTGTATAACATGATGTCCTAGGGGTGCCATCTGATGAAGTTTGTAAAAGGTTAGTGCTACATTTAGCTGTTTATTGATAATATGTGATGGAAGTGGTTGGTCGGAAAATGGCTATGAAGCTGCTTTTTACGATGGACTCATCTAATATAATCTAATGATTTGCTTTTCCTGTAAAACCTTTTTGAAATCGGACGACGTGGGTCGATTCAGGAGAGGTGTATCTATAAAAAAAAAAAAAATATATTTTTAATTTTTGTAAAAAATTATGATAATTTTTTAATGCTAATTGGCGATATGATTTTTCGCTGGATTTTGATCCCGCTAACGGGATCAGATGCATTAATTGAGTGTCATCTGCATAGCAATGATAGGAGAGACCATGTGAGGATATGACAGACCCAAGTGACTTGGTGTATAGCGAGAATAGGAGAGGGCCTAGAACAGAGCCCTGGGGGACACCAGTGGTGAGAGCACGTGGTGCGGAGACAGATTCTCACCACGCCACCTGGTAGGAGCGACCTGTCAGATAGGACGTAATCCAAGCATGGGCCGCGCCGGAGATGCCCAACTCGGAGAGGGTAGAGAGGAGGATCTGGTGGTTCACAGTATCAAAGGCAGCAGATCTGTCTAGAAGGATGAGAGCAGAGGAGAGAGAGTTAGCTTTAGCAGTGCGGAGAGCCTCCGTGACACAGAGAAGAGCAGTCTCAGTTGAATGACCAGTCTTGAAACCTGACTGATTTGGATCAAGAAGGTCATTCTGAGAGATAGCAAGAGAGCTGGCCAAGGACGGCACGTTCAAACAGTCCTGTGAGGTGCAAAACACTAAACAGAAACAATCCCCCACTAAACCCAAAGGAAAAACAGGCTCCCTATTTTTTGACTCCCTATCAGTAACAACGAACTACAGCTGTGCTTGATTGGGAGCCACACACGGCCCAAAACAAAGAAATACAAAAACATAGAAAAATGAACATAGAACGCCCACCCAATGTAACACCCTGGCCTAACCAAAATAAAGAACAAAAACCCCTCTATGGCCAGGGTGTTACACACACCTGTATTTGGGGAGTTTCTCCCATTTTTCTCTGCAGATCCTCTCAAGCTCTGTCAGGTTGGATGGGGAGCGTTTCTGCACAGCTATTTTCAGTTCTCTCCAGAGATGTTAAATCGGGTTCAAGTCCGGGCTTTGGCTGGGCCACTCAAGGACTTTCAGAGACATGTGTCGAAGCCTGTGTTGTCTTGGCTGTGTGCTTACGGTCGGTGTCCTGTTGGAAGGTGAACCTTTACCCCAGTCGGGGGTCCTTAGCGCTCCGGGGAAGATTTTCACAAAGGATCTCTCTGTACTTTGCTTCATTCATCTTTCCCTCAATCCTGACTAGTCTCCCAGTCCCTGCCGCCGAAAAACATCCCCACAGCATGATGCTGCCACCTTGCTTCATCATAGGGATGGTGCCAGGTTTCCTCCAGATGTGAAGTTCAATCTTGGTTTCGTCAGACCAGAGAATCTTGTTTCTCATTGAAGAGTGGCTTCCATCTGGCCACTACCATAATTGCCTGATTGGTGGAGTGCTGCAGAGATGGCTGTTCTTCTGGAAGGTTCTCCTATCTCCACAGAGGAACTGTGGAACACTGTCAGAGTGACCATGTTCTTGGTCACCTCCCTGATCAAGGCCCTTCTCCCCCAGTTGCTCAGTTTGGACGGGCGGCCAGCTCTAGGAAGAGTCTTGGTGGTTCCAAACTTCTTCCATTTAAGTATGAATGAGGCCACTGTGTTATTGGGGACCTTCAATGCTGCAGACATTTTTTGGTACCCTTCACCAGATCTGTGCATCGACAAAATCCTGTCTCGGAGTGATACGGACAATTCCTTCGACCTCATAGTTTGGTTTTTGCTCTGACATGCACTGTCAACTGTGGGACCTTTATATAGACAGGTGTGTGCCTTTCCAAATAACGTCCAATCAATTGAATTTACCACAGGTGGACTCGAATCAAGTTGTAGAAACATCTCAAGGATGATCAATGGAAACAGTATGCACCTGAGCTCAATTTGAGTGTCATAGCAAAGGGTCCAAACACTTTTTGTTTATTTATAAATTAGCAAACATTTCTTACCCTGTTTTCGCTTTGTGATTATGGGGTATTGTGTGTAGATTGATGAGAAAAAAATACATTTAATCCATTTTAGAATAACGCTGAAACGTAACAAAATGTGGGAAAAAGTCTGAATAATTTCTGAATGCACTGTATGTACAATATTTGCACGTTATTCTTTAAAACATTCTTCAAGCTCTGTCAAGTTTGTTGTTGATCATGGCTAGACAGCCATTTTCAAGTCTTGCCACAGATTTTGAAGTCAATTTTAAATCAGGCCACTCAGGAACATTCAACGTCGTCTTGGTAAGCAACTCCAATGTATATTTGGCCTTGTGTTTTAGGTTATTGTCCTGCTGAAAGGTGAATTTGTCACCCAGTGTCTGTTGGAAAGCAGACTAAATCAGGTTTTCCTCTAGGATTTTGGCTGTGCTTAGCTCTTTTCCGTTTCTTTTTATGTTAAAAAAACGTCCTTGCCCTTGCTGATGACAAGCATACTTAAAACAGGATGCAACCTCCACCATGCTTGAAAATATGAAGTGTGGTACTCTGATGTATTGGATTTACCCAAAACATAACACTTTGTATTCGGGACATAACGTTAATTTCTTTGACACATTTTTTTGCAGTTTTACTTTAGTGCCTTATTGCAAACAAGATGCATGTTTTGGGATATTTTATTCTGTACAGGCTTCCTTTTATTCACTCTATCATTTATTATTGTGGAGTAACTCCAATGTTGTTGGTCCATTCACAGTTTTCTCCTTTCACAGCCATTAAAATCTGTAACTGTTTTAAAGTCACAATTGGCCTCATGATGAAATCCCTGAGCGGTTTCCTTCCTCTCCAGAAGGAGTTAGGAAGGATGCCTGTGTCTTTGTAGTGACTGGGTGTATTGATACACCATCCAAAGTGTAATTAATAACGTCACCATGCTCAAAGGGATATTCAATGTCTGCTTTTTTTTTACCCATCTACCAATAGGTGCCTTCTTTGCATGGTGTGAAATAGGCAATGTAGAGATGCGGTCTTAAGGGCAGATTTTCAGAACCAAGCAGAAGCTTCTGATGCAGAGGTGCCCATATTTATTCTCAGTGTTCAATAGTGATAGCCGGCGATAAATATTTACAAGACAAACAGGTTGACAATAGACTACTCAAACAAAATAACAAACCGCACTATGCCTATAACAGGCTTACCCTGTAGCTTCCGTAGCTCTTACAGGTTGGGGGTGTACCTGGCTCAAGCAGCCTCCCCACTTAAATTCTAAAGCAGAACTCAATTGATCTCCAAAAACATACCCAAGGAACACTTCATGGAACATACCAATATGTATGGCAACATAACACCAAAATCTGGCTAATACAAATGTAACTGGCTTCCTCATAATTGCCACATTACATACATTCTGTCTAAAACAGACGTGACCACTTCCATGCACACTTTAAATTGGGCACACGTTAAACAACATTAATCATGAATTGTTACGTTAATGGAACCGGTGAATGGCGGCAACCCAGTAAAATAGTGGTGCGCAAAGGCGCGGCCGCACTCCTGTTACACAACTAAAATTACATAACAGACATGTCACACGGAGCTCAGACACAACATGGGAAGTATGAACAAAGCAAAGCATTCACAGAATGAACCAAAACAGAGTTTCTAGCTTATGAGTGTTACGATGATTCTGTGCACCGAAACAACGTTTCACTCTGGTAGGCTAGACAGGAAAATAACCGAATTACAATGCTGTAATGTTAGTAGGAGATACAGTATGCATCTTTCAAATTATTTGCCACAGATAAAGCGATCCACACATTGTCGTTAAGTTGAATAAATGGCAGAGAAAGGCAAGAGACAGCAGCAAACAGCCTGCTCTGCCCTTATCTAGTCTGCTGATGCACTGTGCTTTTAGCTTACCTAACGTTACAACGTAGCGATTGCTTCTTTGGAAACATGCTAAAAGTAGGGATTGACTGCTGCGAACATGTCTAAAACTTCATCAGCAAGCTGTCAATATTTCATAAATAAGTGACAGCCTAGACACTTTATCAGTGCAGTGCCCAACATCCTTAGCTAGCTAGCTAAAATTCAATCCCTGTGTTTGGTAGTGAAGCTAGCTAGCAGCAAGCAGGCTAAAACAAGCTAAATCAGCTGATGAAATCACTGGCGACTGTTATACTTGTACATATTTTGTGCAGGAGTAAAGAAATGTAGTTTTGTTTTTACAACTATCTCCGTGTCTATCAGAGTATGCATCTGTGTCTGCCCCAGTGCTCGTGTTTCATAGCGAGTGAGTCATGCACAAGACAGATCGCAGGAGACAATGCTTGGAAATGGTTTTTGAATTTTGGAATATTGATTGACAACTGTCAGTTGGGATGTCGAGTGGACAAAATGATAATTTTGTCCAAAACACTTGCAGACTTGAGTGATCATTATCGAACACAACAGCAAGTGGCAACTCGATAAAGGGCTTAATGGCCAAGTGTTAGGTTTGAGATTCAGCCAATGACTGCGTAGATAGAACGTCATTGTCCCCTAGCGATCATACGCAATAGGACCACTATATGCAATAAGATTATGTTCGGCATTGTGCACATGCAATTTTATGAATTTTTCTTACCGTTTTAACGGAAAACCGATAAATAATGGCAGTTAAGTGAAACAAAAAAATCTTCACATCCCTAACTAGCACTCCTGTCAGAATACAGGAAGACCAGCCTTTGTTACCTTCGCTGACAGATGCAATCTAGATCTTGCTCTCTCCCTCTCTCTCTCTGTCTCTCTCTTCTCCCTCTCGTCAATCTTAAACACCCTAGCTGTCTGTCTTTCTCTCACACATTCTCATTGTTCCACTGTGACAATGGAGGGGGAACACACACACACAGCAGTGAGGCTCTCAGCATGTCCGTAATCATGCAGTCTCAGGGAGAGAGACGGAGCTCTCTCCACTTCTCGCCTCCTGACCGTCTTTGTGTTTACCCTCTGTGGAAAGAGTTCTACATGGAACCCAAAAGGGTTCTACCTGGAACCAAAAAGGGTTCTCCTATGGAGACAGCCAAAGAACCCTTTGAGGTTCTAGATAGCTATTTTTTTCTAAGAGAGTATATTGTTCCAAACAATGTCTTAAAATTAACAAAATAAAAAAGGATATCTTTGAGATATTCATATTAATATTTTTTATGTTGAACAAATTAATATGAAAATGCGTATTTCAGAATCTAGACATACTTCATATGTTAGAGCACACTATAAGGCAGGGGTGGGCAACTAGATTCAGCCACGGGCCGTTTTTTATCGGAACGAATGGTCGGGGGGCCTGTTGCCAACCCCTGCTATAAGGAGTAGATGTTGTCTGTATTATGTACTGTAAGGTTCACGGATCATAAGGTCTTACAGGAGGCATGTATAGGTCTAAAAAGGGCCTAAAATGGCCACTTTCATCATGATTTTGATTGTGATACAAATGTAAAAAGCATGTCAAACATCCTTCCTTCCAATGAAGTTTCTATGTGAGAATTTCCAGAACAATCTGAGATACTGTACTGTACCAAAAGTATTTTTGGGCTATGCTGGCGTGAAATCACCCGTATCTCTTTTAGCCTGTCCTTGTCGTTCACCGAGCCCCATCCCTCCATCCCTTGTTCATGTTGTTTAAGTGGATCAGAGAGAAGCTCAGCTCAGCGCCAGACCAACAGAACTGACTTCACAAGATGGAGTCCTTCCAAACTCCTCCATCGCATGCACGCACACATACATACAGACACATTCCACCACAGTGCACTTTCACTGGCACATCCTTAATTATGTGCCACCGCTAATTAGCATGCCCGATTACATAAGATGCTGCTCTTTGTGTGGAATAAATTTAAAAAAGCTCGCCAAGAGAACTTGCCAGAAGAGTGCAGTATTTGAGTAGAGAATCTATTGTTTTCTCTTCGACACTGATGCAACTTCTGTAGAACACCTGAAACTGGTTTGAAAACAAAAACTAGGCTAAGATGAAAGGAATGTTTAAAAAAAGAAAGAAAAAAGGTATGTTTAGTGGAAGTGTGTTTAGATGGTGTGGCACTGTAGCATCACACTGTAGTATCACTCACCCTCTCAGACATAAACACACACACGTTCATCCTGTTATTGCTTTCTCTGACTCTCCGCCTGTCTGTTTAACTGTATTTTGTAATTTGGTCATATGCTCTGTGTTTACAGAGCTACTTCAGGAGAAAAAAATGTGTGGTTTGTTGTTTGTATTGTGAACGTATCTTTGATTCTGTGTATAGGGCTGATGTGACTTTCAGTGGAGGCTCCTCAGAGGGTCATCCTCCTCAGTGAGTTTCATGAAAATAAAAATTGTGAAACATTAAAGTTATCCTTTTTAGATAAAACTATACTACATATATTCACGTCACCAAATAATTGGTTAAAACACACTGTTTTGCAATGAAGATCTACAGTAGCCTCAACAGCCCTCTGTAGGGTAGCATGGTGTAGCCGGAGGACAGCTAGCTTCTGTCCTCCTCAGGGTACATTAACTTCAATATAAAACCTAGGAGGCTCATGGTTCTCACCCCCTTCCATAGACTTACACAGTAATTATGACAACATCTGGAGGATGTCCTCCAACCTATCAGAGCTCTTGTGTCATGAACTGACATGTTGTCCACCCAATCAAAGGATCAGAGAATGAATCTACTACTAAAAGCATAAGCAACAGCTAGCTAGCATTGTGGCAGGTAGCCTAGTGGTTAGAGCATTGGGCCAGTAACTGAAATGTTGCTGGATCGAATCCCTGAGCTGACAAGGTAAAAATCTGTTGTTCTGCCGCTGAACAAGGCAGTTAACCCACTGTTCCTAGGCCGTCATTGTACATAAGAATTTGTTCTTAACTGAATTGCCTAGTTAAATAAACACATTTAATTAAAAAAAATTGGTGAGTAGTTAACTCAAAGAGAGAGAAAGACAATAGTTGAACAGTTCTGAACATATTCATTTTTTTAAATTAAGGAGAAGCGAGAGAGAGAGAGAAAGCTATATTTTGTTGTATTTTTGTTTCACTTTCACTTAGCTAGTGAATGCAGCTAGCTAGTTTAGCCTGCTTAAACACCTGGCTAAAACAGAGAGGAATGCTATGTTACCTAGCTGGCTACGGCTCTCCAACACTGATTTTATGAATTCATTGCCACCGGGGCCCACCAGTGTATATGCTAAACTGCTTGCTAGTTAGTTCTAGTAGCTATGTTGACTAGGACGTTAGTGTATATGGTGACAACGATGTAGGTTGTGGTTAGTGGCTATGATATGAAGGTTTGGCTTGTAAAGTTTTTTTTCACCTTTTCACCACAGACAGCTGATGTGTTGTTCAATGAAGTCAACAAGCGAAGGGAAAAGGTGACTGGAGGAGAGCGCGTAGATGTGAGAAGGAATTGATACAATAAACAGGGGTGTATTCAGTCAGCTGTTTCATTCTTAAACGGAATGAAACGGGGATAAACATAACTGAATTTGTCCAAAAGAAACTTTAGTTTGCAACTGTTAATTGTTTACACCCTAGATCAGCTAGATTCAGGCAAGGGTGTGCAAGGTGGGATTGAATGTGTCACTGTCACCTTGATTACTCAAATGATGCTCTCGACCTGTGTACCTACTTCGTAAACTTTCATTCATCGGCAAGGCTGTAGGAATCTCATGATGGGTATAAGGAAAATGTATATATCATGCATTAGCCTAAACCTATCTATGTTATATTAAGCTGTGTGAATGAAATATGAGTGACAGTCATCCAATATGCTGTAATAGAAATAAGGCCATGCTCATTAAAAAAATGATCGTCGTCCCTCACCTTAAACATCACCGACCGCCACCATTGACTTTGTATGTATACACTAGGAGTGTGTATAAATGTATAGGTAGGTCAGTGTGCTTGATAGACTGTGAAGAGATGAAGAACTGTGAGAGAGGGAAATGAAGAGAAAAAAATAGTGGGAGAGGAACTGAGGGAGATGAAGAGGTGGCAGGGATAATTAGAAAGACAGTTAAAGAATGAGAGTGTAAGAGAGACAGAGAGCGAGAGAGAGTTGGAGAGAATGGGTCTCCATGGAGACAGGCCTTAATATCTCACCCTGCCTCAGTACCAGCTCCAGCTCCAAACTTTGTTCAAAGGATTCTCTCCTCCTCTCCTTCTCTCCTTTTCTTTCAGGCAAGGGTTGAGCAGAGAGGTGGGTGGAAAGAGAGAGGGGTATAAGTGGAGGTGCTGACAAGATATGAGAACGGAACCAACCGAATGTTACCCTGTACTAGCTCTGTAACCTGTATGTTCAAGAGAGAAATACATAGGTGATTGGATAGATGGAAGGCTAACTATGAATCTATAGTGCATTTAGATGTAGGGAGTCACGTGCACTACTCACCATGGCACTGCTTCTCATCACGGTATTTTGAGTCGTCCCTCATTAGCCCTGTGTCTCATTGATTACAGCACATTGGAGCGTGCTGCTGGGGAAGAGATGAAAGCCTCCGTCCTCCTCTATGCAATGTTTTCCATCAGCACAAAGAAAAGGGAAGAAGTAGCCAGCCAAGGAATTTTGGAACAAGCTCTATCTTGGTGGCCTCTGGTACATTCTAATGCTTTGATTCCATCCGAAATACGCAGCTAAATTATTGAATACATTAACAACTTTACCTCCCGGATAGATAAAATGTTTTGCGGTATTAAATACAAAGACATTCCTTTTACAATTAAAATGACCGGAAATGTATGAATTCAGTGTGTTAGTTGTTTTGGATATCGTCTAGGCCTATATGATAAGGACTATTTTCTAAGATAACCTTTTTTAACATTAAACATATCTACTCTCGAGATTAAAGTAATATTTAGTTTTACTCCAAGATATGAATTACCACAATGGTGTTTGTTCTTCAAATGATGCATTTAATTGGCTCTGCTGCTGTGGACACTTAGGGTAAGGAAACCAATATATAATTTTGTCATTTGGATGAACGATCCCTTTAACAGTTTGACCTGTCAGTCATTCATGGTGGGTGGGATTTTCAGAGGAGGGTACTTGTGTACTCTTTCTATTTAATTTATTGTGGCAGAAACTAAATCTAGTCTACTCTTTCAATTTACACTGAACTAAAATATAAATGCAACACAATTTCAATGATTTTACTGAGTTACAGTTCATATAAGGAAATCAGTCAATTTACATTAATAAATTAGTCCCTAATCTATGGATTTCACATGACTGGGCAGGGGCGCAGCCATGGGGGATCCAGGCCCAGCCAATCGGAATTCGTTTGTCCCCACAAAAGGGCTTTATTACAGACAGAAATACTCCTCAGTTTCTTTTAGCTGCCCGGGTGGCTGGTCTCAGACGATCCCGCAGGTGAAGAAGTCGGATGTGCATGTCCTGGGCTGGCGTGGTTACACATGGTCAGCATCTGTGAGGCTGGTTGGACGTACTGACAAATTCTCTAAAACAACGTTTTGATAGAGACGTTATGGTAGAAATATGTACATTAAATTATCTGGCAACAGCTCTGATGGACATTCCTGCAGTCAGCATGCCAATTGCATGCTCCAACAAAACTGTGACGGAGAAAACACCGTACAGCTGGCAACCAAAGTCAGTGTCCATGTGTCCGGCCTGCCACAAGGAGTTGGTAGAGCACAATGGGATAAGGATATCCCAGCCGGCCAAACCCTCCCCAAACCCAGACGACGCTGGGCCAATTGTACGCCGCCTCATGGGTCTCCCGGTCGCGGTCGGCTGCGATACAGCCTGGGATCAAACCCGGGTCTGTAGTGACGCCTCAAGCACTGCAATGCAGTGCCTTAGACTGCTGCGCCACTCGGCAGGCATTTCTGGGATCTTTAATTTCAGCTCATGAACACTTTACATGTTGCATTTATATTTTTGTTCAGTATAGTTTATTGTGGCAAAAGCCTAAGAAAAAAGCTTGTGTTCTGTCAATTAAGCATTGATTCCCAAGTTAGCAATATAGAATTGCAGGAAAATGGGAGGACCCCCAGGAGGTGCCATGAATAGGCCTACAGGTACACAATGATTGACGAATGAAGCAGGTGTTGAACATGGGCTTTGCTACATAGAAAGCAAAAGTTGACTACTCCATTGTTGACACTTTAATCAAATCAGAAGGCCTATATCAATCTGTTTTCTTTTAGCATATTTTTTTAACCAGCATGAGGCTCTCTCTCCGCTACCTTTTGTTCCTGCAGTGAAGATTCAACATCTTTATCTAATGTTTTCATAATATATCTGCATATAATTGCCAAAAATCTGCAGTAGCCTAGCAGTGTGCAAATTAGAGAGCCAAAAGAACGTCTCTCTCGCTGATTCGATTCCGTTCAACTAAAAGATCCTTTCAAAAAGAGCCGTTAGTTCGCGAACAACTCATCACTAGGCTACACTGGGCTACACTTTAGCAGTCACTGGCAAGTCCGACATGGGCTTCAGATCCTAGCAAAATACAAATATGCGGTTTACTTGTCCCGATGCGATACCATAAACATTTAACTACGTTGTATGATTTATAAATAGGAGATTGACTTGATTCAATCAGTTCAATACTTTTCATAAACTAGTCAACACTTGCTTTTCAGTCATCAATCAAAGCACAGTAACCTAAATGGCCTATGCGCCCCATCTCTGTGTCTGAAAATAAATGAATGTGCCACAAAACAATAATTACGTGAATTTCAACTTATCGTTACCACTGACATGACATGGGACATGTAAATTCACTCACAGGCGACAATGAAGAAGCGTTGTGCTCTTCCTCTGCAGCCAACCACACCACACAAAAATCTCATGCCTCCACAGCCCCTGTCATCCCTCCCCTGTCATTGGGTGGACAGCCATGGGCTCCCCCAGAGCTGGATTGATAATGTGCAGTCAGACAGAATCAGTCACACAACTTACTAATGGTCAATCCCCCTGATGGTTCATTTATCCTATCATTGGGAGCTCATACTGTGTGTGTGTGTTTTGTATTTATGTTTGTGTCACCAAAAACACTCAAACTTTTACAGATGCACAATCGAGAGCATTCTGTCGGGCTGTATCACTGCCTGGTACGGCAACTGCTCCGCCCATAACCGTAAGGCTCTCCAGAGGGTAGTGAGGTCTGCACAACGCATCACCGGGGGCAAACTACCTGCCCTCCAGGACACCTACACCACCCGATGTCACAGGAGGCCAAAAAGATCATCAAGGACAACAACCACCCGAGCCCCTGCCTGTTCACCCCGCTATCATCCAGAAGGCGAGGTCAGTACAGGTGCATCAAAGCAGGGACCGAGAGACTGAAAAACAGCTTCTATCTCATGGCCATCAGACTGTTTAACAGCCATCACTAACATTGAGTGGCTGCTGCCAACATACTGACTCAACTCCAGCCACTTTAATAATGGAAAAATTGATGTAATAAATGTATCACTAGCCACTTTAAACAATGCCACTTCATATGTTTACATACCCTACATTACTCATCTCATATGTATATACTGTACTCTATACCATCTACTGCATCTTGCCATCTTGATGTAATGTATCACTAGCCACTTTAAACAATGCCACTTTTACATGTTTACATATCCTACATTACTCATCTCATATGTATATACTGTACTCTATACCATCCACTGCATCTTGCTTATGCCGTTCTATACCATCACTCATTCATATATTTTTTTAATGTACATATTCTTATTCATTCCTTTACACTTGTGTGTATAAGGTAGTTGTTGTGAAATTGTTAGGTTAGATTACTCGTTGGATATTACTGCATTGTCGGAACTAGAAGCCCAAGCATTTCGTTACACTCTCATTAACATCATTAACAAACCATGTGTATGTGACAAATAAAATGTGATGTGTGTGTGTGTGTGTGTGTGTGTGTGTGTGTGTGTGTGTGTGTGTGTGTGTGTGTGTGTGTGTGTGTTTAACTATACTTGTGGGGACAAGAATAGAAAACAAACAAAAAACTGACCAACTGATGACATTTTGTTAGTTCTCACAAGGTCAAATGCTATTTCTAGGGGGTTAAGGTTAGAAATAGGGTTAGGAGCTAGGGTTAGTGTTAGGGTTAGGAGGTAGGGTTAGGTTTAGGGTTACGGTTAAGGTTAGGGTTTAGGGAAAATCGGATTTTGAACTGGACTGAATTGTGTGTCCCCACAAGGTTAGTTATCAAATTTTATTGGGCAAATACACATATTTGGCAGATATTATTGCGGGTGTAGCGAAATGCTTGTGTTCCTAGCTCAAACAGTACTATCTACAAATTCACAACAATACACACAATTCTAAAAGTAAAAGATTGGAATTAAGAAATGTATAAATATTAGATCGAGCAATGTCGGAGTGGCAATGACTAAAATACAGTAGAATAGAATACAGTATATACATATGAGATGAGTAAAGCAGTATGTAAACTTTATTAAAGTTTTCTAGTGTTCCATTATTCAAGTGATTCTAAGTCTATGTATATAGGGCAGCAGCCTCTAAGGTGCAGGGTTCAGTAACCGGGTGAAACCCGGCTTATGATGGCTGTTTAACAGTCTGATGGCTTTGAGATGGAAGCTGTTTTTCAGTCTCCCAGTCCCAGCTTTGATGCACCTGTACTGACCTCGCCTTCTGGATGATAGCGGGGTGAACAGGCCATCGCTCGGGTGGTTGATGTCCTTGATGTACTTTTTGGCCTTCCTGTGACATCGGGTGCTGTAGGTGTCCTGGAAGGCAGGTAGTTTGCCCCCGGGGATGCGTTGGGCAGACCGCACCGCCCTCTGGAGAGCCCTGCGGTTGAGGGCGGTGCAGTTGCCGTACCAGGTGGGGATACAGCCCGACAGGATGCTCTCAATTGTGTATCTGTAAAAGTTTGTGAGGGTTTTAAGGGCCAAGCAAAATTTCTTCAGCCTCCTGAGGTTGAAGAGGCGCTGTTGCGCCTTCTTCACCACACTGTCTGTGTGGGTGGACCATTTCAGATTGTGAGTGATGTGTACACCGAGGAACTTGAAGCTTTCCACCTTCTCCATTGCGGTCCTGTCAATGTGGTTAGGGGCATGCTCCCTCTGCTGTTTCCTTGAGTCCACGATCAGTCACTTTGTTTTGTTGACATTGAGTGAGAGGTTATTTTCCTGGCACCACTCTCCCAGGGCCCTCATCTCCTCCCTGTAGGCAGTCTTGTCATTTTTGGTAATCAGGCCTACTACTGGTGTGTCGTCTGCAAACTTGATGATTGAGTTGTAGGCGTGCGTGGCCATGCTGTCATGGGTGAATAGGGAGTACAGGAGGGGGCTGAGCATGCACCCTTGTGGGGCCCCTGTGTTGAGTATCAGCGAAATGGAGGTGTTGTTTACTACTTTCAGCACCTGGGGATGGCCCGTCAGGAAGTCCAGGACCCAGTTGCATAGGGCAGGGTTCAGACCCAGGGCCCCGAGCTGAATGATGAGCTTGGAGGGTACCATGGTGTTGAATGCTGAGCTATAGTCAACGAACAGCATTCTTACATAGGTACTCCTCTTGTCCAGATGGGATAGGGCAGTGTGCAGTGCGTTGGCGATTGCATTGTCTGTGGATCTATTGGGGCGGTACGAAATTGAAGTGGGTGAAACATCACAGCACAGTTGAAAAATATATGGCAAATAGAAATCCAATATGGATGGTGTTAAAAGATAGATGGGTGGGGTTGAATGGAGATGAAGGTTCGGAAAAATAACAATAATAACAAGATGTAAAACATACTGTGTCCGTAAAACGTATATAGGTTCAGAACTTTTTTGAAAGAAATAGATGGGAGAGGTTGAGGTTGGAGGAAGGACAGGAGTAAAAACGAACAAAATATTGTAAAATAGACTGTGCCCGTAAAATGTTTATAGTATGTGTAAGCTGGAAGTAGAAGCCTAAGCGTTGTTGTTCACTAGTTTACTCCAACTGTGGAGGGGTTGTAGGGTTAGAAAGTAATAAAGGAAAATATATATTTTTTAATATGTTGTTTTTACTATTTTCTACATTGTAGAATAATAGTGAAGACATCAAAACTATGAAATAACACATATGGAATTATGTAGTAACCAAAAAAGTGTTAAACATTAGAGATTTTTCAAATAGCCACCATTTGCCTTGATGACAGCTTTGCACACTCTTGGCATTCTCTCAACCAGCTTCATGAGGTAGTCACCTGGAATGCATTTCAATTAACAGGTGTGCCTTGTTAAAAGTTCAATTGTGGAATTTCTTTCCTTCTTAACCTCTCTAGGCTAGGCGGGACGAATTCGTCCCACCTACGTAACAGCCACATCTATCCTGTGGCGCGATTTTCAAAACCTTAAAAATCCTATTACTTCAATTTCTCAAACATATGACTATTTTACAGCCATTTAAAGACAAGACTCTCGTTAATCTAACCACACTGTCCGATTTCAAAAAGGCTTTACAACGAAAGCAAAACATTAGATTATGTCAGCAGAGTACCAAGCCAGAAATAATCAGACACCCATTTTTCAAGCCAGCATATAATGTCACCAAAACCCAGAAGACAGCTAAATGCAGCACTCACCTTTGATGATCTTCATCAGATGACAACCCTAGGACATTATGTTATACAATACATGCATGTTTTGTTCAATCAAGTTCATATTTATATCAAAAACCAGCTTTTTACATTAGCATGTGACGTTCAGAACTAGCATACCCCCCGCAAACTTCCGGGGAATTCGCTAACATTTTACTAAATTACTCACGATAAACGTTCACAAAAAGCATAACAATTATTTTAAGAATTATAGATACAGACCTCCTCTATGCACTCGATATGTCCGATTTTAAAATAGCTTTTTGGTGAAAGCACATTTTGCAATATTCTAAGTACATAGCCCAGGCATCACGGGCTCGCTATTTAGACACCCGGCAAGTTTAGCACTCACCATAATCATATTTACTATTATAAAAGTTTCATTACCTTTGTTGTCTTCGTCAGAATACACAGCCAGGACTGCTACTTCAATAACAAATGTTGGTTTGGTCCAAAATAATCCATCGTTATATCCGAATAGCGGCGTTTTGTTCGTGCGTTCCAGACACTATCCGAAATAGTAAAGAAGTGTCACGCGCTTGGCGCAATTCGTGACAATAAAATTCTAAGTATTCCATTACCGTACTTCGAAGCATGTCAACCGCTGTTTAAAATCAATTTTTACGACACTTTTCTCGTAGAAAAGCGATAATATTCCGACAGGGAATCTCCTTTTCGGCAAACAGAGGAAAAAATCCCAAAGGCGGGGGCGGTCGGGGTCACGCGCATAAGCCAGTGTCTCTTGATCGGCCACTTGAGAAAGGCGATAATGTGTTTCAGCCTGGGGCTGGAATGACGACATTCTGTTTTTTCCCGGGCTCTGAGAGCCTATGGACGACGTGGGAAGTGTCACGGTAGAGCAGAGATCCTTAGTAAATGATAGAGATGGAAAAGAAGTTCAACAAATGGTCAGACAGGCCACTTCCTGTAAAGGAATCTCTCAGGTTTTGACCTGCCATTTGAGTTCTGTTATACTCACAGACACCATTCAAACAGTTTTAGAAAATTTAGGGTGTTTTCTATCCATATGTAATAAGTATATGCATATTCTAGTTACTGGGTAGGAGTGGTAACCAGATTAAATCGGGTATGTTTTTTATCCAGCCGTGTCAATGCTGCCCCCTAGCCCTAACAGTTGTGTTGTGACAAGGTAGGGGTGGTATACAGAAGATAGCCCTATTTGGTAAGACCAAGTCCATATTATGGCAAGAACAGCTCAAATAAGCAAAGAGAAATGACAGTCCATCATTACTTTAAGACATTAAGGTCAGTCAATCTGGAAAATGTGCGGTCGCAAAAACCATCAAGCGCTATGATAAAACTGACATTCATGGGGACCGCCAGAGGGAAGTAAGACCCAGATTCACCTCTGCTGCAGAGGATAAGTTCATTAGATAAGTTCATTTGCAGTCCAAATAAATGCTTCACAGTGTTTAAGTAACAGAAAAATATCAACATCAACTGTTCTGAGAAGATTGCGTGAATCAGGCCTTCATGGTCGAATTGCTGCAAAGAAATCTCTACTAAAGGACACCAATAAGAAGTAGACTTACTTGGGCCAAGAAACACAAGCAATGGACATTAAACAGGTGGAAATCTGTCCTTTGGTCTGATGAGTCCAAATGAGAAATGTTTTGATTCCAAACGCCGTGTCTTTGTGAGACGCAGAGTAGGTTAACAGATGATCTCCACATGTGTGGTTCCCACCGGGAAGAATGGAGGAGGAGGTGTGGGGGTGCTTTGCTGGTGACACTGTCAGTGATTTATTTAGAATTCAAGGCACACTTAACCAGCATGGCTACCACAGCATTCTGCAGCGATATGCCATCCCACCTGATTTGCGCTTAGTGGGACTATTATTTGTTTTTCAACAGGACAATGACCCAACACACCTCCAGGCTGTGTAAGAGCTATTTGACCAAGATGGAGAGTGATGGAGTGCTGCATCAGATGACCTGGCCTCAACCCAATTGAGATGGTTTGAGATGAGTTGGACCGCAGAGTGAAGGAAAAGCAGCCAACAAGTGTTCAATACATTTACATTTAAGTCATTTAGCAGACGCTCTTATCCAGATGCGACTTACAAATTGGTGCATTCACCTTATGATATCCAGTGGAACAACCACTTTACAATAGTGCATCTAAATATTTTATGGGGGGGGGGGGGTTAGAATGATTACTTTGTCCTATCCCAGGTATTCCTTAAAGAGGTGGGGTTTCAGGTGTCTCCGGAAGGTGGTGATTGACTCCGCTGTCCCGGCGTCGTGAGGGAGCTTGTTCCACCATTGGGGTGCCAGAGCAGCGAACAGTTTTGACTGGGCTGAGCGGGAACTGTGCTTCCTCAGAGGTAGGGGGGCGAGCAGGCCAGAGGTGGATGAACGCAGTGCCCTCGTTTGGGTGTAGGGCCTGATCAGAGCCTGAATGTACAGAGGTGCCGTTCCCCTCACAGCTCCGTAGGCAAGCACCATGGTGTTGTAGCGGATGCGAGCTTCAACTGGAAGCCAGTGGAGAGAGCGGAGGAGCGGGGTGACGTGAGAGAACTTGGGAAGGTTGAACACCAGACGAGCTGCGGCGTTCTGGATGAGTTGTAGGGGTTTAATGGCACAGGCAGGGAGCCCAGCCAACAGCGAGTTGCAGTAATCCAGACGGGAGATGACAAGTGCCTGGATTAGGACCTGCGCCGCTTCCTGTGTGAGGCAGGGTCGTACTCTGCGAATGTTGTAGAGCATGAACCTACAGGATCGGGTCACCGCCTTGATGTTAGTGGAGAACGACAGGGTGTTGTCCAGGGTCACGCCAAGGTTCTTAGCACTCTGGGAGGAGGACACAATGGAGTTGTCAACCGTGATGGCGAGATCATGGAACGGGCAGTCCTTCCCCGGGAGGAAGAGCAGCTCCGTCTTGCCGAGGTTCAGCTTGAGGTGGTGATCCGTCATCCACACTGATATGTCTGCCAGACATGCAGAGATGCGATTCGCCACCTGGTTATCAGAAGGGGGAAAGGAGAAGATTAATTGTGTGTCGTCTGCATAGCAATGATAGGAGAGACCATGTGAGGATATGACAGAGCCAAGTGACTTGGTGTATAGCGAGAATAGGAGAGGGCCTAGAACAGAGCCCTGGGGGACACCAGTGGTGAGAGCACGTGGTGCGGAGACAGATTCTCGCCACGCCACCTGGTAGGAGCGACCTGTCAGGTAGGATGCAATCCAAGCGTGGGCCGCGCCGGAGATGCCCAACTCGGAGAGGGTGGAGAGGAGGATCTGATGATTCACAGTATCAAAGGCAGCAGATAGGTCTAGAAGGATGAGAGCAGAGGAGAGAGAGTTAGCTTTAGCAGTGCGGAGAGCCTCCGTGACACAGAGAAGAGCAGTCTCAGTTGAATGACCAGTCTTGAAACCTGACTGATTTGGAGCCAGAAGGTCATTCTGAGAGAGATAGCAGGAGAGCTGGCCAAGGATGGCACGTTCAAGAGTTTTGGAGAGAAAAGAAAGAAGGGATACTGGTCTGTAGTTGTTGACATCGGAGGGATCGAGTGTAGGTTTTTTCAGAAGGGGTGCAACTCTCGCTCTCTTGAAGACGGAAGGGACGTAGCCAGCGGTCAAGGATGAGTTGATGAGCGAGGTGAGGTAAAGGAGAAGGTCTCCGGAAATGGTCTGGAGAAGAGAGGAGGGGATTGGGTCAAGCGTGCAGGTTGTTGGGCGGCCGGCCGTCACAAGACGCGAGATTTCATCTGGAGAGAGAGGGGAGAAAGAGGTCAAAGCACAGGGTAGAGCAGTGTGAGCAGGACCAGCGGTGTCGTTTGACTTACATTTACATTTTACATTTTAGTCATTTAGCAGACGCTCTTATCCAGAGCGACTTACAGTAGTGAATGCATACATTTCATACAATTTCATACATTTCATTTAAAAAAAATTCTGTGCTGGCCCCCCGTGGGAACATCAGCTGATGTCACAAAGTGCTGTACAGAAACCCAGCCCAAAACCCCAAACAGCACGCAATGCAGGTGTAGAAGCACAGTGGCTAGGAAAAACTCCCTAGAAAGGCCAGAACCTAGGAAGAAACCTAAAGAGGAACCAGGCTATGAGGGGTGGCCATAACAGAACATGGCCAAGATGTTCAAATGTTCATAGATGACCAGCAGGGTCAAATAATAATAATCACAGTGGTTATAGAGGGTGCAACAGGTCAGCACCTCAGGGGTAAATGTCAATTGGCTTTTCATAGCTGATCATTCAGAGTATCTCTACCGCTCCTGCTGTCTCTAGAGAGTTGAAAACAGCAGGTCTGGGACAGGTAGCACGTCCGGTGAGCAGGTCAGGGTTCCATAGCCGCAGGCAGAACAGTTGAAACTGGAGCAGCAGCACAGCCAGGTGGACTGGGGACAGCAAGGAGTCATCAGGCCAGGTAGTCCTTAGGCATGGTCCTAAGGCTCAGGTCCTCCGAGAGAGAGAAAGAAAGAAAGAAAGAAAGGGAGAAAGAGAGAAAAAGAGAGAAACAGAGAGAGAATTAGAGAGAGCATACTTACAATCACACAGGACACCGGATAAGACAGGAGCAATACTCCAGATATAACAGACTAGCAACGAGGATCGGATGTCGTCGACCTTCTTTTCAAAATGGTTGATGAAGTCATCTGCAGAGAGGGAGGAGGGGGGGGAGGAGGATTCAGGAGGGAGGAGAAGGTGGCAAAGAGCTTCCTAGGGTTAGAGGCAGATGCTTGGAATTTAGAGTGGTAGAAAGTGGCTTTAGCAGCAGAGACAGAAGAGGAAAATGTAGAGAGGAGGGAGTGAAAGGATGCCAGGTCCGCAGGGAGGCGAGTTTTCCTCCATTTCCGCTCGGCTGCCCGGAGCCCTGTTCTGTGAGCTCGCAATGAGTCGTCGAGCCACGGAGCAGGAGGGGAGGACCGAGCCGGCCTGGAGGATAGGGGACATAGAGAGTCAAAGGATGCAGAAAGGGAGGAGAGGAGGGTTGAGGAGGCAGAATCAGGAGATAGGTTGGAGAAGGTTTGAGCAGAGGGAAGAGATGATAGGATGGAAGAGGAGAGAGTAGCGGGAGAGAGAGAGCGAAGGTTGGGACGGCGCAATACCATCCGAGTAGGGGCAGAGTGAGAAGTGTTTGATGAGAGGGAAAAGGATAAAAGGTAGTGGTCGGAGACTTGGAGGGGAGTTGCAATGAGATTAGTGGAAGAACAGCATCTAGTAAAGATTAGGTCAAGCGTATTGCCTGCCTTGTGAGTAGGGGGGGAAGGTGAGAGGGTGAGGTCAAAAGAGGAGAGGAGTGGAAAGAATGAGGCAGAGAGGAATGAGTCAAAGGTAGACGTGGGGAGGTTAAAGTCACCCAGAACTGTGAGAGGTGAGCCATCCTCAGGAAAGAAACTTATCAAGGCGTCAAGCTCATTGATGAACTCTCCAAGGGAACCTGGAGGGCGATAAATGATACGGATGTTAAGCTTGAAAGGGCTGGTAACTGTGACAGCATGGAATTCAAAGGAGGCGATAGACAGATGGGTCAGGGGAGAAAGAGAGAATGTCCACTTGGGAGAGATGAGGATCCCAGTGCCACCACCCCGCTGACCAGAAGCTCTCGGGGTGTGCGAGAACACGTGGGCAGACGAGGAGAGAGCAGTAGGAGTAGCAGTGTTATCTATGGTAATCCATGTTTCCGTCAGCGCCAAGAAGTCGAGGGACTGGAGGGTAGCATAGGCTGAGATGAACTCTGCCTTGTTGGCCGCAGACCGGCAGTTCCAGAGGCTGCCGGAGACCTGGAACTCCACGTGGGTCATGCGCGCTGGGACCACCAGGTTAGAGTGGCAGCGGCCACGCGGTGTGAAGCGTTTGTATGGCCTGTGCAGAGGGGAGAGAACAGGGATAGACAGACACATAGTTGACAGGCTACAGAAGAGGCTACGCTAATGCAAAGGAGATTGGAATGACAAGTGGACTACACGTCTCGAATGTTCAGAAAGTTAAGCTTACGTTGCAAAAATCTTATTGACTAAAATTATTAAAATGATACAGTACTGCTGGCTGGTGAAGTAGGCTAGCTAGCAGTGGCTGCATTGTTGAGTTTGTTTGAAAGTGTAGCTGGCTAGGTAACCTTGATAGTTTCAGTACTACACTTTATCATGATACAAAGGCAACTATGTAGCTAGCTAACATAACACTAATCAAGACGTTCCTTTGTAATGTATTTAGTTTCTACAATGTTGCTTGTTTGGTTACTTGTTGGCTATGTTATCGAAATGGCGTCGCGGGGGACGAAAATAGCTGGCCAGCTAACCTCGATAATTACTCTAAACTACACAATTATCAAACTATGACAAACTATGACAAAGACAACTTATTGACTAAAAGGACTAAAATGATACAGTACTGCTGGCTGGTAAAGTAGGCTAGCTAGCAGTGGCTGCGTTGTTGACTTTGTTTGAAAGTGTAGCTGGCTAGGTAACCTCGATAGTTTCAGTGCTACACCTTATCATGATACAAAGGCAACTATGTAGCTAGCTAACACTAGCTAACCTGGCTAGCTAACCTCGATAATTACTCTAAACTACACAATTATCTTAGATACAAAGACAGCAAAGACAACAATGTAGCTAGCTAACACTACACTAATCAGATCGTTCCATTGTAATGTATTAGTTTCTACAGTGCTGCTAGTCGGTAGAAGTTGGCTAGCTAGCTAGCAGTTGTTGACTAAGTAGGAGAACGGTGGCGCGGCGCGGCGGACGAAAATAGCTGGCTAGCTAACCTCGATAATTACTCTAAACTACACAATTATCTTTGATACAAAGACAGCTAAGTAGCTAGCTAAAAAATTGCTCAGATCAAACAAATCAAACCGTTGTAATGTAATGAGATGTA
This sequence comes from Salmo salar, assembly GCF_965601325.2. Lineage (NCBI taxonomy): Eukaryota > Metazoa > Chordata > Actinopteri > Salmoniformes > Salmonidae > Salmo > Salmo salar. The sequence continues at coordinate 46,372,462 of NC_138293.1, forward strand.
ATATTACCTGCGGAGCGGAGTGCAGCACGACTACTCGCTCCAAAACCCGTGGGAACTCCTTCAACGTGAAGCTGGTTGAGAGAATGCTAAGACTGTGCAAAGCTGTCATCAAGGCAAAGGGTGGCTACTTTGAAGAATCTCAAATATAAAATATGTTTTGATTTGTTCAACCTATCTGGTATCATTGGGACGCTAGCGTCCCACCTCGACAACAGCCAGTGAAATTGCAGGGCGCCAAATTCAAACAACAGAAATCCCATAATTAAAATTCCTCAAACATACAAGTATTATACACCATTTTAAAGATAAACTTCTTATTAATCCAACCACAGTGTCCGGTTTCAAAAAGGCTTTACGGCGAAAGCACACCATGCGATTATGTTAGGACAGCGCCAAGTCACAAAACACCATACAGACATTCTCCAGCCAAGGAGAGGACTCACAAAAGTCAGAAATAGCGATTAAATGAATCACTTACCTTTGATGATCTTCATCTGGTGGCACTCCCAGGACTCCATGTTACACAATAAATGTTTGTTTTGTTTGATAATGTCCCTCTTTATGTCCAAAAACCTCTGTTTAGTTGGTGCGTTTAGTTCAGTAATCCAAAGGCACAAAGCGCGCTCTCAACATCCAGACGAAAAGTCAAAAAAGTACAAATAAAAGTTTGTAGAAACATGTCAAACGATGTTTAAAATCAAGCCTCAGGTTGTTTTTGTCATAAATAATCAATAATATTTCAACCGGACAAAAGCTTTGTCAATAGAAAAGGAGAAACAAGAAAGGCGCGCTCCCGATCACATGCTGGACTCATGTCTGGAAATTTCCACTGTCCACTCATTGAAAGTGGTGTTTCTCCCTTATTTTTGTATGGTGGATAGGCTTTCAATGGAAAAACAGCCTTTCAAAATAATAGTACTTCCTGGATGGATTTTCCTCAGGTTTTTGCCTGCCATATCAGTTCTGTTATACTCACAGACATTATTTTAACAGTTTTGGAAACTTTAGAGTGGTTTCTATCCAACTCTACCAATTATATGCATATCCTAGCTTCTGGGCCTGAGTAGCAGGCAGTTTAATTTGGGCACACTTTTCATCCAAAATTCCGAATGCTGCCCCCTACCCTAGTGAAGTTAACACTTTTGGTTGCCACATGTTTCCATATGTGTTATTTCATAGTTTTGATGTCTTCACTATTATTACGCAATGTAAGTAGTAAAAATGAAGAAAACCCCTTGAACGAGTAGGTGTGTCCAAACTTTTGACTCGTACTGTATGTCATGCTTGGATTCACCATGCCAAAAGGTTTTTCCCCAGGTGCATGAACTATGATTTCAATGAGAACCTTTTGCCAAACGCTTAAGACAGACTTGATGCAAACTAGTACCTGCTAGACATTGTTTCTTTTATTAATTTATTTTACATTTTGATTACATTGTGAAAGATATCTTCAATGATCATACCTTTGATCACCATGGGATAGAAATTATGGAAATGTGATGTTCTGTCAATTTTAATGGGTAGTTCAAGTGTATTGCCTAATGTGAAAACAGTATTGTAGCATGCTACATACTAAAGGCAATTTTTAAACATGGATCTTACATTTTTTGCTGTTGGATTAACGAGTTGTTAAAATAACTAAATTGATAAAATATTATCATGTTGTGTTTTGGTGATTAAACCAATGTACTCATATTTCATAGTTAACTTATATTTTGGATGAATGGTTGTGTGGTGAAAGATGTCTACAAACTGTAACAACGTCTACAGAAGGTGGCGCCTCTCCCCGTTCGGGCGGCGCTCGGCGGTCGTCGTCGCCGACCTACTAGCTGCCACCGATCTCCTTTTAATTTTCATTTGACGATATCTGTTTTATGTTAGCACCTGTTTTGAGTTAGTTATTAGTGGGGGTATTTAGTCTGTCTGTTTTGGTTTGGGAGTGTGCGGGATTATTTTGTGTCATTGTATTGTAGGTTGGGGATTTGATTTTCCTCTGCCGTTCGGTATTACGCTACAGGGTTTGCTGGGCTGCGTCCCAACTCGATTTAGGGTTCTGCCCTGTCGCTTGAGTTCTGTACCCTGCCTTGTTTTACAGCACTTTTGGACTGTGTTCATTAACCCCTGGTCGGGCTCCGGGCTCCATAACGAAATGTAATATATATTTTTTTTCAAATATAGGACTATGTTATATCGTTTTATAGATACACCTCTCCTGAATCGAACCACGTTGTCCCATTTTCAAAAAGGCTTTACAGCAAAAGCAAAACCTTAGATAATGTTAGAGGTGTATATCGTAAAAGTAGCCACATAGCCATTTTCCGACCAACCACATGCATCACAAATAACCAAAAAACAGCTAAATGCAGCACTAACCTTTGACAATCTTCATCAGATGACACCCCTAGGACATCATGTTACACAATACATGCATTCTTTTGTTCGATAAAGTTCATATTTATATATAAAAACAGCATTTTACATCGGCGCGTAACGTTGACAAACTATTTTCCCTCAAATGCATCCGGTGAAACAGCGCTACAATTTACTAAATTACTATTCGAAAACATTTTTAAAATGTAATATTGTCATTCTAAGATTTATAGATAAATATCTCTTGAAATCACCTGTAATGCCAGATTTAAAAATAACTTTACTGGGTAATCACACTTTGTGATAAAAGGGGATGCGATACTCAGAAAATAGGCTAGCAATACAGGTCAGCGCCATCTTGGAACAATCGCATATCAAATCTAGTCTTGTATACTATTGTCAATAATCCCTTACCTTTGATTGTCTTCATCAGAAAGCACTTCCAGGAATCCCAGGTCCACAACAAATGTATTTTCGTTCGAAAAACTGTATCCTTTATGTTCCAATAGCTTGTTCTTGTTAACGCGTTCTGAAGGCTGCTCCAAAACTTCCGTCGTGCGCGGGACACCTCTTTCGAAAAAATGCATATTTTTTTTATTAAGGTTCGTTCAAACATGTCAAACGTTGTATAACATAAATCTTTAGGGCCTTTTTCAACCAGAGCTCCAATAAGATTCAAGGGGGATGATTGCATTGTCTTTCAAATGTTTCAAAAGGGGAGGGTAGCCAGGGGCGCCGGCGTCATAATGGTGATGGCCCTCATCATGTGACCACGTTCCACTGCGTCTCATTCATTCAGTTTTCACAGTAGAAGGCTCAAATCACTTTGTAAAGACTGGGGACATCTAGTGGAAGCAATAGGAAGTGCTCAATAAACCATTGCTCACTGTGTGAATTACAGGCAAAGTGGTGAAGTTGAGTCCGCAATTCAGAATTCCACATCCTGTTACGATCGGTCTCGGGGTTTTGACTGCCATATGAGTTCTGTTATACTCACAGACACCATTCAAACAGTTTTAGAAACTTTAGGGTGTTTTCTATCCACAAGTATTAATTATATGCATATCCTAGCTTCTGAGTTTGAGTAGGAGGCCGTTTAAAATGGGCACACATTTTTTTCAAAAATCGCTGTAGCGCCCCCATCCTAGGCGACCGTCAAGAGGTTAAAACGTGTTTTCCCACGTACCTTAGTCTCCTGCGCCTGACTTCACCCCTCCTGCATGTTAGAGTCGCATGACAGAATCCTGCACCGGGATCATGGAGTCAGCAGGAGCGTATGCGCCAACCCCGTCCATGAAGGAACGGGTTACCCAGCACGCCAACATCCTCCATCGCCTGAGTATGGCTATGGACCAGGTGTTGGCGCGTCTGCAGAGCTGGGAGAGAAGCACTCCCCCACCCACGCCAGCAGCTGTTCAACACTCTGCGCCCCTACCAGCGCCGACGGAGTCCAGCCACAGTGGGATTAAGCGCGCGCTCCCGAGGGAGTTCGATGGGATGGCCGCTGGGTGTAAGGGGTTCCTACTCCAGCTGGAGCTGTACCTAACGACCGTTCGCCCCACTCCCTCGGGAGAGGAGAGTGTGAGTGTCCTCGTCTCTTGTCTCACGGGTAGAGCCCTAGAATGGGCCAATGCCATCTGGGAGGGTCCGGACTCGGCTAGGGACAATTGCCCGGAGTTCACCCGCCACTTCCGGGCTGTATTCGATCATCCACCGGAGGGCAAAGCGGCGGGTGAGCGACTGTTCCATCTGAGACAGGAGACGAGGAGTGCCCAGGACTTCGCCCTGGAGTTCCGGACCCTAGCCGCTGGAGCGGGGTGTAATGAAAGGGCCCTGATTGATCACTACCTCTGTAGTCTGAGAGAGGACATCCGCCGGGAGCTGGCATGTCGGGACACCACCATCACCCTGGACCAGCTCTTCGATCTGTCCATCAGGCTGGACAACCTGCTGGCTGCCCGCGGGCGTTCCAATCGGGCCCTTCACATTCCACCTCCCAGTCCTCCCGCTCCAACGCCCATGGAGATAGGGGGGGCTGCATCTAGGAAGACCGGAGGGGGAGTCTTCTCCTGCGCCCACTGTGGTCGCAGAGGGCACACTGCCGACCGGTGCTGGAGAGGCTCGCCCGGGAGTTCAGAGGGCAGGCAGAGCACCACTTTGACACTTCAGGTGAGTCAGCACCAGCCTCACCCAGAGCCCCCTGTCGGCCACATGCATGCCTTAGTTTCTTTTCCTGAGTTTTCCCCTCACTCCCAGCATAAGGCGCTAGTCGATTCAGGCGCAGCGGGGAGTTTTATGGACCGTGGGGGTCGCCAATAAGTTAGGGATTCCCCTGGTTCAGTTGGACCAACCCTTCCCCGTGCACGCCCTAGACAGTCAACCACTTGGGTCAGGCCTGGTTAGGGAAGTCACTGTGCCACTGGTTATGGTGATGCGTGGGGGTCATGAGGAGCGTATCAGCCTCTTCCTCATTGATTCCCCGGCGTTTCCGGTGGTACTGGGAATTCCCTGGCTGGCCACTCACAATCCCAACATTTCGTGGAGACAGAGGGCTCTTAAGGGATGGTCGAGGGAGTGCTCGGGCAGGTGTATAGGGGTTTCCATCGGTGCGACTACGGTGGAGAGTCCAGACCAAGTCTCTACCGTGCACATTCCCTCAGAATATGTCGATTTGGCTATCGCCTTCAGTAAAACGAAGGCTACTCAATTACCACCTCATCGACGAGGAGATAAACCTCCAGGCTAACGCCGCACTTCCCAGGAGTCAGGTGTATCCTCTGTCTCAGGAGGAGACAGTGGCTATGCAGATGTACGTCACTGAGTCCCTAAGGCAGGGATACATTTGGCCATCCAAATCACCTGTCTCCTCAAGCTTCTTTTTTTGTGAAGAAGAAGGAGTGAGGTTTGCGTCCGTGCATTGACTATAGAGGTCTAATTTCCATCACGGTGGGTTTCAGTTACCCGCTACCTCTCATCGCTATGGCGGTGGAGTCATTTCACGGGGCACGCTTCTTCACAAAACTGGATCTCAGGAGCGCGTACAATTTGGTGCGTATCCGAGATGGAGACGAGTGGAAAACCGCATTTAGTACCACATCTGGCCATTATGAGTATCTAGTCATGCCATATGGGTTGAAGAATGCTCCAGCCATCTTCCAATCCTTTGTGGATGAGATTCTCCGGGACCTGCTCGGTCAGGGTGTGGTGGTGTACATCGATGACATTATGATCTACTCCGCCACACGCGCCGCTCATGTGTCTCTAGTGCGTAAAGTGCTTGGGCAACTGTTGGAGCATGACCTGTACGTCAAGGCCGAGAAATGTGAGTTCTCCAAACAAGCCGTCTCTTTTCTGAGGTATTGCATTTCCACATCTGGGGTTGTGATAGAATATGACCGCATTGCGGCCGTGCGTAATTGGCCGACTCCGACCACGGTTAAGGAGGTGCAGCGGTTGTTAGGGTTTGCCAATTACTACCGGACATTTATCCGGGGCTTTGGGCAGGAGGCGGCTCCCATTACCTCACTGATGAAGGGGGGCCCGGTGCGGCTGCGGTGGTCGGCGGAGGCGGACAGAGCATTTTATCGGCTGAAAACCCTGTTTACCGAAGCCCCAGTGCTGGCGCATCCGGACACCTCTTTGCCATTCATAGCAGAGGTGGACGCGTCCAAGGTTGGGGTTGGAGCTGTGCTGTCGCAGCGTTCGGGCGCGTCCCCGAAGCTTCACCCCTGTGCTTTCTTTTCTAAGAAGCTGAGTCCGGCGGAGCGTAACTATGATGTGGGGGACAGGGAGTTGCTAGCCGTGGTCAGGGCCCGGAAGATGTGGAGACATTGGCTTGAGGGGGCGCAACACCCTTTTCTCATCTGGACTGATCACCGTAATCTGGAGTACATCCGGGCGGCGAAGAGACTGAACCCTCGCCAAGCCAGGTGGGCTATGTTTTTTACGAGATTCCAGTTCACTATCTCGTACATACCAGGTTCCCGGAACACCAAGGCCGACGCACTGTCTCGTCTCCACGACTCCGAGGAGCGGTCCATCAACCCCACTCCCATACTTCCGGCCTACTGTCTGGTGGCACTGGTGGTCTGGGAGGTGGATGCGGACATCGAGCGGGCGTTGCAGTCAGAACCTCAGTGTCCCGCGGGTCTGAAGTACGTTCCGCTCGGTGTCCACGATCGACTGATACGATGGTCGCACACGCTACCCTCCTCGGGTCATCCAGGAATGGAGCAGACGGTGCGGGGTCTTAGGGGAAAGTACTGGTGGCCCACTATGGTGAAGGACGTGAGGCTCTATGTCTCCTCCTGTTCGGTGTGTGCCCAGTGTAAGGCCCCTAGACACCTGCCTAGAGGGAAACTACAGCCCCTCCCCGTTCCACAGCGACCATGGTCCCACCTGTCAGTGGATTTCCTCATGGATCTCCCGCCGTCTCAGGGGAACACCATGATCCTGGTCGTTGTGGATCGGTTCTCTAAGTCCTGCCATCTACTCCCTTTGCCCGGTCTTCCTACGGCCCTACAGACCGCGGAGGCCCTGTTTACTCATGTCTTCCGGCACTATGGGGTGCCTGAGGACATCGTCTCTGATTGAGGTCCCCAGTTTACGTCCCGGGTGTGGAGGGCGTTTATGGAGCGACTGGGGATTTCGGTCAGTTTGACCTCAGGTTTTCACCCCGAGAGTAACGGGCAGGTGGAGAGAATTAGCCAGGATGTGGGCAGGTTTCTGCAGTCCTATTGCCAGGACCGGCCGGGAGAGTGGGCGAGGTTCGTGCCATGGGCCGAGATGGCGCAGAACTCTCTCCGCCACTCCTCTACTAACCTGTCACCCTTTCAGGTGGTGTTGGGTTACCAGCCGGTCCTGGTGCCCTGGCAACAGAGCCAGACTGAGGCTCCTGCGGTGGAGGATTGGGTACAGCGCTCTAAGGAGACCTGGAGCGCCGTCCAGGAATCCCTTAAATGGGCTGTTGGACGGCACAAGGAGAGCGCTGACCGCCGCCGCAGTGAGGCCCCTGTGTTTACCCTGGGGGACAGCGTCTGGCTCTCAACCCGGAACCTGCCCCTCCGCCTGCCCTGCCGGAAGTTGGGTCCGCGATTTGTGGGGCCGTTTAAACTCCCTGGGCAAGGTGGGATGCTTGCGTCACATTTTGCAATATTCTGAGTAGATCGCCCGGCCATCACGGCTAGCTAATTTGACACCCACCAAGTTTGGCCCTCACCAAACTCAGATTTACCATAAGAAAAATTGGATTACCTTTGCTGTTCTTCGTCAGAATGCACTCCCAGGACTTCTACTTCAACAACAAATGTTGTTTTGGTTCCAAATAATCCATAGTTATATTCAAATAGCTCCGTTTTGTTCGTGCGTTCAGGTCAGTATCCGAAGGGTGACGCACGAGCACATTTCGCGACAAAAAAATTCAAAATATTCCATTACCGTACTTCGAAGCATGTCAAACGCTGTTTAAAATACATTTTTATGCTATTTTTCTCTTAAAATAGCGATAATATTCCAACCGGGCGACGTTGTATTCACTCAAAGACTGAAAGAAAAACATGGAGTCGTTTCGTGAATTCGCATCTCCAGTGTCATTGTTCCCTGCCTGACCACTCACAAAAACTCCTGCTGTTTTTCGCCCAGAGACTGCAGAGACGTAATTCCACTTTCTGGCGCCTTCTGAGAGCCAATGGAAGCCTTACAAAATGTCACGTTACAGCAGAGATGCTGTATTTTTGATAGAGATGCCAGAGAAGGAGAACAAATTGTCAGACAGGGCACTTCAAGTATGGAATCTTCTCAGGTTTTGGCCTGCCATATGAGTTCTGTTATACTCACAGACACCATTCAAACAGTTTTAGAACCTTTAGAGTGTTTTCTATCCAAATCTACTAACTATATGCATATTCTCATTTCTGGGCAAGAGTAGTAACCAGTTTAAATCGGGTAAGTTATTTATCCGGCCGTGCAAATACTGCCCCCTAGCCCCAACAGGTTAAAGTCCTGAGGAGATTAAACGAGGTGTGTTATAGGTTACAGCTCCCTTCGTATTACCTTATTAACCCCTCGTTTCATGTGTCTCTCCTCAGGCCGGTGGTAGCTGGTCCACTGCAGGACGCTGAGGTGCAGGAGGTCCCTCCGCCCCCCCTGGACATCAAAACAGTAAACCCTGATCATACTTACTGTACCTTTCTATCCCATAGAATGTTTAACCGTATTCCTGATCATACTTACTGTACATTTCTATCCCCTTGAATTGGATTTGTTTCAACTGCTTTACTCCCACAATGTGTTGTACTTTTTCATAGTGATGCTTTAATGTGGGGAAACATATTCAAGACAAGGTGACACTTTCTATACTCCCATAGTGAGTTGTGCTTTCTGTTAGTGGACATGAGATTAGAATGGACATACCTGTTAGGAAAGTATACAAGACAAGGTGAGATGGAGACTAGCTCTTTACATGCGGACCAACAGTTCTGTAACCTGTGTTTGATCTTGATGATAAGATATACGTTATTAGTCCATACAGGATGGAAATATACCTTCTGCTTTTTCCCCAACCCCTCAGATACACACACGCATTTACACAAACTCACATTATGTTGTAGAGGTTGGCGCACAGGGCAGCCGCAGTGCAGCACCCTATGAACCAATTTTACATACTGTAGTGGTCCATCACCCTTTGATACAGATTCCACTGAGAGGCAGTGGTGTCACAGTGGATTGATTTATTTCTAATCAGACTAATTGATGTCAAAATGTCTGATGAGTCAATCATGAATACCCGTAGTGAAAATAGCTCTTAACATTCCAGTTGGGTTTAACTGTCAAACACCTCAAGAAATAAAAGCAACACTAGGATCATCAGTGATGTAAATAACTCCCTTCTCAGGCGTTTCACCCGTGCATGTTTGTTTCTTGTTGTTTTGGTCTCGTTGACCTTTATCAAGGCATTGCCCCAAGACACCAGCTCTAATACATCCTATGGAACTTTAAGTGTGAATGGCCTGTGTCATTGTCATGTCCATGGAAATAGAATCAATTCATTCATCTAGATTCTATTTCTACGCTCACATCACATTTTCCAGTGGTTCAAATAGATCCATGTTCAGAGATATTTACACATGACATTGTATCCCACTTCTTTATTTAGATGGGATTTGTTACAGAGGAACTGGTCATTCGCTAGCAATAAGTCTTGAAATTAACATTTTAAGAATAGAAAGAGATCCCTTTATTTTCATTCAAGGTGTTTCAAGTCACTGAATTGAATGGATTCAAAATTGAATGTGCCTTCTCTGGTATTCACACCCTGGTCACATGGGGATATGCAATCTGCACCACTGGTGTAGGCTAGTTACAGTAGATGAACTCTGAGATTCTCAGAGATAATACCCTTATACAAAGTGTAGTCACATTAGTCAGATGAAAGGGTTCTCCGGTAGACCGGTGTTTCACACTGCGGGTCACGAGACGAGACGGGATTCCATCGTAGTGCCAACCAACACAGAGGGAACCACCACCATTTTTGGCAAACTAGCGAGCACCGAGCAGTACCCCTTCAACAGTGGCAGCCCCCTCCCTTAGTACACACACACACTGCTCGCAGGCAAAGGCTATGTGACACGTCTATCTTTAGTGCTGTGCTCTGGTTCCCTGGTTAATCCCGTTAGGAGGTGCAGGAGATCAGGAGATTCACACACAGATGCTTCCATCTGGAGGAAAATCAATTGGACAGGCTCCGTCCAGACTGGATGGACAGACAGACACAAACACACGTGTGTGCGCGTACACACACAGACACACACGCACCCACCTTTGCTCACCACCCACACACACATCCCTGCTATGTCCGCTCTACTTACCGGTCCCGGATGCCAGAAAACGTGCACTTGTTGCCATGGCAGCAGTGTGTGTGTGTAAAGGTCAGGGGTCCCGACGGGTGCAGCTGATGTCAGAGACGGAACAGGAGCGGTGTCCTTGATGACAGCCCGGCGACTATAATAGTTGTGAACCCGCAGGAATGAGCTGTCATGTGATACCCCTTCCTCCGCTCCTCTTCCCGTCCATGGAAACATGCACACATGCACGCTCACACACACGTATGCAGCGTCAGCAGGGAAAACCCTTTGGAAACAATGCATGGTCTGTGATGTGGAGATTTGGGACCTGAGGAGGGGGGCCTAGATGAGTCCTAAGGAGCACCAAACCTGGGCATGAAGAGAGACCACAGAGCTCTTAGGACAGACAGACATGTCACATCCATCACATCGACCAATCAGAATTAGAAAGGGTTAAAGCAATATGGTCAAAATCAGAGGGCAAACTGTAGCTATTAGCAGTCCTGTCCTTTCAGATCTAAACAACTTAACAGTACAAAAATGGCTTTCTTTATTAGTCCTCTTGCCATTTCCATAACAGGTCAGTCATATCAAACTGAACTTAACAAAAATTAAATTTGCCATTTAGCAGATGCTTTTATCCAAAGCGACTTACATTTTACGTACGGGTGGTCCCGGTAACCCACTATCCTGCCGTTGCTTGCAGCATGCTCTACCAACTGACTGTACCAGTGTTAATTTGGTCATCAATAGCTATGACGAAAAGTATTTGTCAACGACCTGTTCTTCCTGACAAAAACTAATGAATATAAGGAGACCAGATGTCCTGACAAAAACTAATGAAGATAAGGAGACCAGATGTCCTGACAAAAAAAATGATAACCATTACAAATGTATTTTCATTTTAGTTGATGAAAATGTAACTAGACGAGAATTCCACTTGAAACTAATGGTCTTTAAGGGTACTATTTTAACAATCCTAACGCAATGGTAACCCAAGAGAACAAAACTATATTTTAATATATTACAAATATACTGAAGTATACTTAAATATAATACAAATGTATATAATATACTTCAAATACGAGAAGTACTTTTCTAGTATATCTTAAAAGGGAATTTCATCCTGGCTCTGCCACGGCATATAGTCATTACCATAATAACAACATTACGTTTTGGTCATAAACATCACTATTATCCAAACCACAAGCTAGAACTAGCCCATTTTCATTTCAATGGTAGAATCGATCGTGTAGTTTCGCCTTCTTGTGTATTTTCTGCTCATAGCGAACCACAAGGTCCGGCATTCATACTGATTGCAGCTACCTCCCCCTAAGGTAGATGGGGCGTGCTCACAAACTTGGATGATGGCATTGTGTACTTCGAAAGAACAACACACAGCAATCTCAGAACTTCTGTAGGCATGATTTTTTTTTTTACAATATTATATTTTCTCTACCATTTTTCATCATGCATGTGTGGTGTTCTGTTCTGTGCCTGGCTGTGCTACTTACAAACAAGAGCAAAAGTGAATTATCTTTCACTATTCTACATGCCAGAGATGTACCCTGATGCTGCCAGTGGGATTATCAGAGGGATTTTCATACTGAACTGATGGGGAATCCATTTCAAAAGCAGCTGAGAAGTTATGTGACACCATCAATTGTTTTCCTTCACAACAAAGAGAAGATTCTCGATTAGATGTAACCTAAAGTTTAGCCTAGCTGGACTAGCTATGGTAAGTTAGCTAGCTAAAGTTACAGTCCTATATTAAACTCTGAAAGCAATCAGCTAAATCATATAGCTATATTTTGTTGGTGTACACACTGTCAATCAATTGTATCTATGCTATTGTAGTCCGTGCTAAACTGGTAGCTACCTTCAGCAGAGTAAACATGTGTATTTGGTTGTAGATGGGACAAAATCTGATTCCACCAACATGTGCTTCCAACCCCTAGCTCTGCACAAGGTGACGGTAAATTGGCAAAAATATTTACAAGCTGACACCTAAGATAGATCAATTTACAGTAAGCATGGCATAAACATGAATTGGGTAGTGTTTGTATGATTTGTGTTATGGGGTTACAGGTGGTTAGAGGTAGCCTGAGGACCACACAGTACTTCCCAGACCATGTAATCAATTTAGTCTACCCCTCTTCTCTTTTGACCTTTTCTCTTTGTAAAACTCATGTTATCTGGAGTCATTCCACAGTGCCCTGCTGAAAAATACCCCAAAGCGGCGGGATTTTGGGTACACAATGTAGAAAATAGTAAAAATTAAGAATAACCCTTGCATGAGTAGGTGTGTCCAACTTTTGACTGGTACTGTACATACATTCATACATATAAATACATACATTGGGAAAGCATTCAGACACCTTGACTTTTTCCATATTTTGTTACGTTACAGCTTTATTCTAAAATTGATTAAATATAATTTTTTCCCTCATCAATCTACACACAATGAAGAAGGCACAGTGATGACCAAACGTTGGTTATTTATCTGATTAATTGCTGGGAGTTTATATAGAGAGTGTATATATAGAGTTTGTGACTCTCTTTATTTTTATGAATTCAATAGATTGGACATTATCCCGGAGTCGCTTCTTCACTGTTGACGTTGAGACTGGTGTTTTGCGGGTCTTTTTAATGAAGCTGCCAGTTGAGGACTTGTGAGGTATCTGTTTCTCAAACTAGACACTCTAATGTACTTGTGGTCTTGCTCAGTTGTGCACCGGGGCCTCCCACTCCTCTTTCTATTCTGGTTAGAGCCAGTTTGCACTGTTCTGTGAAGGGAGTAGTACACAGCGTTGTATGAGATCTTCAGTTTTATGGCAATTTCTCGCATGGGATAGCCTTCATTTCTCAGAACAAGAACAGTTTTCAGTTGTGCTAACATAATTGCAAAAGGGTTTTCTAATGATCAATTAGGCTTTTAAAATTATAAACTTGGATTAGCTAACACAACGTGCCATTGGAACACAGGAGTGAAGGTTGCTGATAATGGGCCTCTGTACGCCTATGTAGATATTCCATTAACAATCAGAAGTTTCCAACTACAATAGTCATTTACAACATTAACAATGTCTACACTGTATTTCTGATCAATTTGATGTTATTTTAATGGACAGAAAATGTGCTTTTCTTTCAAAAACAAGGGCATTTCTAAGTGACCCCTAACTTTTGAACGGTAGTGTATGAGATGAGTAATGCAAGAGATGTAAACATTATCAAAGTGACTAGTGTTCCATTTCTTAAAGTGGCCAGTGATTTCTAGTCTATGTCTATAGGCAGCAACCTCTAATGTGCTAGTGATGGCTGTTTAACAGTCTGATGGCCTTTAGATAGAAGCTGTTTTTCAGTCTCTCGGTCCCAACTTTGATTTACCTGTACTGACCTTTCCTCCTGGATGATAGCGTGGTGAACAGGGAGTGGCTCTGGTGTTTGATGTCCTTGATGATCTGTAGGTGTCCTGCAGGGCGGCCATGTGCTGGGGGACAGCCATGTCTATCAGGCTTGCTTGGGCAAATATTTTTTATTGTATAACCAGCTTCAGTTTTAGAGATTTACAAAAGTAAATTGTTGTATTACTGTTTCTCCTCACTGTTTGCTAGAATACTTAGCTAGCTTGCTGGATATACAATTCATGTTATTTCCTTCTGTTTGGAATCCTATCTTGCGTCATGCCTTTACTTTTTTTATTAAAAGTGTATTTTAAATGCATTGTTCATCAGTCTTTTAGTATACTAAACTCAGCAAAAAAAGAAATGTCCTCTCACCGTCAACTGCGTTTATTTTCAGAAAACTTAACATCTGTAAATATTTGTATGAACATAAGATTCAACAACTGAGACATAAACTGAACAAGTTCCACAGATATGTGACTAACAGAAATTGAATAATGTGTCCCTGAACAAAGGGGGGGTCAAAATCAGAAGTAACAGTCCGTGTCTGGTGTGGCCACCAGCTGCATTGAGTACTACAGTGCATCTCCTCCTTATGGACTGCCCCAGATTTGCCAGTTCTTACTGTGAGATGTTACCCCACTCTTCCACCAAGGCACCTGCATGTTCCCGGACATTTCTGGGGGGAATGGCTCTTCGCTGGCCATGGCAGAACACTGACATTCCTGTCTTCCATGAAATTACGCACAGAACGAGCAGTATGGCTAGTGACATTGTCATGCTGGAGGGTCATGTCAGGATGAGCCTGTAGGAAGGGTACCACATGAGAGAGGAGGATGACTTCCCTGTAACGCACAGCATTGAGATTGCCTGCAATGACAACAAGCTCAGTCTGATGATGCTGTGACACACCGCCCAGACCATGACGGACCCTCCACCTCCAAATCGATCACGCTCCAGAGTACAGGCCTCGGTGTAACGTTCATTCCTTTGCCGATAAACGCGAACCCGACCATCACCCCTGGTGAGACAAAACCGCGACTCGTCAGTGAAGAGCACTTTTTGCCAGTCCTGTCTGGTCCAGCGATGGTGGGTTTGTGCCCATAGGCGACGTTGTTGCCGGTGATGTCTGGTAGCCCTGCCTTACAACATGCCTTCAAGCCCTCAGTCCAGCCTCTCTGTCTATTGCGGACAGTCTGATCACTGATGGAGTGATTGTGCATTCCTGGTGTAACTCGGGCAGTTGTTGTTGCCATCCTGTACCTGTCCCGCAGGTGTGATGTTCGGATGTACCAATCCTGTGCAGGTGTTATTACACGTGGTCTGCCACTGCGAGGATGATCAGCTGTCCATCCTGTCTCCCTGTAGCGCTGTCTTAGGCATCTCACAGTACGGACATTGCAATTTGTTGCCCTGGCCACATCTGCAGTCCTCTTGCCTCCTTGCAGCATGCCTAAGGCACTTTCACGCAGATGAGCAGGGACCCTGGGCATCTTTCTTTTGGTGTTTTTCAGAGTCAGTAGAAAGGCCTCTTTAGTGTCTTAAGTTTTCATAACTGTGACCTTAATTGCCTACCATCTGTAAGCTGTTAGTGTCTTATTAACGACCGTTCCACAGGTGCATGTTCATTAATTGTTTATGGTTCATTGAACAAGCATGGGAAACAGTGTTTAAACCCTTTACAATGGAGATCTGTGAAGTTATTTGGATTTTTACGAATTATCTTTGAAAGACGGTCCTGAAAAAGGGATTTTTTTTTTGCTGAGTTTATATGTTCAATACATTTAAACACACTTAATATCATACGCTTTAATTGTAATTTAGTATATTCATTCAAAATACATTTGGAATTGTTTTTAAGTTGAAGCATTGCTTTTTTAAATGAAACTCTGCTTGTGAGTGTAAGTATAGTTTTAGTACCAGTAATGAGTTTCAAGTACTTTCTGAATTCCTTTTCAGAAGAGTGCATAGAAAGAGAAACAATGATAATGATTGTTTATTCCACATAAGGAAACAACCACAGCTGAGGAACATGCTTCCTGAGATTATACTGTTCATATCTTAAGAATATATACTTAAGTATACTTTCAAAAAGTATAACTTAAATGTCCACAAAATATACTGAATATAACTATTCTACAAAAAAATATGTGCAAAAAAACGAATGACATGTTACACATATTTTTTTATGTTAAATAACAAATGCGAAATGCCACTGGTGTACAGTTTTTTCAAAAAATATTTAAGTATATATATGCGCTGGCGGTAGTGTGATCGGTGTGTCAGAATTTTATGTTGTTGTTGCTATTTTCAAAGCCAGAATTTTTTGTGCAATACAGTAGCTGGCAGTGGCACAAAAGGGCTGGTTTTACTGAATAAACAAGCTGGTTTTATTGAATAAACAAGTTGTATGTGTGATGAGGGCTTGGTCACTCAATGGCCAATCAATGCGTTCCATGGCTTAATACTGCATGTGTTTGTCTCAAGTTCTGTAGACTATTGATTGACAGCATAGGCTACAGTTAAGAGTAATAGCAACAGTAAAATAAATAACATCCAGTGTTTGCTCAATAGCCTATGTTTGGAGTATTGGCAGTTAACATTGTTGTAATTGGCTTCAATGAGCCTAGCCTATCCTACATGTCTTTACGCATCGCAATGCTCATAAAATAAAAAATACAGGCTCCCGTAAATTGTATTGTATGTGTGAGGCATGTTCACAATAAGCGAAATGTAGTCTAGGCTTACTGTTGATACTGCATTATAGGACTTAATAATTTCAATAGAATTGGAGGAGCCCATATTTTCTTAACCGGATGAGAGGCGCTCTTTAGAGATAGGGATAGATACTTGATCAAGCGAAATGAAGTATGCAGGTAGACATATGTGTGCAGTATATTTTCAGTTCAAGGCAATCTGAATAGACCATTAAACACCTTTTATGGATAGGCTACTTTGCAAGGCCAGGATAAAAAAATACACGACGCATTGCTGTTGAACCAACCTTCATCATCGTAGCCTAGGCCCTAAGGTAAGGGTAGCCTATGGAGTGTTTGCTTGTTTTCCATTTCAGATTAGTAAAAACCAATCTGTATATTTCTAAATAGGATGGGGTCAGAAGCATGACCTCATAAATCGCTCCTCTCTTTCAATGGCGCTGTGTGCACTGCACATGCATGCCTAAATGTCTTTACACATAATATTTGCACGTCTATACAAATACTAGGCTCTTGTATCGTTGTCTACAGTATGTGCGAAGCAGATTCTCAAAGAAATATGTCATTGGTATGGCATTATAGGAGGATTGAATAGCTTGGAGCTGTCTTTGGTAATCAGACAAGAGACACATGGAAATGGATAGCCTACTTGAAGAAGCTAAAGGAGGTATGCAGGTATGTTAATTGTGAATAATAAAAAAGCATGAGGGCAAAATCTTCAAAGCATTCTCAGTAGACCTTATAAACCCTTTATTCATAGGCTACTTGGCTAATGGCCAGGATAAAAATAACAACTGCTGAACCATCCTTTATTAACGGGAGGGTAGGCCATGCTTGTTTTTTAATCAAATTAAACAATATGTTTCTAAATATGAGATTCACTGGCACAATAGCCATGCCATTATCAACTGTGTTACCATTAAGACCTGCTTTTTGGGGGTTCTTAAAATTTCCCATTAGCACTGCATGAAATTGGCACTTTTTTTTGAAGGACACACCTCAAATTTTGCCACCCCCTCCATTCAGCGTAAGTGAGCTGTTATTAGACAGGTAAACTGCAGAATAGGCATTAGGGTTGGAAAATGCCACTGCGCCCGTTTTTACATGAAAAATTTGCTAAGTAACGTGCGTTTGATCCTTGCGCCTCCTTAGCGCCAGCCAAAAATAGAGCTCTCAATTTGACATGAAGCTTCTAATATTTGCAGAATATTTATTGGAATCCTCTCATTGGCAGAATGAAAGTCTCTAACCTAAATTCGATTCAGAAACAATAATGTTCATATTGGCCATTTTTGCTTTGATCACATCCGAAGCTCTATTTTGCTTTGATCACATCCGAAGCTCTATTTTTGCTTTGATCACATCCGAAGCTAATTTTTGCTTTGATCACATCCGAAGCTCTATTTTGCTTTGATCACATCCGAAGCTCATTTTTGCTTTGATCACATCCGAAGCTCTATTTTGCTTTGATCACATCTGAAGCTCTATTTTGCTTTGATCACATCCGAAGCTCTATTTTGGCATGTGCACAGTTTTCATCTGTGTTGCCGCACTCGCGGTCTGCAAATATGAGTTGCAGTAACTTTTTTTCCGGTTGGAAATACTAACGCTATTTGCTGAATATTATGAGTACAGCAATAATCATGGGATTTTTGGAAAGCTCAGAATATCCCCGTTTCAATTGAATTACTGTTGTTTACCCCACTCCGACAGATGATGGGGAGAAAATCTGAGCTGTAAATTATTTAACCTGCAGTCATGGGTTTGTAGTATATGCTTAGTCATGACTATATGCCACAATAGCAATGTTGCCAGCTAAGGTATAGGAGGGTATGTATACTAGTAGGAATAGTTGGACAAGACTGAATGTACACATGATGGAAGTTAGAATTAGATGTTAATTATTTAATAGAAAATGCATTGACTATATGACTAAAATAACAAAAATGACTGTGACTAAAATTAGAACAAAAATTGTCCAGAGTTTTAGTCGACTGATAATAACAAAAAAATTAAGCATCAACAAACAGATGCCTGAAAGTCTTTTTTTTTCAATTTCCGCTGAAATGAAAAAACTGTACAATAACTATGGATGAAGGTGACAGAACGTATATGTGCTGGTCCTCTCACTGTTGCAAATGTCATAGAGAGAGTCATCAGGGGTTAGACTGTGTTTGTCACGCTGATCTCCAGAACACAGACACACACACAGCACACAGTCGTGTTTAACTAACCTTGTGGGGACACAATTGATTCCTATTCAAAATCTTATTTTCTTTAACCCCTAATGCTAACACTAACCTTAACCCTAACCCAAAAACCTAACATTAATCCTAAACCTAACCCTAACTCCTAACCCTAAACCTAACCTCTGATTCAGAGGGGTTGGGTTAAATGCGCAAGACACATTTCAGTTGAATGCATTCAGTTGTACAACTGACTAGGTATCCCCCTTTCCCCTTAACCTTTAACCCCTAACCCCTGGCTCATTTAGCTTTCTTACACTAGAGTGCCCTAAAACACACACAAACACTTTTCCTCACTCTCTGTCTGATTTTCCTCTCACCCATTATTTGATTTTCTCTCTGCCTAGTGCATCTCCCCCACCCGTCACTCAAAAGTATCACTAAATGCCATTATAATAATCATGACCAGTCCCATCCTCTGCATTCCTCGCTCATGGCCCTGTCCTCTTTAAAGGTTGTAAGGGTTGGTGTCAATTCCATTTCAATTCCATTCAAGTCAGAAAGTAGGCAGTAATTACAATTACTATTCTGTTCAATGATTTTTAATTAGGGAAATTTAGAATTGGATTTTGGTTTACTTTCTGAATTGACTGGAATTGACCCCAATCCCTGCTTTGTATGCTGCTCTTAAATGAGATAGAACTGTGTTCAGAAGAGAGAAGGCATCCCTGATGTTTACCACCACACACCAGAGGTTGAGTCATAGAGGGCCTGGTATAAATACCTTAGGTTGGATGAGGTGACATACTATAGGTGTTGTTTGAAGTGTGAGGATGATAACAAGATCAGCAATTAAAATACGCACACCCTTTCTCTTTTACATGCACACACGCGCGTGCACAGACACACACACAGGCACACACACGCACACACAGGCACACGCACACACACACACACATGCACATACACCTTGCACATACACCACACACACCCATCTGGAAGGCAGTGTTGAATTAGTTGTAGAACTAAGGTGATAACGAGCATAGCCACAGGTTTAAAATGGAGGTGCTGCAGATTCCAATGTGCTACCTGAACTAGCGGTGCAAAAAACCCTTCTCTGGCACACACACACACACACACACAATACTTCCTCCAGCACACGCACACACACCCAACCCCCTGCCCCTCCTAACAGCTCTCAGATTTGCCCTTGCCTTTTCTTTTCCGCCACACCAAACCAAACTGAGCTAAGCCTGGTAGTTCCCCCAGAGTAGAGTCAGAGGAGATGAGAGGAGTGGAGAGGATGTAGCTGTACAGACGACAGAGCCAGCTAAGCACCAGACCAGACAACCCCCTGGTGTTTATTAATCACTGAGAGTAGACTTTGTGCAGTTCAGTTCACTGCAGTCAGAACAGAACAGCAGGGATGGCCTAAAGTTACAGTATGCCTCCACTCCCCTTCCTGTAACACAGATTCACTTTTTACCCTCTATTTACCTCTCTTAAAGACTCTATATCTCTCTCTCTCCCTGTCTGACCCACCAACCTACCAGATCAGATGCTAGTTCATTAACTAGGGCTTAACCCTAGTTAATGAACAGATCTTTAGATGATCCGTCACGGGGAAGCCTGGCCTGCCTCTAATGATCGAAGCCGTCGATGATTCTGCGTCAGCAAGGCTGACAGTCAGGGTCACACACCACACCGCCCCTGGGTGTGTGTGGATGTGGGTGTGTCCAGCATGATGCAATCAAAGTTTGTGTGTGTGTGTGTGTGTGTGTGTGTGTGTGGTGTGTGTGTGTGTGTGTGTGTGTGTGTGTGTGTGTGTGTGTGTGTGTGTGTGTGTGTGTGTGTGTGTGTGTGTGTGTGTGTGTGTGTGTGTGTGTGTGTGTGTGTGCGCATGCATGCATGCATGTCACATCTTCTTTAAGTACACAGGGTGACATGGCCAAAGTGCAGAAACAGTGCGTCAGGGATTCTTTTAAAGTTTGGGACTTCAAGGGACTTCAAGGAAGCGTGTGTGTGTGTTTTGGGGTAGTGTGTGTGTGCGTGTGACATCTTTTGGGTAAAGTGTGTGCCAGTAATTGTTTAAAACACATTAAGTGTGTGTGTGTGTGTTTGTGTGTTCGATTAAGGTAATGTGTTTTTGGCAGAGGCTGTAGTAGAAAGACCATTAGAGAGATCTCTCTCTCTCTTACATTGGCTCAACTGTGACGCCCTTGAATTTCCTCTGTGTCCCCATAGCCTTACATATGAATGCCTTACATTGGCTGCCTCTAGGCTCTTCTATAATACAGTAGTGTTGTGTTGTCGAACATAGAGCTAGTGATGGAGACTACTCCCAATCCTCCCTGCCTCCCATCCCTTCCTCCTACCATATACCATGTGATGGTTAGATGGATTATATCCTTCCCATCACAAGTGATGGATTAACTGAATGCATGTTTTTAATCAACCTACAGCATGTCATTGATTCCTCTGGTCTTCAGACCAATGTGATGGTGTGTTTTATGACTTCCTGCTCACGTTTCCATGGTGTTTTATTGATTAGGCTTAACTGATCAGGAAACTGATGATTGCCTCTCCCCTCTGCTCTCCTCCCCTCTCTCCTCTCCCAGGTTCTGGTAGCAGCTCTATGAGCAATGACATGCGCTATCTACCACTCCATAACCAACAGACTACCCCTCTGTGTGCGTCGACACCATGTGTGCCAGGCACGATGCCACATGCCCGGGCATGACCTGACACCAGATAGACAAGCGCCAACTCTCCTTCCCAGACGCCTCGTACAACGTGGTCCTGGAGAAGGGCACCTTGGATGCCATGCTGGTAGAGCAGAAGGACCCCTGGAAGGTGTCCTCGGAGGTGTCCTTATTGCCCAGGTGCTGAAGGTGTTACGAGGAACTGTACACGCACGCACACGCACACACACACACACACACACACACACACACACACACCACACACACACACACACACACACACACACACACACACACACACACACAGGTTTAACAGATTTAAAAGCCTCATATCTTCATCTCCTGTCTGTGTTTTTGTATTTGTATTTATTATGGATCCCCATTAGCTGCTGCCAAGGCAGTTTATAGAATTTTAAAAACATTACAATACATTCACAGACTGTGTGCCCTCAGACCCCTATTCCACCACTACCACATATATACAGTACAAAATCCATGTGTACGTGTGTGTATAGTGTGTATGCTATTGTGTGTGTGTGTATGCATGTGTCTGTGCCTATGTTTGTGTTGCTTCACAGTCCCCGCTGTTCCATAAGGTAATTTTTTATCTGTTTTTTTTATCAAATTTTACTGCTTGCATGAGTTACTTGATGTCGAATAGAGTTCCTGGAATCAAACCCAGGTCGTCTCGTTATAGTATCGGTACACACCTTAAAGCTAGAATCCTTAGTTGCTACATCTATTTTTGGACTAATAAATCAATTATACTGTATATACCTGTTGATTCTTGAAGAATATAACTTATAAATGCCTCATGAGCTTTGTTCAACTGTCGCACACCATCAGAACCTAAAATATAAGCTTGTTTTACTCCAATGTTTCTGAACAATGTAAATGTAAACAAACACTGTTTAGCCTCAAAACATGGTTAATGTTGATATCATGGATGGTTGAGAGTGGTTACATTTCTCCAGGCCCATCCCTCAGCTTTTTACTGAAACAGAAGCGGGGCGACCACTTTGTTATTGTTTCAACTAAGGACTCTAGCTTTAAAGGACAATGTTAGCCCACTGAGCTAATGGCTAGCCATCTGTCATTCGGTCACAAGACCACACAACTACAAGGTTACACACACACACACACACACACACACACACACACACACACACACACACACACACACGGCCACATTGCAGTCAGACAAACAACCCTAGCAATGTGATTGCACTAAAACAGAGTACCATGTTCCTCCTCTCCTGGTGAGGATATCAGAGATAGTGGTCTCCTGTATTCATATAGTGTCACTAAAGCACTTCACTCTAACCAGTCAATGTGAAGCACCATTCAGCAGGTTCTTTACACTGGGACGTTATGACAATCCCAGCCCTTCACACACACACACACACACACACACACACACACACACACACACACACACACACACACACACACAAGCACTTGATCCTGACTACTAGAGGATTGTCGTTATGTGAGAAAAACATTTTGAAATGGAGAAGGTGGCACCTGAATGGTAACATGGTACTGTCGTTGGACCAGGTTACAGATCATATCATGAGTCCGTAGAATGAGGACAAAAGTAGCATGACATTGAATTGAGGGAAGATGGGTCCTGTGCCTGGTACACGGGGATGGCACAACCCAAGAAGTAGTTACTGGATATTGGAGACTCCTAAACTCTACAGGCCACCCACTCACTGCTCAGAGTGACTAAAGATGCCTGCAATTAAAATATACCAGGTGTGATTTTTTTGTTGTTGTGGTAAGTATTGTTGGAGCTATGACATATCCAGTCAGTGTGAGGCCTGAGGTTTCACCAGCTCGTAGCTACCCACCTGTTGTAAAAAAAAGTATTATTGTTCATGTTTATATGTTGAATACAGGTAGGTGAGACCGGGGGATTGTATCCAGTTAACACCCTGAATTTCTCCAAACAGAAAAAAGCTAGACAAGGTGGGATGGACTGAGGGGTGGGTATACAAGTTCATGTTCTATAAGAGTAATGACAATGTATAATGTATAAGTACTATCTATCTAGATGTAATGTATATCAAAATATACAATTACTTTATCCTTGTTATGTAACTACTGTAAAATAATATATATAATAATAGTGACATGTACAGTTTGTAAAATGCTTGTGGAATGTAGATGCAACAACAAAAGAAAACGCTGTAAAAACAATGTTTATTTCTGCCCTCGGAAGAGGGATACCCCTCCCCTAATAAAAAAAAAGCTAGAGTGATGTAACTCACTCAGTACATTCCTAGTAGGAAAAGACAAGAGCAAGTGTTCTTCTTTTGGTTGTGAAGTTTGTTCCACAATTTGGGCATGCCAGTAGCCACACGTCAGTTCACTCAGTCCACAGCCCAGAGGGGTGTAGGATTATGCACATTACAGCATCTCACAACAGAGTCTAACAGCAGGTGATACCACATCCTCCCCCTTCTCCGTTCCCCCCACCCCCCAAACACACACGCACCACTCCACCCCCACCACCTGACCCTGTGGAACGTTTATTGGCATATCATTGTCTTGGGCCGTCCTGAGTAAAGGATACCCTCATGGTGTACAGGAAGCTGACATCTATTGTATTATATAGTTGTGTAACGACTGTCCAAAGGAGTAGACCAAGGTGCAGCGTGGTGAGTGTTCATCTTATTATTTATTATAAATCAGAACACTTAAACAAAAATCATAAACAAATACAAACGACCGTCACGTCTTGCAGGCTATAACAAGCAGTACAAAAAATAAGATCCCACAACTACAGGTGGGGAAAGGCTGCCTAAGTATGGTTCCTAATCAGAGACAACGATAGACAGCTGCCTCTGATTAGAAACCATACTCGGCTCAACACAAAGAAATAGACACCATAGAATGCCCACCTCACACCCTGACCTAACCACATAGAGAAACAAAACCGTCTCTCTCAGGTCAGGGTGTGACAAGTTGATTATGAAACACAGGATCAGGTTCATCACTTATCAGCTGATGGACATCCGTCCTGCCCTGAGTTGACAGCAGGGGGCTGTTTCCAGAGAAATCTAGAACATATATGCATGCATACGTACACACACAGACACACACACACTGTTTTTATCAGAGACCTGAGTCATTGGCCTGTCTATTAAGACAGCATGCAAATTAAGGGAGTATGAAACGGAGGACTGGAAGGACAGATGGGAGGATTGTCACTCTCTCCTCTTTCAGACAACCTTCCTCTGAACTCAGTCACTCACAGGGCCTGTTTCCACCTGCCCAGATTAGAATGGTGCAGTCAGAATAATAAACCTGTATTTGATCGCTTCCTCTCTCGCTTCCTCACTCACCTCCTCTCTCTCACTCCCTCTGACCTGCCTCAGCTCTCCCTACTCTCTCACCTTCTCTCGTTCCACTTTTTCATTCCTTCTCTCACCTCCTCTCTCATCTTCTTTCCTTCTTCACATTTATTTACTACCTCTCTCACCCCCCTACTCTTGTTACATCCCTCTGAGTCGTGTGTGTCTGTGTGTGTTTGTTTCTTCATCTGTGTACTTGTGTATGTGGTGTGTCATTTGAGCAGGGTTAGTGAAGGTGCAATGCACTTTCTCTGCTCCTCTCCACATCATGCCTCCCTGTCTGTCTGTCTCTTTCTTTTTGTTTTCTCTCTCGCCTCTAGCTCTACCATCACTCTGCAGCACCACAGCTGTCACAATTCAACCCAAATGTGTGTGTGTGTGTACTTGTGAGAGCTTGGTAATGAGTGTGTATACTCCTGTGTGTGTACGCTGTGTGTTTGTGTTATTGTGTGCATACATGGGGGTGGGAGTGTGTGTGGGTGGGTGTCTGTATAGAATGTGCTTTGATCATGGTGGAGCAAACACCCCTCATTAAGAGCGCGGGGGGGGGGGGGGGTGAGAGAGAAAGCAAGGGAGTGAAAGATGGAGGGAGAGAGGTGGACATTGTCAGAGGGGAGAGAGAATCACCAGAATTGGTAAAGAGAGAAGGGGAGAAGAGATGTCAAGAGATGGAGAGGGGGGATGTCAAGGGCGGTTGAGGAAAACATGTAAAGGATGATAGAGAGAAGAGCAAAGCCTAAGATGGAGATGGGAAGAGAGGGAAAGGATAGATGGAAGAGTATATGTGCAATAGTAAAGATACCTATTCCTGAAAGAGACGTGATTATGCACATCACAGGGACTCAGTGAGAGCCCCCCAAAGAAGACTCTCATACCATACTGACACTCACTCAGTATGGATGGAGGGAGAGACAGAGAGATGGAGGGGGAGAGAGAGAGAGAGTGGGAGAGTTGGAGGGTAAAGAGTGATACTGTGTGACAAAGAGGAGGCTGCAGACAGAGAAAAAGAGAAAGACGGAGAGAGAGAGAACGAGAGAGCAAAAGAGAGAGAGCGCGAGTGGGAGACAGAAACCAAGACTGACAGAAAGCTAATGAGCAGTGAGCCAGTGTGATATGGAGGGGAGGAAGGTAGCAAGGGAGAGAGGGAGGGAGAGAGGGAGCACAGCACACTTTCATCTAGAGTCTGCTTTGAGAATGTTTCATCATAAAAGCAAAAATAATCTTAAAAGGAAAAAAGGGGAAACTCTCTTGGAAATTCACAAAATGGCGTCAGCAAGAGAGCGGGCAAAACAGAATAGACTATACCAGCAAAGGAAAAAAAGATGGAGGGATCCAGAGAAATTAAATGGGAGAAAGAGATGGGGATATAGAAAAAGCTATGCTGTCCCAATAGTCTTAACAAGCTTCAGCTCCTCATCTCCCTCTCTTTATGACCACTGGTCGAACAACATGGTTAAAATATATACTATATATACAAAAGTATGTGGACACCCCTTCAAATGAGTGGATTCGGGTATTTCAGCCACACCCGTTACTGACACGTGTATAAAATCGAGCACACAGCTATGCAATCTCCATAGACAAACATTGGCAGTAGAATGGCCTTACTGAAAAGCTCAGTGACTTTCAACATGGCACTGTCATGGGATTTACTGCAGAAACTGGACCAGGCCCAAATCCCCCGTCATTCGCATGAAGAATACAGGGGACACAGGTCAAGGTGCCTTGTGAGAATTCGTTGGCGAGTGGGTAACAAGCTTCTACCATCTGTCCTATTGGCCAATATGCAATCATTGGAGAATAAACTGGATGAGCTCCATTCAAGACTATCCTACTAACAGGACATTAAAAACTGTAATATCTTATGTTTCACCGAGTCGTGGCTGAATTACGACATGGATAACATACATCTGGCTGGGTTTACAGTCCATCGGCAAGAAAGAACAGCTGCCTCCGGTAAGACAAGGGGTGGCGGTCTGTGTCTATTTGTCAATAACAGCTGGTGTGTGAAATCTCTGAGGTAGAGTATCTCATGATAAGCT
The DNA here is from genome assembly GCF_965601325.2 of Salmo salar. NCBI lineage: Eukaryota > Metazoa > Chordata > Actinopteri > Salmoniformes > Salmonidae > Salmo > Salmo salar. The sequence continues at coordinate 46,399,083 of NC_138293.1, forward strand.
GTAAACCACACTATTTACCAAGAGAGTTTTTATATTTATCGTAGCTGCCTATTTACCACCACAAACCGATGCTGGCACTAAGACCGCATTCAACGAGCTGTATAAGGTCATGAGCAAACAAGAAAATGCTCATCTAGAGGCGGCCCTAGTGGCCGGGGACTTTAATGCAAGGAAACTTAAATCCGTTTTACCTCATTTCTTCCAGCATGCAACCAGAGGGGGAAAAAAACTCCAGACCACCTTTACTTCACACACAGAGATGCGTACAAAGCTCTCCCTCGCCCTCCATTTGGCAAATCTGACCAAAATTCTATCCTCCTGATTCCTGATTACAAGCAAAAACTAAAGCAGGAAGTACCAGTGACTCACTCAATACGGAAGTGGTCAGATGATGCAGATACTTGTTTTGCTAGCACAAACTGGAATATGTTCCGGGATTCATCCAATGGCATTGAGGAGTATACCACCTCAGTCACCAGCTTCATCAATAAGTGCATCGACGACGTCATTTCCACAGTGACCGTATGTACATACCCCAACCAGAAGCCATGGATACAGGAAAGATCCGCACTGAGATAAAGGCTAGAGCTGCGACTTTAAAGGACTCTTATAATAAATCCCGCCACACCATCAAACAGGCAAAGCGTTGAAACAGGACAAGATTGAATCCTACTACACCAGGTTCGACGCTCGCAAACTATTATGGACTACAAAGGGAAGCCCAGCCGCAAGCTGCCCAGTGACACGAGCCTACCAGACGAGCTAAATTACTTCTATGTGCGCTTGCCTCGATGAGAGTGTTGTGGAAATTCTACACAGGGACACAGTTAAATGAAGAGGTTCCAACAAACTTGATGCACCATACTACACATCTGTCAGGAGCTCCTTTGGGGCAGTCCCGTTAGTTCTCTTATATACTTACACAGACAAGTTATGTTTGCATGATTTAGCTTAGTAATTATTCATAATTAATTCATAATTAACATTTTGATTCATGCATGTGATGACCAATGCCTCACAAGGCTTCTTCTCTCCAAGCTGAGACCTTGAAACGGACATGTCCCTTTGTTCTCAAAACAACATTCTGGGCATACTGACAAATTGCAGATACTGATAGTAAGGATTTGTTCAATCAGTCACTTGCATGAACACAGAAATAGGTTACTAGAAAAAACATATCACATTTACATAAGTATTCAGACCCTTTACTCAGTACTTTGTTGAAGCACCTTTGGCAGCGATTACAGCCTCAAGTCTTCCTGTGTATGACATTACATGGCGCGACCTGTATTTGGGAAGTTTCTTCTCTGCAGATCCTCTCAAGCGCTGTCATGTTGGATGGGGAGCGTCGCTGCACAGCTATTTTTAGGTCTCTCCACCTTTGGCAGCGATTACAGCCTCAAGTCTTCCTGTGTATGACATTACATGGCGCGACCTGTATTTGGGAAGTTTCTTCTCTGCAGATCCTCTCAAGCGCTGTCATGTTGGATGGGGAGCGTCGCTGCACAGCTATTTTTAGGTCTCTCCAGAAATGTTCAATCAGGTTCAAGTCCGGACTCTGGCTGGGCCACTCAAGGACATTCAGAAACCTGTCCCAAAGTCACTCCTGCGCTGTCTTGGCTGTGTGCTTAGGGTTATTGTCCTGTTGGAAGGTGAACTTTCGCCCCAGTCTGAGGTCCTGAGCGCTCTGGAGCAGGTTTACATCAAGGATCTCTCCATACTTTGCTCCGTTCATCTTTCCCTTGATCCTGACTAGTCTCCCAGTCCCTGCCGCTGAAAAACATCCCCACAGCATGATGCTGCCACCTCCATGCTACAACGTAGGGATGGTGTCAGGTTTCCTCCAGATGTGACGCTTGGCATTCAGGTCAAAGAGTTCAACCTTGGTTTTTATCAGACCAGAGAATCTTGTTGCTCATGTTCCAAGAGTCCTTTAGGAGCCTTTTGGCAAACTCCAACTGGGCTGTCATGTCCCTTTTCCTGAGGAGGGGCTTCTGTCTGGCCAGTCTACCATAAAGGCCTGAATAGTGGAGTTCTGCAGAGAGGGTTGTCCTTCTGGAAGGTTCTCCCATCTCCACAGAGGAACTCTGTTGGAGTGACCATCAGGTTCTTGGTCACCTCCTTGACCAAGGCTCTTCTCCTTTGATTTCTCAGTTTGGCTTTGAATCTTGCTGGTTCCAAACTTCTTCTATTTAAGAATGATGGAGGCTGCTGTTTTCTTGGGGACCTTCAATGCTGCAGACATTTTTTGGTACCCATCCACAGATTTGTGCCTTGACACAATCCTGTCTTGGTGCTCTACGGACAAATCCTTCAACCTCATGGCTTGGTTTTTTAAATGACATGCACTGTTTTTTTTCTATATTTTTTTCATTTAACCATCATTTAACTAGGCAAGTCAGTTAAGAACAAATTCTTATTTACAGTGACGGCCTACCGGGAAACAATGGGATAGCTGCCTTGTTCAGGTGCAGAACGACAGATTTTTACCTTGTCAGCGAGGGGATTTGATCCAGCAACCTTTCGGTTACTGACCCAACACTCTAACCACTAGGCTACTGTTATCGGTGGGGCCTTATATAGACAGGTGTGTGCATTTCCAAATCATGTGCAATCAATTGAATTTACGACAGGTGGACTCCGATCAAGTTGTAGAAACATCTCAAGGATGATCAATGGAAACAGGATGCACCTGAGCTCAATTTCGAGTCTCATAGCAAAGGGTCCGAATACTTGTGTAAATAAGGTATTTCTGTTTTTAATTTTTAATACATTTGCAAAAAATTCTAAAAACCTGTTTTCACTTCGTCATTATGGGGTTTATAGATTGATGAGGAACACTTTTTTGTTTAATCTATTTCAGAATAAGGCTGTAAAGTAACAAAATGTGGAAAAAGGGAAGGGGTCTGAATACTTTCCGAACGCACTGTATATTGTGCAAGTAAAAAGAGCTTTACAATACTATTAGGCCTATGATATGAATTATATGGAGAATGTGCTGTTCTTGTGTGTTAACCTCTATGGGCTAGTTGGGACGCAAGCGTCCCACCCGTGGTGCACTCCATCAACAGCAGGTGCATTTCAAGAGCGGCAAATTTGAATCCAAATAAATGTCAAAATTCAAATTTTTCAAACATACAACTATTTTACACCCTTTGAAAGATAAACATCTCCTTAATCTAACCACGTTTTACGATTTCAAAAAGGTTTTACGGCGAAAGCATAAATTTAGAGTATGTTAGGACAGTACATTTACAAGAGTTGTGTGTAATGTTTTGTCAATTCAAAGACAGGGTCACCAAAACCATAAAACCAGCTAAAATGATGCACTAACCTTTTACAATCTCCATCAGATGACACTCCTAGGACATTATGTTAGACAATGCATGCATTTTTAGTTCTATCAAGTTCATATTTATATCCAAAAACAGCGTTTTACTATGGCATTGATGTTGAGGAAATCGTTTCCCTCCAATAACCGACAGTCAAGTCAGTACCACAAATGAAATAATTAAAATTAGAAAACATTGGTAAAATATTATATTGTCATTTAAAGAATTATAGATTTACATCTCTTGAACGCAATCAACTTGCCAGATTTAAAAATAACCTTACTGGGAAATCACACTTTGCAATAATCTGAGCACTGCGCCCAGAAAAATACGCGTTGCGATACAGACTAGACGTCATGTTGGGGAGATCTAAAATCGAAAATACTATGTAAATAATCCATTACCTTTGATTCTCTTCATCAGATGTCACTTCCAGGAATCACAGGTCCATAACGAATGTAGTTTTGTTCAAAAAAGCTCATCATTTATGTCCAAAAATCTCCGTCTTGTTAGCACATGATCTAAGCCAGCCGGACTTCTCGTCATGAACGAGGGGAAAAAATATATTTACGTTCGTTCAAACATGTCAAACGTTGTATAGCATAAATCATTAGGGCCTTTTTTAACCAGAACATGAATAATATTCAAGGTGGACGAATGCATTCTCTTTTATAACGTATTGGAACGAGGGTACCCAACATGAACTCGCGCGCCAGGTGTCTAATCGGCCATCACCGTTCCATGGCTCTTGTTCGGTCAGATCTCCCTCCAGAAGACTCAAAACACTTTGTAAAGGCTGGTGACATCTAGTGGAAGCAATAGGAAGTGCCAAAATATTCCTCAGCCCCTGTGTTTTTCAATGGCATAGGTTTAAAGGTAATACAACACATCAGGTATCCACTTCCTGTCAGAAAATGTCTCAGGGTTTTGCCTGCCAAATGAGTTCTGTTATACTCACAGACACCATTCAAACAGTTTTAGAAACTTTAGAGTGTTTTCTATCCATATATAATAAGTATATGCATATTCTAGTTACTGGGTAGGATTAGTAACCAGATTAAATCGGGTACATTTTTTTTATCCAGCCGTGCAAATACTGCCCCCTAGCCCTAACAGGTTAATGTGTAGGAGGTGAATGTGTGTTTTTATTCCCTTGAGACATATAAAAATAGGGAAAGAAGTTGTGTTCAGGGAGAGAGTTGAGTTATTGACTAGACTGGTGAGGGTCGGGCATGCATAAGACTCGGACTGGCTGGGTGGTCTGGCTGAAATTTGATATAGAAGATCTTAATAAAGACAATCAAAAATGAATTTGTTCATTTGTTAGGCTATTGGTTAAAGGTGCAACACAGTATTGATTATTGAATTATCATTGATCTACTGTAGTTCAGTCTTATCAAACACATATTTAATAAGGGTCTCTTACCTAGCTTGATGACTGTGGGCATTTTTGCTTACTTTTTGTTGTTCTAAATAGAGACGGCTAGAAGGGCCATGGGTCATATTGGATTGTGTAGAAATTCAGGAAATTAGTTTAAGATGCCCCCAGAAATGTGAGGACCCTCAGACCCCCCGCCAAGTTATGTCCCCCCCACTTATAAAACAAAAGTTGCGCCCCTGTGTATAGGTATGGTATTGAGTCCTCTACTGTCTTTGTGTATGTCAGCTTACCGTCTGCCAGAACTAAATGCACAGAAAGCGAGAGGGAGGAGGGGGGGGGGGGGTAGTAATACATGGAATTCATCTAAACGTGAACATTTGTTAACTTGGTTAAGTACACAATGCCTACAGACTCAATGTTACACACTCACACATACTGTAAACATACCCTTACCCACAGATGTATCATTCAAACATTTTACTCTCCTATCCTTCTCACTCACTCTTTCTCTCTCACACACACAGTCACAGACACACACACACACACACACACACACACAGCAGAGAGAGGCCACGGCGTGCTGAGGTGTGAAATGTATTTCTCAGCCTGACACGCTCCATGAATCACTCTCGCCGTTGCTATAGCAACCCTTTATGGGACATTGGCTCCGAGTAACACTTTTAATCGCTAACCTTTAGTCCGCTTTGAAGTGCTCCACGGCAGGGACATTGTCTTAAGTCCACTTGAAAGTGCCCTAAAATAAGGAAGACAGTGTCTTTAGTTTGAGTTTTAACTTAGTATTGCAACCTTCCCAAAACAACAACTACAGTCTGAAGTTGTTGTTTTGGGAATGATGTCTGCAGACCAGACCATTTCAAACATTTATCACCTTTATCCTCCTCGGCAAGCAGAAGGAAACAGAGAAAAAGAAGGATGTGAAATTCAGACTAGCCATCCATTGTCTTTTTGTATAATGTATGTCTGGGTTGACTGCATACGCCATTGTCACTGTGTGTGTGTGTGTGTGTGTGTGTGTGTGTGTGTGTGTGTGTGTGTGTGTGTGTGTGTGTGTGTGTGTGTGTGTGTGTGTGTGTGTGTGTGTGTGTGTGTGTGTGTGTGTGTGTGGGTGTGCGCGCGCTTGCGGTGTGTGGACGTGCAACTTGTGTGTATTGGTGCATGTGTGTGTATGTGCTTCATGTTGTCTGTGTGTATGTACAGTATGTCTCTGTATCTGCAGCTTATGGGTGTACGTATGTGTTCGTATGTGTGTGTATGTATGTGTGTGTTAATGTGGCTTATGTGTATGTCTTGAGTTGATACCTAAGCCAAGCATTGTGCTAGTTAATGAACAGATCAGAGCTACAGGGTCCTGATGGACCCCTTACGTAACACTGTCACTAATGCAACACTCCAACCTCTAGACAGAACAACCTGCACCTTCACTACCACTAACACTGTCACTTCCCTCCCCCCTCCCCCTCTCTCTCTGTCTCTCTCTCCGCCGCTGTTGATCAACGAAAGGGGAGAGCGAGGTCATAGGCAGAATGAAAGAGAGAATAGGTAATCAGAGAAATTGGATGCTGGGAGGAAGAGAAGGAGATGAGGAACACTGACTCTATAGAAATACTTTATTACACAATAGTGTTACATGACCTACCCCGCTTGGAGTGTCTGGTGTGATGATGTCATACTGAACCAGTGAACCATCACAGGACTGACTTACAGAGTACCCAGACAGGTCACCCGTGATACAAGTCAGTATCCGACATCCATTCATGTCTAAGGACGTCAGGAGATGCCGTGTAAACCGGCCGCTAAGGGAAAAAGTCAGCGCTGTTACCTTCAAGTAGGTGTCAGTTTTGCTAGGGTGTTGTGGATGAGGATGGTGGACAGGTGTAAGCGTCTGGTTCTGGTTCCTAAGGTTCAAATTCAGTGATAGAAAGTTGGTTTTTATATTTTTGTTTTAAGCCTTTCTCAAACCTTAACCCTTACCTTAACCATTCTGAGTTAATGTTTGGGATAAAGGTTAAGGTTTGGGATAGTTTTAAAACAAAAAATCTAAAAAACTACTTTCTATTGCTGGATTTGAACATGCAACCTTTGGCACCGGAGGCAGGTGCTTATGAAGGTAACAGCTCTGACGGTTGCCCCTGGTGGCCGGTTTTCAACGTCATCTCTTGGATGCGCGTAAGCATCTGCCTCTAGTGCCAAAGCTTGCATGTTCGAATCTAGCGATAGAAAGTTGTTTTGGCACCAGAGGCAGATGCTTACGCACATCCGCCTTCCCCGTCCACAAAAGCCTAGCAGAAACATACTTGAAGGAAACAGTGCTCACTGTTGCCCCTAGTGGCCGGTTTCTACGTCATCTCCTGATATCCTCCGACATGGATGGACATCCAATACTGACTTGTATCAAGTGTGACCTGGCTATGCTGTGTGCGTTTGTGCGTGTGTGTGTGTGTGTTTGGGCTTGTATTACTAACCTCGTGAGTACCGGAAATCCCCAAAAGTCTCCACAAGAATAGTAAAAATTCTCCCTCATGGGGACATTTCCCGCTTCCCATGAGGACGAATACTTTTTTAAACTTAGGGATTAGGTTAGGGTTACAATTAGGGTTAGGGGTTAGGTTTAAGGTTAGGTTTAGGGTAAGGGGTTAGGGAAAATAGGATTTTGAATGGAAATAAATGTTATGTCCACACAATAATAGTAAAACATATGGTATGTGGGCTTGTATTGCTTTCATGTGTGTGTGTTTCTATGTTCCTCTGCCTCTGTGTGTGTGTCTACAGTATGTTCCTCTGCCTGTGTGCATGTGTTTTCTGTGTGAATGGCGAGTCTCCCATCATCACTGTAGGAGCTCTGCCTTCCAGGTAATGGACCATAGAGATCTGGACTCACAGTAGGAACCACTCAGAGAAAGAACTGGATATATCCTCTCTCGCCCTATGTATTACGTAACATGTATGGTGTATACACACACACACACACACACAATACACGGACGGACGGACACACACACAAACACACACACACACACACACACACACACACACACACACACACTTCACATGAGAGTACAGACCTTCATCAAATATTCACCATTCTGAGGGAGACTCTACCACTAATGGGATGTACATTACTTTACCTGAACACCTGAACTATACTGTATAAGCTATAATAATTTGTGTTGTCAATAAAATATAATTGTGTATTATTGTATATCGTTTTGAGGCAATAAAGTTTATATCTTGGAGTCCAGCCCCCGTTATGTTGTTATCGCATGATAGATGCTATAAGCAATCATAAAAAGCATATGTCATTTTGACATAGCTTGTGGGATGGTAACTATAGCTGTATTAGTGTAATAGCTATGTTATATCATGTTCTGTATTAGTGTAATAGCTATGTTATATCATGTTCTGTATTAGTGTAATAGCTATGTTATATCATGTTCTGTATTAGTGTATTAGCTATTTTATGTCATGTTCTGACAAGTAAAGAAGATCCTATTCCAACACGTTTTGATATTACTACGGGACAGAGTCCAGGAGTTTTTGAGGCCATCCTTGTTTTTTCTTGTACGGGTCCCTAGCGTGCTGTATGCATTTCATACAGATCAGAGAAGATATTTGTAAACAACAGTAGGAGCACACGCACGACCACACACACATGCAACTACACACAGGCAAGCACACACACACACAACCCCCTCCTGTTGCTACTTAGAGCCACTGTCTGCACTCAGCTCATCTGGCCTGAGGGTTGCCAAGGCAACAGGCATCGCTAGGTGATCAGGGGCACTCGTAAAGCCCAAGGTCAAGTGGGCTGCCTGGGGATAATGAATGTGTGTGTGAGAGAGGGTGATAATAGATCCCTCCATACCCTAAATCAGGGACGGGCAACTTTGATGGGGGTGGGGGCCACAAAAAAACAGAACTCATCATGATGGGCTGCAGTGGCTCGTGGGACTGCGTACCCATAACCATAGCCCACATTCAAGACTAATTTCATGCAATTCTACTCATTTGTCCATGTGGCAGAGAGACATGTTTTCAGTTTTGCCGCTAATTTACTGCAATTCTACACATTTTGCCATAGGGTGGGTGGAGGCAAATGTTTGCAGTTTTTAATATGATAACTGATGATCAATGGGTCCCACCCACAGGAGGTTGGTGGCACCTTAATTGGGGATAAGGGGCTCGTGGTAATGACTGGAGTGGTATCAGCGGAATGGTATCAAATACATCAGACACATGGTTTCCAGGTGTTTGATCCCGTTCCATTTGCTCCGTTCCGGCCATTATTATGAGCCGTTCTCCCCTCAGCAGCCTCCACTGGTCCAACCCTGCTCGGTAATTCGACCATGCTTACTACACATTTAGATAGCTGGCCGCTAGACTAACTGACAAGGGCTAATTGAGTGACTGCTGATGCACAAACACATTTCGAAATTGCACTTTGTGTATTCTATTCTTTTCAAGTATTGTGGTGGCAGAATCATGCTATGGGTTTGCTTGTTGTCGGCAGATACTGGGGAGTTTGTCAGGATCAAAAGAAAAATGAAAAGAGCAAAGCCCAGGTACAAAGATAGAGGAAAACCCTGCTCAGTCTTCTGAAAACCGAACGCTGGCATAGAGTTTGATTTTTCATCTGGACAATTACGCACTTTCAATGCTAAAGACATAGAAGGGCTTTTCCAAAAGGTATTGAGGTTCCTGAGTGATCCAGCCTCATTCCTGACTTAAATCTGCTTGATAATCAGAGACAAGGTTGGAATAATGGTTTGTATCAATGACTCCCAAGCCATTTTACTGAGCTTGAGCAATTTGGACAACAACAATGGATACATTTTGCCCTAAGAATTGTGCAAAGTTGGTAGAATCTTATACAAAATTATTCACAGCACACACACACACACACACACACACACACACACACACACACACACACACACACACACACACACACACACACACACACACACACACACACACACACACACACACACACACACACACACACACAGTATAGTCTCATACTGTAGTTCCGGCATTAGTGAGAACATGTTTAACGTTGATCGCTTTGATAGGATATGGGTTTCTCTCTCTCTTAATTTTGCCTTCCCCTCTCACTCTACTGTTCTCCACTCTTCCTTTCTCACCTCTTTCTCTGCCTTTCTCCCCTCCCTCTACCCTCTCTCGCTCTCTCTCTCACTCTCTTCCTTTTCTCTTCCCCACCCTTCTCCCTCCCCCTCCCCCTCTCTCCGTCTCTCTCTCTCTCTCTCTCTCTCGCTCTCTCTGTTCTTATTGTTTAATCTAGCATTAGTGTTTGTCCTAGTTGGAGAGCACAGTGCATAAATATTCCCTGTGGCCAGACAAAATCCTTATTTTCCCCATCTCAAACAAACACAAGCACACACACACACACACACACACACACACACACACACACACACACACACACACACACACACACACACACACACACACACACACACACACACACACACACACACACACACACACACACACACACACACACAAAGAAACATGGACATACAGGCTGGCGTGGTCACATGCACACCAACACACATAGACATGTACGCATGCGCACTTGCACAAAATTTAAGGGAACACACACATTTCATGCGGGCATGTACTGTACTGGGACACACACCAAGTCAATCCCTTAGCTCCCTGTCATCTCATCTGTGTACCTGATTACTGTGGGGGTGGGGGTGGGGGGTGGGGAGGGGGGGTGGGGGCGTCTGAAATTATACTGCTGCCAGATTTTCCTCCTCATCTCACGGCATAACCCTTCAATCTGGGGCCAGGATTGGGATTATAATCTACAGGGACCAACTCTAGTGAAAAACTGTTGATGCCCCATATGCTTAGCCATAGTGCATGGTCTGTTACTTTGTTAGATCCTTTTATAAATGTTTTAGTTTTTTTTCGATCCTGACCTAAAATATGAGAACATATAAAATGACATTCCCTGTGTATAACGATACAAGGGCATTTAGTTTACTGTTTGTGAGGGGAAGTATTGTGAACACATAATTACTTACCTGCTCTGACCAGGTGAATCCAGGTGAAAGCTATTATCCCTTATTGATGTCACTTGTTAAATCCACTTCAATCAGTGTAGATGAAGGGGAGGGGACAGGTTCAAGAAGGATTTTTAGCCTTGAGACAATTGAGACATGGATTTTGTATGTGTACCATTTAGAGGGTGAATGGGCAAGACAAAATATTTAAGTGCCTTTGAACGGGGTATGGTAGTAGGTGCCAGGGGCACCGGTTAGAGTGTGTCAAAATCTGCTGGGTTTTTCACACTCAACAGTTTCCTGTGTGTATCAAGAATGTACTACCACCCAAAAGACAGCCAGTCAACTTGACACAACTGTGGGACGCATTGGAGTCAACATGGGCCAACATCCCTGTGGAACACTTTCGACACCTTGTAGAGTCCATGACATGAACGAATTGAGGCTGTTCTGAGGGCAGAAGGGGGTACAATTCTATATGAGGAAGGTGTTCCTAATGTTTTGTACACTAAGTGTATACAGTCAGGTCCATAATTATTGGCACCCTTGATAAAGAGGAGCAAAAAGGAATGTATACAATAAATAAAACAAATATTGAGCTTTGGCAAGGTGCTACATCATGCTGGAAAAGGCCTTGTTCGTCACCAAACTGTTCCTGGATGGTTGGTAGAAGTTGCTCTCGGAGGATGTGTTGGTACCATTCTTTATTCATGGCTGTGTTCTTAGGCAAAATTGTGAGTGAGCCCACTACCCTGGCTGAGAAGCAACATGAATGGTCTCAGGATGCTTTACTGTTGACATGACACAGGACTGATGGTAGCGCTCACCTTGTCTTCTCCGGACAAGCTTTTTTTTAACCTTTTGCAGAATATCAGTCTGTCCCTGATGTTTTTCCTGGAGAGAAGTGGCTTCTTTGCTGCCCTTCTTGACACCAGGCCATCCTCCAAAAGTCTTCACCTCACTGTGCGTGCAGATGCACTCACACCTGCCTGCTGCCATTCCTGAGCAAGCTTTGTACAGGTGGTGCCCCGATCCCGCAGCTGAATCAACTTTAGGACACGGTCCTGGCGCTTGCTGGACTTTCTTGGGCGCCCTGAAGCCTTCTTCACAATAATTGAACCGCTCTCCTTGAAGTTCTTGATGATCCGATAAATGGCTGATTTAGGTGCAATCTTACTGGCAGCAATATCCTTGCCTGTGAAGCCCTTTTTGTGCAAAGCAATGATGACGGCACGTGTTTCCTTGCAAGTAACCATGATTGACAGAGGAAGAACAATGATTCCAAGCACCACCCTCCTTTCGAATCTTCCAGTCTGTTATTTAAACTCAATCAGCATGCCAGAGTGATCTCCAGCCTTGTCCTCATCAACACTCAACACATCAACACTGTGTTAACGAGAGAATCACTGACATGATGTCAGCTGGTCCTTTTGTGGCAGGGCTGAAATGCAGTGGAAATGTTTCCTTGGGATTCAGTTCATTTGCATGGCAAAGAGGGACTTTGCAATTAATTGCAATTCATATGATCACTCTTCATAACATTCTGGAGTATATGCAAATTGCCATCATACAAACTGAGGTAGCAGACTTTGTGAAAATTAATATTTGTGTCATTCTCAAAACTTTTGGCCACGACTGTATATTTATACTATGGCACTGAATGCTAGATTCTGATTGGCTACAAGTGTGCATTATTTCCCTGTAATGCATGATATAATTCAATGGATATTAAGATCATTCTTACATGTTCTATGTTTGAGCTGCTTTTGAAAGCAAAAGTCGAATTAAAAACATTTTTGGCATTTTTGAATTTGATTTTCATGTGTCCAATTTATAGGTGGTAGTATAGTAATACCCACATTTAAATAGTCAAGGTTAAAATATTTGTCATGAAAATGTACTAGGACACGTCGACGGTAAGAATCCTCTGTGTACCCTTCCATTCGGTATGGAAGAGGACATTTTGTGAGCCTTATCATCAAACTGCCTGTCCTGATTATGTGATGAAGTTTTATACTAAAGAGATTAAAAGTTCACATGAGAGGGTCGCTGAGAGAGACGGAGAGAGCGAAAGAGAGAGATGACAAAAAATAGGGAAGGAAAAGAGAGAGATGCGAGGAGGTTTCTGATGTGTGTGTATTTGTGCAAGTGTGTGTGTGTATGTGTGTGTGTGTGTGTCAGGTTGACTGTAGGCAACTGTGCTTTAATCAGTGTCCAGGCTATTAAGTTCGTTACAGTCGCTCTCTCTCTTAACGAGCCTCACAGTCTTTGATTAAGAATGGCTAAGCTTCACTGCAGCCTGAGGGTCCAAATCCGACACACACGTACAAACACACACACAAACACGTACTTTACTGAAACAGAGAGATAAGCATACCGTTCAGTGCCCAATCGAAACACTGACAGAACGTTGTACACACACTCGTACAAATTAGTACGCAGTCTACGCACAAAACATGTGCCAGTGCAGGTGCAAAACAAACTCACTATCTCACACACACAAACACACACACACACTCTCACTCAGACAAAACATTGCTGCTAGTGCACGTGCAATCCCAAATCAAACACATACAGAACATCCAGCCTGGCTCGCCGTTGCCTAGACGACCAGCATCCCTTTATCGACTGCAGAGCGAAGTTACTATGGAAACACCGGATGCCTAAAGGGGGAGAATCATTAATTGGAATGAGAGATGAGAGAGAGAGGGACAGACAAAATTGAAGGAAGGAGAGACATCAGATAGAGATGTAAAGAGAGATGGAGAGATGGACAGAGGGAGAGAAAAGAGAGATGGGAAGATGGACAGAGGGAGAGAAAAGAGAGATGGAGAGAAGGACAGGGAGAGAAAAGAGAGATGAGTGAGTCAGAGGGAGAGGAATGAGAGCTGGACTGAGGGAGAGAAAAGAGAGATGGACAGAGGGAGAAAAAAGTTGTGATTTATTTATCTTAGTGAGCTCTTGCCCGTGGTGTATAGAACAGAACAGAACAGAACAGAACAGAACAGAACAGACAGACAGACAGACAGACAGACAGACAGACAGACAGACAGACAGACAGACAGACAGACAGACAGACAGACAGACAGACAGACAGACAGACAGACAGACAGACAGACAGACAGACAGACAGACAGACAGACAGACAGACAGACAGACAGACAGACAGACAGACAGACAGACAGACAGACAGACAGACAGACAGACAGACAGACAGAAACAACTTACTGCTGCGTTTTTTATGAGGCAGAAATTCAGATGGACACACACACACCGAAAGAGAGACATAAAGACAGGAAAGCAGGCACTTAACCATAGTCTATCTGCCACCCGTATACCTTCCTCCCTTGCCTGAGCCTGGATGAAGCCAGAATAAGCCCTGTGTCAGGATGGGCTGCTTTCTCAGCTCTCTGGTGTAATGGAGGGAGTTCCACATCTAAACAGAGTTTGTGTGGCAGACCAATGTAGGCCACAGTGATGGAGGGTACCTTACTGTATCCTTCCTTATGGGTTACTGTTACACACTAACCCCTCTGGACTCAATGGGACTACACACGTGTGTGCGTGCATGTACACACACAAACACACACAAACACAATCCATATTTGAGCCCTTTATATAAACTGTGATGGCAACTAGAAAGGAAATTTTGCATGAAGTAAAGTTGTGTGACTTGCTTCATCTCTTTAAAAGTACGTTTGTGGTAGTTGAAGAAGTTTAAAACGTTTTACCTAAGTGAAGCAGTGAAATATATAGTAAAAGTTAAATATATTACAATATCTGATTACTTTGATAGACTACTATATCAACCGTATTACTTTGGAGTGTGGGGCAGATAGATCACCTATTTCATCACTAATAACTACACTCAGACTACTACATTTCCAAAGAAATTATAAGTGTTTTAGGCAATTATTTGGAGAGAGAAATATGATGGTGCATTTTGTGGAAGAAGTTTAGAAGTTTGTTAGTGTCTGAAAATGTAGTCTGGTTGTAACGCCCTGGCCATAGAGAGGGGTTTTTGGTTCTTTATTTTGGTTAGGCCAGGGTGTTACATTGGGTGGGCGTTCTATGTTCTTTTTCTATGTTTTTTGTATTTCTTTGTTTTGGGCCGTGTGTGTGTGTGTGTGTGTGTGTGTGTGTGTGTGTGTGTGTGTGTGTGTGTGTGGCTCCCAATCAGGCACAGCTGAAGTTTGTTATTGTTGATTGGGAGTCACACATAAGGAGCATGTTTTTCCTTTGGGTTTTGTGGGGGATTGTTTTCTGTGGTGTTCATTTTGGGACCAGACAGGACTGTTTGCTGTCGTTTCTTTTCGTGTTTTGTATAGAGTGTTTATGTTCATTAAATTCTTTAATAATGAATACACATCCTCCGCTGCACCTTGGTCTAATTCTAACAACAGGCGTTACACTGGTGTAGTCGAGGGAGTGACTGTTTTATAAATAGTTGATAGTAACCTGCAGTGGGAGACAAGGTATTAGTAGTACATAGCACAGAAGTACTAGTAGCAGTACATTGCATTGTAATAGTGAATGTTTTAGATATTGTAGGTAGGACATGGATTAGTTATATGTTGCTCTTGTAGCTTTCTTAGTGAGTGTGGGATTTGCTATAGTGGGTTAGTTTAGTTGGTTGGGGTGAGCTGTGTGGCATAATCAGTCTATGTGCTCCCCAAATGCAAACATTTTAATGGCAGAAGATATTTATGTTCTGATTTTAGATTTGATTAACAGATACAGTTGAAGTCGGAAGTTAACATACACCTTAGCCAAATACATTTAAACTCAGTTTTTCACAATTCCTGACATTTAATCCTAGTAAAAATTCCCTGTTTTAGGTCAGTTAGGATCACCACTTTATTTAAGAATGTGACATGTCAGAATAATAGTAGAGAGAATGATGTCCTAAACAATATCATAACCGCCATCGATAAGAGACATTACTGTGCAACCGTATTCATCGACCTGGCCAAGGCTTTCGACTCTGTCAATCACAACATTCTTATTGGCAGACTCAACAGCCTTGGTTTCTCAAATGATTGCCTCGCTTGGTTCACCAACTACTTCTCCGATAGAGTTCAGTATGTCAAATTGGAGGGCCTGTTGTCCGGACCTCTCGCAGTCTCTATGGGGGTGCCACAGGGTTCAATTCTCGGGCCAACTCTCTTCTCTGTATACACCAAGGATGTCGCTCTCGCTGCAGGTGATTCTTTGATCCACCTCTACGCAGACAACACCATTCTGTATACCTCTGGCCCTTCATTGGACACTGTGTTAACTAACCTCCAGATGAGCTTCAATGCCATACAACTCTCCTTCCGTGGCCTCCAACTGCTCTTAAATGCAAGTAAAACTAAATGCATGCTCTTCAACCGATCGCTGCCCGCACCTGCCTGCCCATCCAGCATCACTACTCTGGACGGTTCTGACTTAGAATATGTGGACAACTACAAATACCTAGGTGTCTGATTAGACTGTAAACTCTCCTTCCAGACTCACATTAAACATCTCCAATCCAAAATTAAATCTAGAATCGGCTTCCTATTTCGCAACAAAGCATCCTTCACTCATGCTGCCAAACATACCCTCGTAAAACTGACCATCCTACCGATCCTTGACTTCAGCGATGTCATTTACAAAATAGCCTCCAACACCCTACTCAACAAATTGGATGCAGTCTATCACAGTGCCATCCGTTTTGTCACCAAAGCCCCATATACTATCCACCACTGCGACCTGTATGGTCTCGTTGGCTGGCCCTCGCTTCATACTCGTCGCCAAACCTACTGGCTCCAGGTCATCTACAAGTCTCTGCTAGGTAAAGCCCCACCTTATCTCAGCTCACTGGTCATCATAGCAGCACCCACCCGTAGCAAGCGCTCTAGCAGGTATATCTCACTGGTCACCCCCAAAGCCAATTCTTCCTTTGGCCACCTCTCCTTCCAGTTCTCTGCTGCCAATGACTGAAACGAACTGCAAAAATCTCTGAAGCTGGAGACTCTTACCTCCCTCACTAGCTTTAAGCACCAGCTGTCAGAGCAGCTCACAGATCACTGCACCTGTACATAGCTCATCTGTAAATTGCCCATCCAATCTACCTCATCCCCATACTGTATTTATTTATCTTGCTCCTTTGCACCCCAGTATCTCAACTTGCACATTCATCTTCTGCACATCCTACCATTCCAGTGTTTAATTGCTATATTGTAATTCTTTGCCACCATTGCCTATTTATTGCCTTACCTCTCTTATCCTACCTCATTTGCACATGCTGTATATAGATTTTTCTACTGTATTATTGATTGTATGTTTGTTTATTCCATGTATAACTCTGTGTTGTTGCATGTGTCGAACTGTTTTGCTTTATCTTGGCCAGGTCGCAGTTGCAAATGAGAACTTGTTCTCAACTAGCCTACCTGGTTAAATAAAGGTGAAATTAAATTAAATTAAAAAATTAAAACCTAAGTGTATTTAAACTTCCGACTTGAACTGTAAGTATACCAATATGTCATATCCTCTGAGTTTTTGTCTAAAGTGCTGGGAAAATGGTCAAAATGTCCGTTGTTTATCAAAGTTTACAGAGAATGTTGATGCGGTTACTAAAACAGCTGTATCGTTTGATTGGTAGAAGATATTTCTGACCTGATTACAGATTTGAACAGCATGGCATCTGCTAAATGACTACAATGTCAAATGTAAGTAGACAAAGATTTCATACGCTCTAAGTTATTGTCTAACTTGTTGGGAAAGTGGTCAAAGTAGCTGATGTGTCGAAAGTGACATTGTTTACTGTGAATAGAATGCTGGAAGTCTGGGAGTTTTGGGATCTTTAGAATGTTGAAGAAAAAAGTTTAAAAAGTATAAATGTTATCAAAAAGTTGTATAAAAAGTATAAATGTTGTCAAAAAGTTGTATAATAGCAACTTAATCCATTGCTTTTCTAGCTTTAGCGGTGTAGGACGAGTAGCGTTCCAAATAATAATAAAAAGTCTGATTATTATTTTTATTTTTTTTACAATATTTAAAGTAATCTACCTACCTCTCTCAAGAGAAAGTTAATGAATTGGACTTGCAAAAGCAAAAGGTCCCAGTTTAAATATTGTAGCTTTTCCTCCTTTTGGAGAGAAATCCACTGGCCTCCCATGAAATTCTCCCTCCCTCCCTCCCTCCCTCCCTCCCTCCCTCCCTCCCTCCCTCCCTCCCTCCCTCCCTCCCTCCCTCCCTCCCTCCCTCCCTCCCTCCCTCCCTCCCTCCCTCTCACTCTTGCCTCCCTCCTAATCTACTTCTTAGCTGTCTGTTCCACATGATGCTGATATTAAGAGATCTGAAAATAACAACCATTTATTTCTGATCTATGCCATTTATCAGATAGCCTAAGAGTAGTGGGTAGATTATTGCAGAACAATGATTTGAAATATAATGGAGAATCCACAATGCAGGTTTTGCATTGATGTATGTTCGACAACTGTATTAGTATGTACAGTACATTATAAAGTCTATTTTATAAAGTGGGCACAGATGTTGGTAACACTTTTTTTGACACCTACCGTCATAACACATTATGACACATATATCCATATATATCATAATATGTCATAATATCCATATATATCATAATATGTCATAACAGCTGGAATGTGTCATAACTTGTCCGCATATGGTCATAACACACATGTTTAGTCCAGTTGTGACATATATATTAGGAAATGTTAAATAACATACTATTTACAAGTAGAATTAAATGGTTTGCCTTGTGTGGTAGGATTTGTGGGCTTTGACACACTTATGTAGGTGTCATAACCAGCAATAAAATATTGCTAAATATTTCACAGCACATCTGTGTCATGACAGTGTTATGACAATGTTATGACAGGTTATGTCAGCTGTTTTGACATATTATGACACTCTAATGACCATGTCATAACATGTAAAGTGTTACCCTTTTGTTAAAGTAAAAGTTTGATGGAGAGGGTGAGAATGGGTGTGCAGTATTTCCCCTATATTTAATTAGAAGCGGTGGGCAGCCACTTCATTAACTATGATTGAAAAAAAATAGTGGAAAAACTTTTCAGTGTAAACTTAAATGACTAAATCCAGATATAAAGTATGTAGAAAATATAATGGATCTTTACATTTTTTAAAGAAGATCATATTTGAGAACTACAAATCACCCAGATATAAAATAGACAGTCAAGGAGAATCAAAAATTTAAAAAGTGATGTTGCATGGGGCCTTCTTTGATTTCGTTCAAATGTTTGAATAATTGAGATAGTATAAGAATACTGTCATAATCTTTGTCTTCTGAGGAGTAAGAAATATTGGACCAATACGCAGCGTGGTAAGTGTCCATACTTATACTTTTATTTTTTTAAACGTGAACACTAACAAAACAAGAAAACGAACAACAGTCCCGTATGGCTACACAGCAATACAAAGAAACAACCACCCACAAACACAAGAGAAAATAAACCCACTTAAATATGGCCTCCAATTAGAAGCAACGACAACCAGCTGCTTCTAATTGGAGGTCGTTCCCAAAACTAACATAGAAAGAGACAAACTAGAAAATCAACATAGAAATAGAAAACATAGAACATAAACCAAAAACCCCGAAACACACAAAACAAACACCCCTGCCACGTCCTGACCAACTACAATAACAAAATGACACCTTTACTGGTCAGGACGTGACAAATACGGCATAAGCCATGGCAAAATGTGTAGAATTGCTGTAAATTAGCTTTAAAACGTCAAATAATATGTTTGTGGATTTTTTTCTTCATTTATCTTTGTTTCATCTAGCTGTTAACACATTTGACAATAGTGCAATATTGTGTTGCTGTTTTGATGGGCCCCAGCCTTTAATCACATTGAGAAAGTCACCACTCTCTGCTTACTGTCGTTATGCTGATGAGTTTTGTGCCTTGGTTGTGTTTATTGTGGGTCCTAGTGCTGGCTGATTTCTAGTCTGTGGTTGGGTTCTGTCTTGCTGCCCATAACTGTGGTGATCGAACAAACTGTGTGATTCAATCTAACTATCACGCTATCTGGATTGATTGACTTTTAGATGATTCCTCGTCAACCTATTTTATTTGGATTTTAACTGACTTTTTCCAAAATGGTGTCTACCACTTCCCGCCTTTCGGGGAACTTACTTTTTTCAGGTTGGTGACTACCACTTTCTGCCATTCGGGGAAACTGACATTTTACTGATTGGCAGCTACCACTTTCAGAGACTACGGTGAACATTTCATCCCATGTAGGAGCTGCACCTACCTTTCACAGTTCCGGAATAATATTGTCCGGCCAAATTTCCAATGTGGAAACTGTCAGCTTATTGAGGAATATATGTCTGAACTGGACATCCAGAGTAAGCAAATGGAGACACTGCAGCATATCCTAGATAGGTCCCACTCTAAGACCTTTTCCTTTTCTACTCCTCAGCCTCAATGTTGTGCTACTGCCTCGCCACCATGTTGCCACTCTCTGACTGACTGGCCAGGACTGCCCTGCAGAGACCCCTCCCTAGTAAAGTCACCTCTCCCCTCCCATCTCACCTGCCCTTCACATCCTACCCCCCTCCCATCCTGGCCCCCCCCCCCCTCCCCACCCTCCTTGGAGAATAAAGGAGCAAGGACGCTTTTGAGGAACTGACAGATGCCACGGTTATATGACAGATACCACGGTTATTGATCCTGCTTCTCAGTGGAGGCACGTCACACACCATAAACCCAGTGCAAGGCAGCGTTCTTTGGTGAATGGGGCTGAAATGGCTTTGGGGGATCCCATCCTGCTGACCAACTCGGAGGTGGACGATGATGTGGGTCCTCTGTCCCCCATCTCCCATCGGTCCTCAAGGAGGCTCAGAAAAGGTTGGACGTCCACGGCCATTCACCTTCCTCCAGCCGTCATTACTGGTAGTTCTATGGTGAGGCACATCTCGGTTCCTGGAGCAAAAACTCTGTGCTACCCGGGGACTACGTGAAGGATATCACAGGATTTTCTCTGCTTCAACAGCATCCAAGGTGTGCTGCTGTCATAGTGCATGTGGGATCAAATAATCTTGTACCCATGTATTTGAACTCTACTCTTAGATCTGCTATTGTTAGCTCAAAAGAGGAGCCCACTGTGTTCTGCTCACCCAGTGCTTTTAGTTCAAATGTGAATTCCATAAACTTGAATACCCCCTCGGTTTTCAAATCAAGAAGAGGGCTTGGGCTGTTGCACGATAATCAGTTTGTAACATTCCATCATTGGTTACTCTGAGAGTTCCCCATATCGACATTGGCTGAGGCCTCAGGCCCTATGTTGCTACCCTTGGAAAAGTAATTCCAATTTCTACTCCTTCCTCTATTACTAATAGGGATAGACCAAATTCTGCAGTTCTATGCATTCTCATAGCCATACCAACTATATCAATATCAACCATCAGATAGGGCTTGCATCTGCCTATTGAATGTAGCTTATTTGATTTTACATGTGAATTTAAAAATTGCAAAGGTTTTGGGTTGATGCATTAGGAGCTTACTTCCTAAACTGGATTACATCAAGATCTGGGCTAGAGGTAAAGGTGGTGCTGTGGCCATTTGGGAAATGCTTCAGACAATCTAAAACACGTGTACTGATCTAAACCTAACCCAGCTGGTGACTAAGCCTTCACGGCCCAACCCTAAAATTCCTTCAAAGTCAACTCTGATTTATTTATTTTAATGAAGACACCAGAGAAATATGTTTCTACTTGTGTCTTTACCCAAAACATGAGTGACCATTGCCCAGTTCTTTGTGTTAGAGATGTGAGAACACAAAGAGGACATTAACTGACTCTCTCTCCAGATGAAATCTCGCGTCTTGTGACGGCCGGCCGCCCAACAACCTGCCCACTTGACCCTATCCCCTCCTCTCTTCTCCAGACCATTTCCGGAGACCTTCTCCCCTTCCTCACCTCGCTCATCAACTCATCCTTGACCGCTGGCTACGTCCCTTCCGTCTTCAAGAGAGCGAGAGTTGCACCCCTTCTGAAAAAACCTACACTCGATCCCTCCGATGTCAACAACTACAGACCAGTATCCCTTCTTTCTTTTCTCTCCAAAACTCTTGAACGTGCCGTCCTTGGCCAGCTCTCCTGCTATCTCTCTCAGAATGACCTTCTTGATCCTAATCAGTCAGGTTTCAAGACTGGGCATTCAACTGAGACTGCTCTTCTCTGTGTCACGGAGGCTCTCCGCACTGCTAAAGCTAACTCTCTCTCCTCTGCTCTCATCCTTCTAGACCTATCTGCTGCCTTTGATACTGTGAACCATCAGATCCTCCTCTCCACCCTCTCCGAGTTGGGCATCTCCGGCACGGCCCACGCTTGGATTGCATCCTACCTGACAGGTCGCTCCTACCAGGTGGCGTGGCGAGAATCTGTCTCCGCACCATGCGCTCTCACCACTGGTGTCCCCCAGGGCTCTGTTCTAGGCCCTCTCCTATTCTCGCTATACACCAAGTCACTTGGCTCTGTCATATCCTCACATGGTCTCTCCTATCATTGCTATGCAGACGACACACAATTAATCTTCTCCTTTCCCCCTTCTGATAACCAGGCGGCGAATCGCATCTCTGCATGTCTGTCAGACATATCAGTGTGGATGACGGATCACCAGCTCAAGCTGAACCTCGGCAAGACGGAGCTGCTCTTCCTCCCGGGGAAGGACTGCCCCTTCCATGATCTCGCCATCACGGTTGACAACTCCCTTGTGTCCTCCTCCCAGAGTGCTAAGAACCTTGGCGTGATCCTGGACAACACCCTGTCGTTCTCCACTAACATCAAGGCGGTGACCCGATCCTGTAGGTTCATGCTCTACAACACAGGTTTAGGCCCAGACTGGCAAGCTTTTAAGCAACTGAGGAATCGTTTTGTAAGACAAATCAGAAAGGCTAAATCTGAATATTATGTAACCGGTCTTTTGGATTGTAATGGGAACCCAGCTAAATTCTGTAAAACTGTCAAATCCCTGAAGGGTTCTACTTCATCCTCTCTGCCACAACAAAGTAATTCAGACATTGGCCTCATTACATAAATAAATGCCATCATTGATGCATATAATCACAATTGTATGTCTTTGAAATAACTTCTAAGCCTATACACAATGATATTGGGCTGGATGCTGATAGTGGAAACTTGCTTAATGATCAAATAAATAACAGTAAAAGCTTTTCTTTCAGGCTATTTACCAAAAAAGTATTCCTGGATGCTTTGCAAGCAATAGACAACAAGAAATCCAGCGCCCATCATTGTTAGCTCAATAACCCACATGTTTTATTTAACATTGTTACCAGGAAATATTCCAAAAGTATGGAAACCAGCTCTTGTGCTGCCACTCCATAAGGGCAGGGATAGTAGTGATCATAATAATTATAGCCCCATTACAAGGCTTCCTTTTCTAGCTAAGATTCTCTAATCCTTGGTAAATGTACAACTTTGGTGTTCTTGGGCACAGGGACTATGGTGATCTGCTTGAAACATGTAGTAATTACAGACTCGGTCAGGGACAAGTTTAAAATGTCAGTGAGGACACTTGCCAGTTGGTCAGCGCATGCTCAGAGTACACATCCTGGTAATCAAATCAAATTGTATTTGTCACATGCTCCGAATACAACAGTGAAATACTTACTTTCAAGCCCTTAACCAACAATGCAGTGTCACGTCTTGACCATAGAAAGCTTTTATTTTCTATGGTAGAGTACGTCAGTGCGTGACTGGGGGGTTAGTCTAGTTTATATTTTCTATGTGGGGTTCTAGTTTATTTTTTCTATGTGGGGTTCTAGTTTTTTTCATTGTCGTCACGTTTTGTTTATTCTTTATTGTTTATGTATGTTGCTTAGTTTCACTTTATATTAAAGATGTGGAACGCTACTCACGCTGCGCCTTGGTCCGATCATTATTACAACGAACGTGACATGCAGTTTTAAGAAAATCACCCCCCAAAAGTAAGAAATAAGAATAACAAATAATTAAAGAGCAGCAGTAAATGACAATAGCGGGCCTATATACAGGGGGTACCGGTACAGAGTCAATGTGTTAATGTGCGGGGGCACCTGTGTCAAGGTAATTGAGGTAATTATGTGTATGTAGGTAGAGTTATTAAATTGGCTATGCATAGGTAATAACAGAGAGTAGCAGCAGCGTGGTGGGGGGGGGCAATGCAAATAGTCTGGGTAGACATTTGATTACCTGTACAGGTGTCTTATGGCTTGGGGGTAGAAGCTGTTTAGAAGCCTCTTGGACATAGACTTGGTGCTCCGGTATCGCTTGCCGTGCGGTAGCAGAGAGAACAGTCTATGACTAGGGTGGCTGGAGTCTTTGACAATTTTTAGAGCCTTCCTCTGACACCGCCTGGTATAGAGGTCCTGGATGGCAGGAAGCTTGGCCCCGGTGATGTACTGGGCCGTACGCACTACCCTCTGTATTGCCTTGTGGTCGGAGGCCGAGCAGTTGCCATACCAGGCAGTGATGCAACCAGTCAGGATGCTCTCGATGGTGCAGCTGTAAAACCTTTTGAGGATCTGAGGACCCATGCCAAATCTTTTCAGTTTCCTGACGGAGAATAGGTTTGTCATGCCCTCTTTACGACTGTCTTGGTGTGCTTGGACCATGTTAGTTTGTTGGTGATGTGGATGCCTAGGAACTTGAAGCTCTCAACCTGCTCCACTACAGCTCCGTCGATAAGAATGGGGGTGTGCTCCGTCCTCCTTTTCCTGTAGTCCACAATCATCTCCTTTGTCTTGATCACGTTTAGGGAGAGGTTGTTGTCCTGGCACCACACAGTCAGGTCTCTGACCTCCTCCCTATAGGCTGTCTCGTTGTTGTCGGTGATCAGACCTACCACTGTTGTGTCATCTGCAAACTTAATGATGGTGTTGGAGACGTGCCTGGCTGTGCAGTCATGAGTGAACAGGGAGTACAGGAGGGGACTGAGCATTCACCCTTGAGGGGCCCCGTGTTGAGGATCAGCGTGGTGGATGTGTTGTTGCTTACCCTTACCACCTGGGGGCGGTCCGTCAGGAAGTCCAGGATCCAGTTGCAGAGGGAAGTGTTTAGTCCCAGGGTCCTTTGCTTAGTGATGAGCTTTGAGGGCACTATGGTTTTTAACACTGAGCTGTAGTCAATGAATAGCATTCTCACATAGGTGTTCCTTTTGTCCAGGTGGGAAAGGGCAGTGTGGACTACAATAGCGATTGCATCATCTGTGGATCTGTTGGTGCGGTATGCAAATTGGAGTGCGTCTAGGGTTTCTGGGATAATGGTGTTGATATGAGCCATGACCAGCCTTTCAAAGCATTTCATGGCTACTGAAGTGAGTGCTATGGGTCGGTAGTCATTTAGGCAGGTTACCTTAGTGTTCTTGGGCACAGGGACTATTGTGGTCTGCTTGAAACATGTTGGTATTACAGACTCAGACAGGGAGAGGTTGAAAATGTCAGTGAAGACACTTGCCAGTTGGACAGTGCATGCTCAGAGTACACGTCCTGGTAGTCCATCTGGCCCTGCGGCCTTGTGAATGTTGACCTGTTTAACCTCTTGGGGCTATGTGGGACGCTAGCGTGCCACCCGTGGTGCACCCTATCAACAGCAGGTGCATTTCAAGAGCGGCAAATTTGAAACCAAATAAATGTCAAAATTCAAATTTTTCAAACATACAACTATCTTACACCCTTTGAAAGATAAACATCTCCTTAATCTAACCACGTTGTCCAATTTCAAAAAGGTTTTACGGCGAAAGCATAAAGTTAGATTATGTTAGGAGAGTACATTGACAATAGCTGTGTGTAATGTTTTGTCAATTCAAAGACAGGCGTCACCAAAACCATAAAACCAGCTAAAATGATGCACTAACCTTTGACAATCTCCATCAGATGACACTCCTAGGACATTATGTTAGACAATGCATGCATTTTTAGTTCTATCAAGTTCATATTTATATCCAAAAACAGCGTTTTACTATGGCGTTGATGTTCAGGAAATCGTTTCCCTTCAATAACCGGCAGTCAAGTCAGCACCACAAATTAAATAATTAAAATTAGAAAACATTGGTAAAATATTATATTGTCATTTAAAGAATTATAGATTTACATCTCTTGAACGCAATCGACTTGCCAGATTTAAAAATAACCTTACTGGGAAATCACACTTTGCAATAATCTGAGCACTGCGCCCAGAAAAATACGCTTTGCGATACAGACAAACGGCCATGTTGGAGAGATCTAAAATCGAAAATACTATGTAAATAATCCATTACCTTTGATTCTCTTCATTTATGTCCAAAAAGCTCTGTGTTGTTAGCACATGATCTAAGCCCGCCGGACTTCACTTCATGAACGAGGGGAAAAAATATATTTACGTTCGTTCAAACATGTCAAACATTGTATAGCATAAATCATTAGTGCCTTTTTTAACCAGAACATGAATAATATTCAAGGTGGACTCACATCGGCTACTGAGAGCGTGATAACACAGTCGTCTGGAACAGCTAGTGCTCTCATGCATGCTTCAGTGTTGCTTGCCTTTAGCTCAGTGCAGATTTTGCCTGTAATCCATAGCTTCTGGTTGTGTTTCAGATTAACTAGATGTTCACTAATTCGATGGTTCTCCAATCGAAGATGTTACCCAATATAAATACTTAGGCATTTGGATTGATATGAATTTGATGTTTAAAAAACATACAGATGAGCTGGTTAAGAAGCTAAGATTTAAAGTTGCCTTTCTCTACAGAAACAGATTGTGCCTTTCTCTTAGCAGTAGGAAGCAGATTATTCAGTCAACCTTTTTTATCTGTTCTTGATTATGTGGATATTATTTATCAAAGTGCAGCTGCTACTTCTTTGGATGCCATCTACCATAGTGCCCCTCGCTTTGTTACAGGCGACAGTGTTGATACTCATCACTGCATCTAGTATCAAAAGGTTGGCTGGACTTCGCTAAAGACCCGTAGAGCTCTACATTACTCTCTTTTTGTTTATAAGACCCTACTTTATAACTTTTCTGTCCACCGGGCTAGGTAAATCTGCTTTTAGTTTTAATGCACCATATTGCTGGAACAACATTTATTTTTAAATTACCTTGACGTTCTGGTGGCGTTCAGGCAATTTAAAGTATTGATTGGGGATTTATTTGTGGAGGAATGTAACAGTTTTTCTGGGTGATTTGTGCATATCATGGCTGTATTTTTTAATTTTATTGTGTGTATATATACTGAACAAAAATATAAATGCAACATGTAAAGTGTTGTTTCCATTTTTCCTGAGCTGAAATAAAAGATCCCAAAAATGTACTATAAAAACAAGAAGCTTATTTCTCTCAAATTTTGTGCACAAATTTGCTTGCTAAGTTTCCCGCCGCTGCTGAAAAAACTCCTAGGGGAAACACTGGGTGTAGGGGAAACACTGGGTGTGTGTCACGTCCTGACCAGTAAAAGGGGTTGTTTGTTATTGTAGTTTGGTCAGGGAGTGGCAGGGGGTGTTTGTTTAGTGTGTTTCGGGGTTTTTGGTTTATGTTCTATGTTTTCTATTTCTATGTGGTTTTTCTAGTTTTTCTATTTCTATGTTGGGGTTTTGGAACGACCTCCAATTACAGGCAGCTGGTTGTTGTTGCCTCTAATTGGAGGCCACATTTAGGTGGGTGGTTGTTTCCTTGTGTAGTCTGAGCACCTTACGGGACTGTTTTCGTCATTTGTTTTGTGTAAGTGTTTTGTTTTTCCTTCGAATAAAAGAAGATGTTCAATATACCCACTGCAGTTTGGTCCACTCCATACGACGAACGTTACAGAACCACCCACCATAAGAGGACCAAGCAGCGGAGGAAGAAGCAACAGAGGAGCTATTTAGAGTCGTGGACATGGGAAAAAATAATGGATAGAAAAGGACCATGGCACCAGGTTGGGGAGTACCGGCGCCCAAAGGAGGAGCTGGAGGCAGCAAAGGCTGAGCGTCGGAGGTACGAGGCATTATATCCTCCATTTCAGGTGAGGAGGCAGCCCCCCAAAAAAAATTGGGGGGGGGGGGGGGCACACGGGGAGTTGGAGTAAGTCAGGCAATAGGCCTGAACCAACTCCTCGTGCTTATTATGTGGAGCATTTGGCGGTGAGAGCACTGTGCTATGCAGAAGTGTGCACGGTCTCGCCCATCTGCACGCACAGTCCGGTAAGGGTGATACCAGCCCCCCGTAAGTGCCGTGCTAGAGTGGGCAACCAGCCAAGGAGAAGTGAGCCGGCACAACACATCTGGCCACCAATGCGTCTCCTAGGCCCAGGCTACCCTGCGCCTGCTCTACGCACGGCAACCATCATGCCTCAGCACAGCCCAGTTCGCCCTGTGCCAGCACTCCGCCCGTGCAGGGCTACAGTTACTCGGTGAATCATAAGATATTATAGTTTTTAACGTCCCGTTGGTAGGATATACGTGCTTTCAGTTCGTCCCATTTATTTTCCAGCGATTGAACGTTAGCTAGCAGAACGGCACACGGGGAGTTGGAGTAAGTCCAGCCAGGACGGGTTGCGCAGGCTGTGCGCTCCAGACATCCAGTGTGTATTCATGGCCCAGTGTATCCAGTTCCTGCTCCTCGCACTAGCCCTGTGGTGCGTGTTACGGTTCTGGTGCCTCCATAGCCAGCCCCACGCACCAGGCCTTTAGTGCGCCTGCCCAGTCCAGTACGTCCTGTTCCTGCTCCTCGCACTAGCCCTGTGGTGCATGTCACTAGTCTGGTGCCTCCAAAGCCAGCCCCACACATCAGGACTTCAGTGCGCAGTCCCCGTCCAGAGCTTCCGGCGACAGTTCCCTGTCCAGAGCTTCCGGCGACAGTTCCCCATCCAGAGCTTCCGGCGACAGTTCCCCGTCCAGAGCTTCCGGCGACAGTTCCCTGTCCAGAGCTTCCGGCGACAGTGCCCCACCCAGAGCTTCCGGTGACAGTTCCCCATCCAGTGCTTCCGGCGACGTCCTACAGTCCGGAGCCGACAGAGACTGCCCACAGTCCGGAGCCGACAGAGACGGCCCACAGTCCGGAGCCGACAGAGACGGCCCACAGTCCGGACCCGACAGAGACGGTCCACAGTCCAGACCCGACAGAGACGGCCCACAGTCCGGAGCTGACAGAGACGGCCCACAGTCCGGAGCCTGCAGAGACTCCAGCGACGCGCCTCAGCCCAAGGTCTCCAGCGATGAACCTCAGCCCGAGGTCTCCAGCGACACGCCTCAGCCCAAGTTCTCCAGCGACACGCCTCAGCCCGAGGTCTCCAGCGACGCGCCTCAGACAGAGGTCTCCAGCGACGCGCCTTAGCCCAGAGCCTTCAGCAGTGGTCTACAGCCATGAGCCTTCAAGGGGGGTGGGCAGGTTAGGATGG
The DNA here is from genome assembly GCF_965601325.2 of Salmo salar. Classification (NCBI taxonomy): domain Eukaryota; kingdom Metazoa; phylum Chordata; class Actinopteri; order Salmoniformes; family Salmonidae; genus Salmo; species Salmo salar. The sequence goes on from NC_138293.1 coordinate 46,428,223, forward strand.
GGACTAAAGCCGGAGCCTGAGCCACCTCCATAGTTGGAGGATTGGGGAGGGGGGGTGTAGCACGGGAGCCGTCAGTGACGGTAGCCACCCTCCCTTCCCTCCCTTTAAGTTTGGGGTTCTTTTTGTGGGGTTTTTGTGTTTCGGTGCATCCGGGGTCTACACATTTGAGGGGGGTACTGTCACGTCCTGACCAGTAAAAGGGGTTGTTTGTTATTGTAGTTTGGTCAGGGCATGGCAGGGGGTGTTTGTTTAGTGTGTTTCGGGGTTTTTGGTTTATGTTCTATGTTTTCTATTTCTATGTGTTTTTTCTAGTTTTTCTATTTCTATGTTGGGGTTTTGGAACGACCTCCAATTAGAGGCAGCTGGTTGTCGTTGGCTCTAATTGGAGGCCGTATTTAGGTGGGTGGTTGTTTCCTTGTATAGTCTGAGCACCTTACGGGACTGTTTTCGTCGTTTGTTTTGTGTAAGTGTTTTGTTTTTCCTTCGAATAGAAGATGTTCAATATACCCGCTGCAGTTTGGTCCACTCCATATGACGAACGTTACAGTGTGTCAGTTTGTTTTTGTTTGTTTAGCCTTTTGCCTTGTTCGCTGTGTCTTGAAAGGATTCTGAAGTTTAGAATGTTGACAGCAGTGAGAGAGCAGCTGACACACACACACAATGCTGCACCCAAACTCCTTTTCTCTCTCTTTCCCTCCCCCTCTCTCTTTTTTTCTCTTTTGTTCTTGATCTCAGAGCAGTAGAAAACAGGAGAATCGATAAAGACACTTTTCTCTCATTAAGTCCCTTCAATGTCAAAGCTGGGGGAAGGGGGAGAGAGGAGGAGCGAAATGTCTGTCCTGTGCCTGGACTCACAATACTCCTCTCCAGCTCTCTTTCTCTCCATCTATCTCTATCTTTTTCCCCAAAACAACATACCCCTCTATGTATTGACAATGTTGGCAGCGTGGGAGGTAATTTTATTACATTTTCCCTTCCACTCTATTTACGCAATGACTCGAAACTCTGCTCATGAAATGCAAAACGCACACCATTGTCAGTGAGTGTTTCTATTCTGCGTTCATCTGCATGTATTGACAGGCAGGCATGTGCAGCGTTCATGTGAGTTCAGTTATCTGTAAAGTTATGTCCGCGAGCCCACATGGATGGTATTCTGCAGTTGTTTATGGAGGTTTTACAAGTCTAATGGAGTTCATATTAGTATGTTTGTTATTCTGCATGGTTAGGAGAGAGAGAGAGAGAGGTTTTCAGGCTGATGAAGCAGATCAGGGTCAAAGACCTGGAACTATTGTGTCTGCGTGTGTTCAGAGGTTGATGCCCAGCTAACAACAAGTTTTCCCACAACTTCAGAGAACGTTACCTTAATAGTCTCATTAGGTGATTATCTAAAGTTTTTATAGGAATTCTTCAAATAGAACATACCCAGAATGTGGTTGCCATGTTCTCAGAACATAAGATATTAATGGTCTTGACACGTTTCATGGGAAAGTTGCAAAAATATTCATGTGTCCAGTTTTCTGTTAGGAGAATATTCTATCAATGTCCCACCAAACATACACAGAACATAGTTGCCATGTTCTCAAAACATAAGATATTAATGTTTTAGACATGTTTCATGCGAACGTTGCAAGAACATTAATGCATCCAAAAGAAAAATTCAGCACACATCACGTCTTGTTACTGTTGCCTAGCCAATCAAAGCCCTGATTGGTGAACCACTGATCAATTCATAGCTTGCTGTCTCTTGTAAAGGTTAGGGATACTCACACATAGTGCTTTTAACATAGTGTTTTCAACTTACATATTTGACATATTTGCCTAGAAGGCCAGCATCCCAGAGTCGCCTCTTCACTGTTGATGTTGAGATTGGTGTTTGCGGGTAATATTTAATGAAGCTGCCAGTTGAGGACTTGTGAGGCATCTGTTTCTCAAACGAGACACTCTAATGTCCTTGTCCTCTTGCTCAGTTGTGCACCGGGGCCTCACACTCCTCTTTCTATTCTAGTTAGAGCCAGTTTGCGCTGTTCTGTGAAGGGAGTGGTACACAGCGTTGTATGAGATCATCAGTTTCTTGGCAATTTCTCGCATGGGATAGCCTTAATTTCTCAGAACAAGAACAGACTGACGAGTTTCAGAAAAAGTTATTTTTTTCTGGCCATTTTGAGCCTGTAATCGAAGCCACAAATGCTGATTCTCCAGATACTCAACTAGTCTAAAGAAGGCCAGTTTTATTGCTTCTTTAATCAGCAACAGTTTTCAGCTGTGCAGTTTTCAGTTAACATAATTGCAACAGTGTTTTCTAATGATCAATTAGCCTTTTAAAATGATAAACTTGGATTAGCTAACACAACGTGCTGTTGGAACACAGGAGTGATGGTTGCTGATTTTTTAAATTTATTTAAACTTTATTTAACCAGGTAGGCCAGTTGAGAACAAGTTCTCATTTACAACTGCGACCTGGCCAAGATAAAGCAAAGCAGTACGACAAAAACAACACAGAGTTGCACATGGGATAAACAAGCATACAGTCAATAACACAATAGAAAAAAATCTGTATACAGTGTGTGCAAATGTAGTAAGATTAGGGAGGTAAGGCAATAAATAGGCTATAGTGGCAAAATAATTACAATTTAGCATTAACACTGGAGTGATAGATGTGCAGATGATGATGTGCAAGTAGAGATACTGGGGTGCAGAAGAGCAAAAATGAATACTGATAATGGGCCTCTTTACGCCTATGTAGATATTCCATTAAAAATCACATTTTGTTGTGGTACAGCCTGAATTTAAAATAGATTGTTTTTGTCACTAACCAACACACAATACCCCATAATGTCGAAATAGATTTTTTTTCTCCTAAATGTATTTTACAAATTAAACAAAAACGAAAAGCTTAAATGCCTTGAGTCAATAAGTATTCAACTCCTTTGTTATGGCAAGTCTAAGTAAGTTCAGTAGTAAAAATGTGCTTAAAAAGTAATTTAATAAGTTGTATGTGCTCGCAATAATAGTGTTTAACATGATTTTTTATGACTACTTCATCTCTGTACACCACACATACAATTATCTGTCCCTCAGTTGAGTAGTGTATTTGAAACACATATTCAGCCACAAAGACAAAGGAGGTTCTCCAGTGTCTCGCAAAGAAGGGTAGATGGGTATTGTTTTAAGAAGGTCATACCAAGGATCATTTTGCTATTTGATTTGGAATTTTAAGACCCCTTGAAGTATAAACAATATTTATATATATATATATTTATTTATTTATTTATTAAACATTTTATTTGGCCTTACTGCTATTAACCCATACAAACGGATTGAATGACAGATTCGCTACATGAAACAACAGTTAGTCTGAAGTGTCTGTCCTATCTGAGAGATATAAGAAAGATCAGGAAACATTTGTTATATATATTTTTTAATGCATTTAAAACCTCTTATTTTTGTACTTCCATACATTTTTTCAACTTGTACTTGGGGACCTTCAGACGGGTCTTGTGAGGCCTGTGGGCGTCCTAGAGCAAAACAACCGACATGTACGTGTTCCTGAGAGTCTCACCTTTCCATATTAGTGTGTAGACCAAACTGTTCGGAACCTACAGATCGGCAGATTGGCTGTACCAACTTCAGACGAGTCCCAAGATGCTTGTGGGGGTCGTACAGCAAAAGGGAGAGTGTTCGTGAGAGTCTCATCTTTCCATCCAGGGGTCATAATAGCTTGTAGGCCAAACCATTTTGACACTACAGTCGATTTTGCGAGAAGACCGATTTTTGGGATGTCTCATGAACTGACAAACACCGTTCTAGCTCTGTCACCTTTCACTACAGATGCGGAAGTGCGACAGAGGTGGATGTGGTGGATTGAGACACACCCAATGCAAAAAATCCAATAGCTTAAACTGATCGATTTTTATGGGGATAGAGGACAGGCAAATTCCTAGATGAAAACCTGGTTCAGTCTGCTTTCCACAAGGAAAAGGTTAAGCAGGGTAAGAACACAGCTCCCATCTTTCTTTCAATTAGGAATGTTACAGATAAAAATGCATTGACGAGAGCTGATGTGATTTCTCAAAGACACGTTTGTTCTACATGGTACATGTATATGTGGTGTGGATTTCAAAAAGACGAGAGAGTTCTCTTTGAGATACTCAACTATCTCGAATTCTACCGAAATACATTTGAATTAGATCAGATAGGTGCGTTGTAACTGTTGCAAAATAATGACATTAACATATTGTATATTGCTAAGAATGTGAGAGTAGGGTGACTCCTTTAACGTGTCCTAAACAGAGGCCACCAGCACAAATGATGAACACCCAAACCACTGTCCCAATAAGGGATATATCTCGGGCTTGTGCTTATTGGGTCAGTATAGTTTGGCCTTGTCCAGAAGAAACCCTAACCCCTCCTCCCTAGGCACTTGTGTAGATTTGAAACAACTTGATAGGCACTTTGAAGTCAATCTAATTTCTGTTAAAGAACTTTTATTGATCATAGTGATTTAGGAGTATCATTAAATGTATATGCCCCAACAACAGACAACTATACAGAAAGCCCTTACATTGTTGAAATACAGTAAGTAAATCAAATCAATGACGAAAGAATAGTTAAATTAACAGATACCTGACACGGACATGGTGGCGTTGCAGGAAGATTGGCATACCATGAACAAAGAGGTTGTGAGTTCTGGATCCCAGGTGAGGACATGTTGCTGTATAAATGAACATGCACCACAATGTCAATGTCCAATGTCAATGTCAAGTATAATCATGTTTGTTAAGTATGTACATTTAAAACATTGTATGTTAAAAGCACTGTTTGAGTGTCCTTAATGTATAAATGATTATGCACAATGTGTCAAATATGTAGGTTGAAAACTCTGTATGTTAAAATCACTGTGTGTGAGTTTCCCTAACCTTGCCAACAGACAGAAAGAGCTGTGAATTGATCAGTGGTTCACCAATCAGGGCCTTGATGGGCCTGGCAACAGTAACAAGGCGTGATGTGTAATTAAACAAAACATCTTTGGAAAACATTTATTTGGGACCATCAGGCGACGTCCTGAATGATATTCTTGCAACATTCCCATGAAACGTGTCTATAACATTAATATCTTGCATTCTGAGAACATGGCAAACATGTTCTGTGTATGTTTGATGTGACGTTGATAAAATATTCTCCTAACATTCCGAAAACTGGACACAGGATTGTTCTTGGAACGTTTTCATTAAACATGTCTAGAACATTAAGTATTGTTTTTGCATCTTTTACTTTTGGTTTTGTACACCAGCTACAAACAGCTGAAAATACAATATTTTGTATTATGTAAAAGATATGTCAGACCGGTTTAGATGGTACAGTGATTCTCTACACAATGACTGCTTGTTTTGTCACAGAAATTGAAACTAGGCGAACTATTAGAATTTTAGCAACCAGGAAATGGTTGAGTGATTTCTACATATTGCACCATTAATGTTGTATATTCTGAGAACATTCTAACCAAGTTCTGCTTGACATGAAGGGAATGTTCTCCTAACTTGAACACCAAAACATGCTAAAAAGGTTCTCAGAAGGTTTTTACAAACATAGATAGAATGTTCCCCTAACTAATGGAAAACTGGACACTCAAACACAACAGGTGACATTATAAAAAAGCTCTCCCTAGAATTTCCTTAGAATTGTTAGCTTAGTGGATGGTGAGAATAAGTGGATACGAAGGGATACCAAATCACAGGAAGTCCAGTAGTGTGTGTGTGTGTGTGTGTGTGTGTGGTGTTCTGACAGGGCCCAGCCAACTATGAAAAAGACCTGTAAACAGCGGATCAATCGGGTCTCTGGTTGGGTCACTTTCTCTCTCTCCCTCCTCTGCAAACGTTCTTTCTTTCTCTCCTCTCTGCAAACCTTATTTTTCTTGAGTTGATCCGTGTTGTATGCTGACACCAGGCCAATGGCTGAAATGTTCTGTCCCAAAACAGCACTGAAAACGTTCATAATATTTATAGTCTCAATTTGTTGAGAAGGCAGTGATTATACAGACTTACTGTAACACTAGAAGCGCCGAGGAAGCCATTTTGACTGCATGTGAATTTAAAATGGAAATATCTCTGCAATTCTTTAAGTCATGCACCTCTCTGACCTTGACTTTTCCTAAATAGGTATATTTAACACACTAATGTTGTTAGAATTTCAATATCATGAAGAGAATGAGTTATAAGAGGACATGTCATTTTTTCCCCAGAGCACCAAAAACTTACTTTTTCAAATCCTCCTATGGAGTTACATGCAGGTAAGATGTATTGATTTCTATTTGATATCAGAAATAGCAGATTCGGAGGTTTCCAAAACACTTACCTTTGCCAAATAACTCTCAAAATTGAATAGTCAAGCTCTATTAAAAATGATCACATGTTCCTATATTAACCTCTGTTCCATTGCGCTCAATGATTTATGTATACACTAGATCAGGTATTAATTAATGCATTTCTATAGCCTCCAAAATATTTTTACTTGGGGGGGGGGGGGGGGGGGGAATGTCAAGATGGAGGCGCGGTGGTTTCAAAACTGCAACCCTGTTAGTCATCTAGTGCAGTGGTTCCCAAACTTTTATACTGTAGTCCCGTACCACTTCAAACATTCAACATCCAGCTGCGTACCCCCTCTAGCACCAGGGTCAGCGCACTCTCAAATTTTGTTTTTGCCGTCATTATAAGCCTGCCACACACACACTATATGATACATGTATTAAACATAAGAATGAGTGTGAGTTTTTGTCACAACCCGGCTCGTGGGAAGTGACAAAGAGCTCTTATAGGACCAGGGCACAAATAATAATATAATAATAATCAATAATTTTGCTCTTTATTTAACCATATTACATATAAAACCTAATTTGTTCAACTCACCACAGGTTATTGAGAAGGGTGTGCTTGAAAGGATGCACATAACTCTGCATTTCTGGGTTGTATTGGAGAGAGTCTCAGTCTTAAATCCTTTTCCACACACAGTCTGTGCCTGTATTTAGTTGTCATGCTAGTGAGGGCCGAGAATTCACTCTCACATAGGTACGTGGTTGCAAAGGGCATCAGTGACTTAACAGCGCGATTTGCCAAGGCAGGATACTCTGAGCGCAGCCCAATCCAGAAATCTGGCAGTGGCTTCTGATTCAATTTCATTTTCACAGAACCGCTTGTTGCAATTTCGATGAGGCTCTCTTGTTCAGATATCGGTAAGTGGACTGGAGGCAGGGCATGAAAGGGATAATGAATCCAGTTGTTTGTGTCATCCGGGACTGCGCACCCAACTCACTCAGGTGCTTCGCTATTTCACATTTGACATTGTCCGTAAGCTTGAGTTCATTTGCACACACAAAAATCATATAATGTTGGAAAGACCTGTGTGTTGTCCTTGTTAATGCAGACAGGGAAGAGCTCAAACTTCTTAATCATAGCCTAAATTTTGTCTCGCCCATTGAATACAGTTGCAGAGAGTGCCTGTAATCCTAGATTCAGATCATTCAGGTGAGAAAAAACATCACCCAGATAGGCCAGTTGTGTGAGAAACTCGTCATCATGAAAGCGGTCAGACGAGTGAAAATGATGGTCAGTAAAGAAAACTTTAAGCTCGTCTCTCAATTTAAAAAAACGTGTCAATTCCATTGGCAGCAAGAGCCTCTCGGTGGATTCTGCAGTATACCCAGGTGGGGTCGGGAGCATGGCTTTTGCCCCATCAGTACAGATACCAACATGAGCAGCAGCTACGTTTGGCTACATACGGACCGTTAGTGGAATTCCCGGAAGAGAGTGATTGGATGTTAATTATTTAATTAGGCTACATGTATTTGACATTGTGTTGTTGTTTAGATGGTTTAATTTTATTTTTGGCAGTGAAACGAGGCTACTCAGGTGAGAAAAAAAACCAAATCTATAGCCCCGTTGTAAAATATAAATGGACTGTTTGAAAATGCGAAGAAAAAAATATATATATCTTTTTTTTTTATGTGAATCACATATTCATTTGGCATACCCCCGACGGCATTGTGCGTACCCCAGTTTGGGAATACCTGTTCTATACTATAGATTCCATTCATTCCCATATAGGACTGTTTTTCTGAGGAGTGCCAATATCCTTCGAAGCTTCTTATTGGCCAATGCATAGCATCAGCGTTTATATACAGTGCCTTCAGTATTCATACCCCTCGACTTATTCCACATTCTGCATTGCAGTGCTAGAGGCGTCACCACAGACCCGCGGTCGATCCCGGGCTGTATCACAATCGGCCATGATCGGGAGTCCCATAGGCACACAATTGGCCCAGGGTCATCCGGGTTAGGGGAGGGTTTGGCCGAAGGGGGGGGGGGCTTTACAAGTGGGCCGTCATTGTAAATGAGAATTTGTTCTTAACTGACTTGCCTAGTTAAATAAAGGTTAAATAAAAAAAGATGGTTGTTGATCGTTGCTAGACAGCCATTTTCAAGTCACACCATAGATTTAAGCCGATTTTAAGTCAAAACTGTAACTAGGCCACTCAGGAACATTAAATGTCATCTTAGTAAGCAACTCCTGTGTTTATGTGGCCTTGTGTTTTAGGTTATTGTCCTGTTGAAAAGTGCATTTGTATCCCAGTGTCTGTTGGACAGCAGATTGAACCAGGTTTTCCTCTAGAATTTTGCCTGTGCTTACAGTAGCTCCATTCCAAAAAAAACTCACTAGTCCTTGCCGATGACAAGCATACCCATAACATGATGCAGCCACCACCATGTTTGAAAATATGAAGAGTGGTACTCAGTGATGTGAACGCTTTGCATTCAGGACATACAGTTAATTTCTTTACCACATTTTTTGCAGTTTTACTTTAGAGCATGTTTTGAAATATTTGTATTCTGTACAGACTTCCTTCTTTTCAGTCTGTCATTTAGGTTGGTATTGTGGAGTAACTATAATGTTGTTGATCCATCCTCAGTTTTCTCTTATCACAGCCATTAAACTCTGTAACTGTTTTAAAGTCACCATTGGCCTCATGGTGAAGTCCCTGAATGGTTTCCTTCCAAACTTTCTCAAAGGGATATTTTGTCTGCTTCTTTTTTTTCCCCCCATCTGCCAATAAGTGCCCTTCTTTGCGAGGCATTGGGAAAACCTCCCTGGTCTTTGTGGTTGAATCGTCATTTGAAATTCACTGCCGGACTGAGGGACCTTACAGATAATTGTATGTGTGGGGTACAGAGAAGAGGTAGTCATTTAAAAAATCATGTTAAACACTATTATTACACACAGAGTGAATCCATGCAACTTAATATGTGGCTTTTTAAGCCAATGTTTACTCCTGAACTTATTTAGGCTTGCCATAAAAAAGGGGTTGAATACTTATTGACTCAAGACATTTCAGCTTTTCATTTGTAATTCATTAGTAAACATTTTTTAAAACATAATTCCACTTTGACATTTGTAGGCCAGTGACACAAAATCTCAATTTAATCCATTTTAAATTCAGGCTATAACACAACAAAAGGTGGAAAAAGTCGAGGGGTGTGCATATTTTCTGGAGGCACTATGCATCATTGTTTGCGCTCTAAATGTGAGCACGTGGCAGCAGATCGCCTACAGTAACATAAACTACTGAAAATGCTATTGTGTTTCTTTGAAATACCGTATTCTAATGTTACCCAATACCTTCATAAACAACTAAGGGATAATTTCTCCCATAGCGCATATCTATTAGTAGTTTTTATTACGCTGTTAGAACGTTGCAGTCACAAGACCTGCTCATTAGCGTATTAAGGGGGGTAGCAAGGCCTGACAGTTTAAGTGTTAAAGTAAGCAGCCCCAAAATGTGTTGCATGTTATTTCATGTATTTTGGGAAACTTTACACGTCGCAGAGGCTGTTTTGCAGACAGAAATTGTTGGCAATAATCTATCACTGCAGCCAGCCAGACAGACACTCTGACAGAAACACAAACAGGAACACAGACAGACACACAGACAGACAGACAGACATGCAGACAGACAATTTAATTCCGAAGGAAATTGAAAATGGCTTGAAAATGGCTTCCATCGAGCCCATGAAGAGAGGGCTGTAGTTAGTGAGTATTTGCCCACAACTGCAATATTCTGTGATTCACAGTGATTACTGGGTGCCATTCTGTCATGTGTCTCTAATAGCATTCATAAGCATGTATAACCATTCATAACCATCAGTCCTCATATGGCTACTTTGGATAACTTTGGATAAATGTACTGTAAACATCTGATAAACTTAGATTTTGGGGTGAACTATCCCTTTAAGATGAGGTTATGTATATTTAGCTTTCCATAGTCTGTAAAAGAAGATCAGAAAGAAGAGCCAACAGAAAGAATAGAATAAATATATTCAATACATTTTCACCTTTTCTTTTTTTAGGTCAGACCGGAAAGCTGTTAATGTTTTGAAGCGTTCGTGTTAAAGCCTTTATCAGTGGAACCCAGTGTTTGTTGTTCTGACCTCTCCCTATAAGCTTTTATCCTGTTGACCTGCTTTATGTTCTCTGACCTCTTTAAAAGCCTAGGTGCAGCCAAGTCCACCTCTTTTTTTACTGTCATTCCTTTTTCTCTCATCCCTATTTATACCTTTGACCTTCTCCATCTCTTTCTGACCTCTCCTCATCAACTCTTTTTCTTTTTACTTTCTCTCTCTTTACTCTTTACCAGTTTGGTTTTTGCAGTACAAGTTGCAGCCATTCTCTGGGTTTTTGCTGAGTAACTAAGCCTCTCTCTATCCCCTCCCTCTTTTCTGCTCTCCTCTCCCCCTCCCTCCCTCCTTTCATATACCCCTCCCTAGTGCTCTCCTCTCGCCATCCCTTTCTCCTCTTTTCCCACCCCTGCCCCACTCCAAAACAGCATGGTGGATGCCCTTCACTTCGGGGCAAACCAATCTGGCAGATGTGCAGAGATTCTAAGGCCGAACAGCTGGCCACTACAACTGGCAGCCTCTCACACACACACACGCCCCCACACACACACACACACACACACCACACACACACACCACACACACACACACACACACACACACACACACACACACACACACACACACACACACACACCACACACACACACACCTACGTAATGCCCCCCTATCTCTCTTCCCCCCGCTCTCTCTCTTCCCAAACACACACAGAAGCCATGACCAGGGTGTTGTGTTTTTCACTACTCAGTGACCTGACTAGAGATGAGCTCCAGCAGTATTGTAGCAGCTGTTCATTCTGACTGCCTCCCAACATGCTACTGCAGGATGGATGAGGGCAGGGGTGAGGGTTAGGGATGATGGACAGGTGAAGGAATGGAGAGAAAATGATGAGAGGATGAGGAAGAAGAAAAGGGTCTTAGAGAGGGAGATGGAGGAGAGAGATGAGAGAGATGAAGAGCGAGAGATGAGGAGAGCGATGAGGGGAGAGATGAGGAGAGAGATGAGGAGAGAGAGATGCGGAGAGAGATGAGGGGGAAAGATGAGGAGAGAGGGACGATGGAGGGGGAGAAATAAGATAGATGAGGATAGACAGATAGGAAGGGGGGGATTGCTGCTTGTCAGGCAGCCTGTTAGTAACTGTTCTCTTTGAGTCAGGCAGTGTGATAAACGCCTTCCTGACAACACAGCTCCATGATGCACTTATTTAACTGTCATGTCCCAGCCTGGCTGACTATGCTGCAATGCTCTGACACTGACTGATGGATAATGCAGCCATACAGTATGATGCTGGCGGATGACAGCATACAGTAAGCACACACACACACACACACACACACACACACACACACACACACACACACACACACACACACACACACACACACACACACACACACACACACACACAATGAATGAATGAGTAATACTTGTGTTTGTCGATAAAGGGTGTCAATGCAGATTGCTATGGTTTACCACTGGCCTATGATTCACATTGCATATGAATGCAGTATTGAATATCCCAGGGTTTCGCTGTATACCTATTCATTTACTTACACTGCCTCATCCATGTTACATAAAACACTAATAACTTTGTCAACTTGGCTGCAATACAAGTTAGCATAATGGATCAATGCCATTTCAGGATTTTAAATGACTGCACAGGACTTTGTGTCCTGTGGGGAAATACAGCGTGTCCCTTTCCTTGAAGTTTCTGACTCTCTAACCCACTGGAGTTGAAGCTGACGTCACGCTGGCATGTGATTGGCCAGTCGGGATTGTGTAACCCGTTCAATCAGTTAATTGAATCACCTCATCTATTACCAGTCTGCCGACGTCAACCATGTTCCAGCAAAGTCATTACAAGCTTTTTATGAAGTTCCCCCAAAACGACAACATCAATGGCTCGAGACACAGCTACTGTGGCCAAGACACAGCTACTGTGGCTACATGTTAGATACTCTGTACTCTCCCTCCTCTTCTCTCCTTCTCTCTTCTCTATCCTTGCTCTCTTCTACGTCCTTCTTTATAGCCTCTTATTTTCTTCTCCTTTCCCTATACCCCTCTTTTCTTTTCTCCCTTCCCTTCATCTTCTTCCCCTCTCTTCCTGTTCCCTATATTTTCCTCCCTTCCACCCTTTCTTCCCTTTCCCTCCTGCCTCTCATCCTGCTGTCCTCCTCACACCTCTCCCTAGGGCCCCATATAAATCAGTTTTATTCTGTAAAGAATATCAGTTTTCCCAAATTTGTTTTTCTAGGTTTCAGATTTTTGGTCAATTTTTTTATGTTTTTACTCTCAAAATCACACATTTTGTAATAGAAAAACAACCAAATTGGATGTTATAAGTCCATAACAATGCTTAAACCACAGGCAAGGAATATTTAGCTGACGTTAGATAGTTAATGTGTAGTCAGACTTACTAGCTAACATTAGGCTGGCACCATGGCAAGGATTGTTGGTTAGCTAGCATGTCACAACTTTGAAAAGTCTGACAACACGACATGGTGAGCTAATGTTAACTTGCTTGCCAAAAATCACCTGGTGGGTTAGCTACAATTCTCCCTCTAAGCTGCACGCGTGCCCGGGTGTGCAGTAGCCCCGAGACACCCCCACCCCGCCACACTGGGTAGCACAGAGCAACACATTACGGGGCATTGCACTAATAATGGCGCTGACTAGGAAAACGTTCCCGCTGTTCTTAGTGCCAGTCTGCACGTTCAAACTAAAACAATCCAACTAATAATGGTATCTTTATGATTTCATTAATAAAATAATGATAAAAATAGTCTTTCAAAATGCTAATGTTTATTAAGTTATGGATCCGTAACGAATTACTATGGTTATAAATATCACTGAATTACAGAAATATTGGAACAAAGTTGTCTAATGAAGGTAAACAAATTGTTGCTTACTGGAAAATACTCTTTCAAACACACACGGTCACGTTGTACAGCGCCATTATGGCTATTAGCAGGTAGCTGGACAATAGACTTGCTTAAAAGGAGGGTAGGGAGAGAATTCTATCGTCAAATGTATTTCTTTGTTAGGTTGGCTGTATCACAACCGGCCGTGATTGGTTGCAATTTCAGTTTAATCCACCAGAAAAGACAAAACAAATAATATAGCAAAAGTATTATTATTATTATTATTATTATTATTATTATGTGTCACATCCGACTGTGATTGGGATTCACTAAGGGCGGCGCACAATTGGCCCAGCGTTTCTCTCCCTCTAAAAACATAAATAAATGTTTTGGCCTTGACAAATATTATTTTGGCCTTTTCAGACTACAATCGCTCACTTCGGTTTTCTTGAAAACAAAATAATCTCCAAAATATCATTATATATTATCAAGTTGGTGGCACAATCATATAGCGGCACCTACATAAAGCTGGCTTTGGGCTATTAGCAGGACAATATACCTTTAACAACACCTCTCTGCATTTTGATACTTTGTAGATAGGGGCTCCTGAGAGGATGGAGGCTCCTGCAGTGCAAAATGCATTGCTACAGATGCAGGTTCGATACCCGTGCTGGCCGCCATCGGGAGACCCATGAGGTCGGCTTTTGGTTTTAATTTAAAATCCTCCAATCCTCTATATGTAATTATTGACGGAGAGTCACGTCATATTTTTCGATATACTGTAGGCCTACCGTAGGCGACTTGAGTCTCACTTGTGTTGAGTAATGTGCTGTTAAAAGTGGCGTAGGTCTTATTTATTTAAAGAGCATATTGAAGTTAGAAGCAATAGGACTTGAAGCAATAGCCTACAACTATTTTAGCACCGTTTTGCGCTGCTCTGAGACAAGCATGGGGACTGGTCTTGATAAATCAAAAATATTTTTATTTTCACTGAATCTCCAGGTATTTGGGTATTGGTTAGACTACAATTATACAATTAGGGTGTAGAAATGTTATGCTCTTGACTCAACGCAATACACGTCAATGACTGCACTTAAAGAGCTGCAGTTAGTTTCAGAATGGGTGGCATGGAATAAGTTAGTCCTAAATATTTGAAAAAGTCAAAGCATTGTATGGACAAATCATTCACTAACCCTAAACCTCAACTAAATCTTGTAATAAATAATGTGGGAATTGAGCAAGTTGACGTGACTAAACTGCTTGGAGTAACCCTGGATTCTAAACTGTCATGGTCAAAACATATTGATACTGTCACCTATACTCCCCCTCTGGCCTCTAGGTCACCAGACTGCTGATTATTACACACACCTGTCACCAGCGCTTATTGACACTCACCTGGACTCCATCACCTCCTTGATTAACTGCCCTATTTATGTCACACCCTTTGGTTCCCTCCCCCAGGCGTTATTGTTTCTGTTTCATGTCTGTGCGCTGTTCGTGTTTCTTGTTTTGTTCATGTTTGTTTATTTATTAACCTGTCTGGGCCAGTGGGACGCTTGCGTCCCACCCTAATCAACAGCCAGTGGAATCGCGTCGCGCTAAATGCAAAACCTCATAAATGCTATAACTTCAATTTCTCAAACATATTACTATTTTACACCGTTTTATAGATACACCTCTCCTGAATCGAACCACGTTGTCCGATTTCAAAAAGGCTTTACAGCAAAAGCAAAACATTAGATTATGTCAGCAGAGTACCCAGCCAGAAATAATCACACAGCCATTTTCAAAGCAACTAGCATGCATCACAAATACCCAAAACACAGCTAAATGCAGCACTAACCTTTGACAACCTTCATCAGATGACACTCCTAGGACATCATGTTACACAACACATGCATTTTTTGTTCGATAAAGTTCATATTTATATATAAAAACAGCATTTTACATCGGCGCATGACGTTCAGAAAATCTTTTCCCTCAAATGCTTCCGATGATCAGCGCTACAATTTACAAAATTACTATTTGAAAACATTGTTAAAATGTAATATTGTCATTCAAAGACTTATAGATTAACATGTCTTGAATGCCATCTCTTTGCCAGATTTAAAAATAACCTTACTGGGAAATCACACTTTGCAATAAACGACGTGGTATGCCCAGAAAAAAAGTCTAGGCTATAAATGTTGGAGC
Source organism: Salmo salar (assembly GCF_965601325.2). NCBI lineage: Eukaryota > Metazoa > Chordata > Actinopteri > Salmoniformes > Salmonidae > Salmo > Salmo salar. The sequence goes on from NC_138293.1 coordinate 46,443,719, forward strand.
CATCTTGGAACGATCAACCATCAAAAATACTATTGTAAATAATCCCTTACCTTTGATTATCTTTATCAGAAGGCACTTCTAGGAGTCCCAGGTCCATAACAAATGTAGTTTTGTTCAAAAAAGTTAATAATTTATGTCCCAATAGTGTTAGCGCGCTCCGAAGGCTAGTGAAAATGTACCGTGTGCGTCTGACTTGTCAGGAATGAGCAAAAAAATATATTTAAGTTCGTTCAAACATGTCAAATGTTGTATAACATAAATCTTTAGGGGCTTTTTCAACCAGGGCTTCAATAATATTCCATTGGGACGGTTGCATTGTCTTTCAAAACGTTTCGAAAAGGGAGAGTACCCATGGGCGCCGACATCACAATGGTAATGGCCCATCCCCTGTGACCAAGGTAAACATCCTCTCTTTCAGTCAATTTTGATAGTAGGAGGCTCAAACCACTTTGTAAAGACTGGGGACATCTAGTGGAAGCCATAGGAAGTGCTAAATTAATCACAAGCCCCTGTGTGTTTCAATGGCAAATGTTTGAAGTGATATCCACACATCAGATTTCAGTTTCCTGTCAGGATTTGTCTCAGGGTTTTGACTGCCATATGAGTTCTGTTATACTCACAGACACCATTCAAACAGTTTTAGAAACTTTAGGGTGTTTTCTATCCAAATCAAACAATTATATGCATATTCTAGTTACTGGGCAGGAGTAGTAACCAGATTAAATCGGGTACGTTTTTTTATCCGGCCGTGCAAATACTGCCCCCTAGCCCTAACAGGTTTTAAATGTATTCACTCCCTGAACTTGCTTCCCGACTCTCAACGTACGTCATTACAGATACAACAGTAGCTAAGATGGGGAGAAGTCTGTCTATAATAAAGAGCTGCTCTGCCTTCTTAACAGCATTATCAACGAGGCAGGTCCTACAGGCTCTAGTTTTGTCACACCTGGACTACTGTTCAGTCGCGTGGTCAGGTGCCACAAAGAGGGACTTAGGAAAATTGCAATTGGCTCAGAACAGGGCCGCACGGCTGGCCCTTGGATGTACACAGAGAGAAGAAAATGAATAATATGCATGTCAATCTCTCCTGGATCAAAGTGGAGGAGAGATTGACTTCATCACTACTTGTGAGAGGTATTGACGTGTTGAATGCACAAAGCTGTTTGTTTAAACGACTAGCACACATCTCAGACACCCATGCATACCCCACAAAACATGCCACCAGAGGTCTCTTCACAGTCCCCAAGTCCAGAACAGACTATGGGAGGCCCACAGTGCTACTGTACACAGAGCCATGACTACATGGAATTCTATTCCACATCAGGTAAGTGATGCAAGCAGTATAATCAGATAAAAAAACAGATAAAAATACACCTTATTGTCACACCGTGTACTGTTTCACCTGTCTTTGTACTTGTCGCCACCCCACTCCAGGTGTCGCCCATCTTCCCCATTATCCCCTGTGTATTTATACCTGTTCTCTGTTTGTCTGTTGCCAGCTCGTTTTGTTTGTGAAACCTACCAGCATTTGTTCCCTTGCTCCTGCCTTTTTCTTACTCCTGTTTTCTAGTCCTTCCCGGTTTTGACCGTTCTGCCTGCCCTGGCCCTGAGCCTGCCTGCCGTTCTGTACCTTACCCCACCTTACTGGATTATTGACCCCTGCCTGCCCTGACCCTGAGACAGCCTGCCGTTCTGGACCCTTTGTACCCTGTCTTGATTATTGACCCCTGCCTGCCCTGACCCTGAGACTGCCTGCCGTTCTGGACCCTTTGTACCCTGTCTTGATTATTGACCCCTGCCTGCCTTTAACCTGTCGTTTGCCTGCCGCTGTATTAGAAATAAACATTTGTTTCTTTGACACTGTCTGCATCTGGGTCATACCTGAAACATGATATCTTATGGAACAGTGGGGACTGTGAAGTAATACAAACATAAGTACAGACACATGCATACGCACTATACACGTATGTACATTGAAAAAGCCATACCACTGAACAAATGTATTTTTATATTTTTCATTTATTTTGTCAAAATGCCATTTTTTATTGCACTTTACATTTGGAGAAAGAAATCATGAATGCATTTACGTGTGAAATGCCTTCTTTCATTGTTTATCTCTGTCAGAACCAAGCCTTCTCGGACAGGGGTTTGGTTGTCCTTCTCTCGGACTTGAGTGTAAGGCTCTGACTGTCCAATGTCTTTCTTCTGAGTTGTCCGAGGCTTCAATGACTTGTCATGTAGTCTGGAGCATAACTAAAAGGTGGTGTTCCCTTCCACTCCTTCTGGAAGATTGGTCCTCTGAAGACAGGCTAATCAGCCCTATTAATGATCCCCAGTGAGGTGTTGAGAGCAGCGTCTCTCTGGTCTAAAGGAAGGTGAGTTTATTTATTCACCTCGTGTTGAGGTTCAAAGTTTTAACCATTTCTAACATGTAGCTAAGGCCTCATGTTTCCTGGTCAAAAGATTGATTTATCACCCAAGCCTTTATGCACTCTTGGTCAAAAGGGGTGTTCTGTCATGTGGTTACGTAATATGCAAAGGATATCAAAAACTATTATCTTATTAGAAAACTAAAATCACATTCCTATCTTGACACAAATACCTTCATCACTTTTCATATTATATGCTCAACGCATCAGATGAAACCTCATACCTTTAATGGCCATACTGTCCAAGTTACAGTATTTCCTCCATAAGATTTTTTATGACATCACAAAATAATCAACCATATGGCATTAGCTTTCCATATCCCCCCACTGACCATTCCCCACATTCTTTATGTTAGAATTATTCTTCCATTATCCACTTTTTGGACGTTTGAGTTTTGGGTGGGCAAAATCTCTGTGTGTGGGAGACGGTCTGGTTATTGTCAGCCATTGCCAAAATGATCTGACCCATTGTGATCCTCACAGGACATTCATGACAAAAGGTATGACGTGAGCCCAATGGGGATGGTCTGAACTTCCTCTCTCATGGTGTGTGGGCCTCCGAGTCAGGAGGAAAATGAACCCAATAGCACCCATCCTAGCCAAGTCCTTCCCCATGGGGCAACAAGGCTACCCAGCATCTATCCATCACACAACTAAGACACCTCTCAGCTCACTGAGGGACAGACAGACAGACAGAGACAGATGCTGTGCACATCTGACATAATGATGATGTCATGTGAGGGGTTGTGTTCTTACTACACTGAACAAAAATATAAATGCAACATGTAAAGTGTTGGTCCTATGTTTCATGAGCTGAAATAAAAGATCTCAGAAATGTTCCATATCCACAAAAAGCTTATTTCTCTCTAATTGGGTGCACAATTTTGATTACACCCCTGTTAGTGAGCGTTTCTCCTTTGCCAAGATAATCCATCCACCTGACAGGTATGACATATCAAGAAGCTGATTAAACAGCATGATCACTACACAGCTGCACCTTCTGCTGGGGACAATAAAAAGACACTGTAAAATATGCAGTTGTCAAACCAACACAATGCCACAATGTCTCAAGTTTTGAGGGAGCATGCAATTGGCATACTGACTACAGGAATGTTGACAAGAGCTGTTGCCAGATAATTGAATGTTAATTCCTCTACCATAAGCCACCTCCAACGTTGTTTTAGAGAATTTGGCAGTACGTCCAACCGGCCTCACAACCGCAGACCACGTGTAACCACACCAGCCAAGGACCTCCACATCTGGCTTCTTCACCTGCGGGATCGTCTGAGACCAGCCACCCGGACAGCTGATGAAACTGGGTGTGCACAACCAAAGCATTTCTGCACAAACTGTCAGAAGCCGTCTCAGGGAAGCTTATCTGTGTGCTCATCGTCATCACCAGGGTTTTGACCTGACTACAATTTGGTATTGTAACAGACTTCAGTGGGCAAATGATCAAGTTTAAGGGCCACTGGCACGATGTAGAAGTGTGCTCTTCACGGTTGAATCCCAGCTTCAACTGTACCGGGAAGATGGCAGACAGCGTGAATGGCATCGTGTGGGCAAGCGGTTTGTTGTAGTCAACGTTGTGAACAGTGTGCCCCATTGTGACGGTGGGGTTATGGTAGGGCAGGCATAAGCTATGGACAACAAACACAATTGCATTTTATCGATGGCAATTTGAATGCACTGAGATGCCGTGACGAGATCCTGAGGCACATTGCCATGCCATTCATCAGCCGCCATCATCTCATGTTTCAGGATTATAATGCATGGCCCCATGTCGCAATGATCTGAACACAATTGCTGGAAGCTGAAAATGTCCCAGTTTTTCCATGGCCTGCGTAGTCACCAGACATGTCACCCATTGAGCATGTTTGGGAGGCTCTGGATCGCCGTGTACGACAGCGTGTTCCAGTTCCTGCCAATATCCAGAAACTTCGCACAGCCATTGAAGAGGAGGGGGACAACATTCCACAGGCCACAATCAACAGCCTGATCAACTCTATGCAAAGGAGATGTGTTGTGACCAACAGATGGTATCTGTGACCAACAGATGCATATCTGTATTCCCAGTCATGTGAAATCCATAGATTAGGGTAATGAATTTATTTCAATTGACTGATTTCTTTATATGAACAGTAACTCCATTAAATATTTGTAATTGTTGAGTTTATATTTTTGTTCAGTGTATGTGCAACCAGGCAGAGCAGAACACTCAGAACCAAAATAGTATGTTCTGCTTGACCACATGTATTCCTTTTTCTTTTTCAGGGTAGTTACTCTGTTTGTTACTCCGATACAGGACCTATGTCATGCAAATTGGGGCAGAGAAACCATCTCACTGTCAATTGATCCGATTCTAAACCAACATATGCATTGTAAAGGAATAAGAGCTATATTTTGTGGTATTCAGTTTGATTTTGACACAGACATACAACCCTGTCTAAATCCCACATATCTGTTTGCGCTGACCCACTTGAAGGACATGACTGTACTGTAATATGATAATCTGCATAATTTTTCCTGCTGCTGCGTTTGTCTGAAATCTCTCCTTCCAGTCCCTCTTTGAAGTCCTGATGGGAAGGCTATCTGGGGACTTGAAACAAGTCTTTTGGTAATTTTATCAGAGACTTAATGGAAAGCAGTTTGAGAGCGATATAGACAGACCATACTACACACTGCTTTGAGCCAGGAGTTTGAGTTCCCTGTGGAGTCCACTGAGTATATTTGAGCATCTGTTCAAGCGAGCAATATTGGTAAGTTCACGTCATAGGTATGGAACAGGATATGTTAAAAATCGTTTGAAGTGTTTGTACAAGCAAGCAATTTAGGCTGTGAGTGTACAAACAAACTGGGCTGTGTGTGTACACTTAGGTTTAAAACCATTTGGGCTATGAGTATCAGTGTAGACTCCGCAGAAGAGGAAGGTAAGGACCATCCTCCTCAGTGAATTTCATAAAAATACAAATAGTGAATTTTTTTATGAAACTACTAAATATATTCACGTCACAAAATAACTGATTAAATGAAGGTCTGCAGTAGCCTCAACAACACTATCATGGGTAGCACCATGGTGTAGCCGGAGGACAGCTACTTTTCATCCTCCTCTGGGTACACTGACTTCAATACCAAATCTAGGAGGCTCATGCTTCTCACTTCGCTTCCAAAGATTTACACAGTAATTATGACGACTTACGGAGGGCGTCCTCCATCCTATCAGAGCTCTTGCAGCATGAACTGACATGTTGTCCACCCAATAAAAGGATCAGAGAATGAATCTAGTACTGAAAGCATAAGCTACAGCTAGCAAGCGCTGCAGTGCATAGCATGTGGTGAGTAGTTCACACAAAGAGAGAGAAAGACAATAGTTGAACGAATTAATTTCTTCAAAAATTAAGTAGAACCAGCAGAGAGAGAGCAAGAGCAAGCTACAGTGAGGGAAAAAGGTATTTGATCCCCTGCTGATTTTGTACGTTTGCCCACTGACAAAGAAATGATCAGTCTATAATTTTAATGGTAGGTTTATTTGAACAGTGAGAGACAGAATAACAGAAAAAAATCCAGAAAAACGCATGTCAAAAATGTTATAAATTGATTTGCATTTTAATGAGGGAAATAAGTATTTGACCCTCTCTCAATCAGAAAGATTTCTGGATCCCAGGTGTCTTTTATACAAGTAACGAGCTGAGGTTAGAGCACACTCTTAAAGCAAGTGCTCCTAATCTCAGCTTGTTACCTGTATAAAAGACACCTGTCCACAGAAGCAATCAATCAATCAGATTCGAAACTCCACCATGGCCAGGACCAAAGAGCTCTCCAAGGATGTCAGGGACAAGATTGTAGACCTACACAAGGCTGGAATGGGCTACAAGACCATCGCCAAGCAGCTTGGTGAGAAGGTGACAACAGCCGGTGCGATTATTCGCAAATGGAAGAAACACAAAAGAACTGTCAATCTCCCTCAGCCTGGGGCTCCATGCAAGATCTCACCTCGTGGAGTTGCAATGATCATGAGAACAGTGAGGAATCAGCCCAGAACTACACGGAAGGATCTTGTCAATGATCTCAAGGCAGCTGGGACCATAGTCACGAAGAAAACAATTGGTAACACACTACGCCGTGAAGGACTGAAATCCTGCAGCGCCCGCAATGTCCCCCTGCTCAAGAAAGCACATATACATGCTCGTCTGAAGTTTGCCAATGAACATCTGAATGATTCAGAGGACAACTGGGTGAAAGTGTTGTGGTCAGATGAGACCAAAATGGAGCTCTTTGGCATCAACTCAACTCGCCGTGTTTGGAGGAGGAGGAATGCTGCCTATGATCCCAAGAACACCATCCCCACCGTCAAACACGGAGGTGGAAACATTATGCTTTGGGGGTGTTTTTCTGCTAAGGGGACAGAACAACTTCACCGCATCAAAGGGACGATGGACGGGGCCATGTACCGTCAAATCTTGGGTGAGAACCTCCTTCCCTCAGCCAGGGCATTGAAAATGGGTCGTGGATGGGTATTCCAGCATGACAATGACCCAAAACACACGGTCAAGGCAACAAAGGAGTGGCTCAAGAAGAAGCACATTAAGATCCTGGAGTGGCCTAGCCAGTCTCAAGACCTTAATCCCATAGAAAATCTGTGGAGCGAGCTGAAGGTTCGAGTTGCCAAACATCAGCCTCGAAACCTTAATGACTTGGAGAAGATCTGCAAAGAGGAGTGGAACAAAATCCCTCCTGAGATGTGTGCAAACCTGGTGGCCAACTACAAGAAACGTCTGACCTCTGTGATTGCCAACAAGGGTTTTGCCACCAAGTACTAAGTCATGTTTTGCAGAGGGGTGAAATACTTATTTCCCTCATGAAAAAAATGCAAATCATTTTATAAAATTTTTGACATGCGTTTTTCTGGATTTTTTTTGTTATTCTGTCTCTCACTGTTCAAATAAACCTACCATTAAAATTATAGACTGATCATTTCTTTGTCAGTGGGCAAACGTACAAAATCAGCAGGGGATCAAATACTTTTTTCCCTCACTGTATATTTTGTTATATTTTTTAACTTTCACTTACTTAGCTAGCTAATGGAGATAACTAATTAAGCCAACTCAAACACCCGGCTCAAACAGAGGGGAATGCTATTTACTGTATGTTAGCTAGCTGGCTAAGGCAATCCAATACTGGAACACTTCCAAGTCAAGGTAAGCTTTTGGTTTTATTAATTTATTGCCACTGGCCCTGTAATGGATTCCTTTTAGAGAAGTAGAGAAGTCAGGCGCAGGACACAGGGATCAATGTAAACAAAATGTGTTTACTTGAAAAAATCAATTAATCTTCTCATAGGAAAATACATAGTGCGGAGAAACACCTCCAATACACAAAACAGGAAACAATCACCGACAAGACAAACAGGAAATGCAGAGGTTTAAATAATGAACATAATTAGGGAAAATCAAAAACAGGTGTACACAATAAAGACAAAACCAAACAAACAGTGAAACATCGATCGGTGGCAACTAGTAAGCCGGTGACGTCGACCGCCGAACGCCGCCCGAACAAGGAGAGGGGACGACTTCGGCGGGAGTCGGGACAGGCCCACTGGTGTAACTGCTAAACTGCTTACTAAACACTGAACTGCGTGATTTTAGCAGGTTTACTAATGCGTTAGTTCTAATAGCTATGTTCACCTGGTCACAAACAGCTGTGTGTTGTGCACAGAAGTCCACAAGTGAAGGGAAAAGGTGAGAGGAGGATAGCGCGTAGATGCAAGAAGGAATTAAAGAATGAGAAAATTGACGATGCTGTTTGCATGTGGCTGCTATGAAAGTGAACTGTGTGTGCGGGTGATCAGGTATGTCTTCATTCCGCCGATTATGTTGAAAAATGTTTCTTAACTTCTCTAGGGCCGGCGGGACGAAATCGTCCCACCTACGTAACAGGCAGTGGAATCCTGTGGCGCGTTATTCAAATACCTTAGAAATGCTACTACTTCAATTTCTCAAACATATGACTATTTTACACCATTTTAAAGACAAGACTCTCGTTAATCTAACCACACTGTCCGATTTCAAAAAGGCTTTACAACGAAAGCAAAACATTAGATTATGTCAGCAGAGTACCCAGCCAGAAATAATCAGACACCCATTTTTCAAGCTAGCATATAATGTCACAAAAACCCAGAAGACAGCTAAATGCAGCACTAACCTTTGATGATCTTCATCAGATGACACACCTAGGACATTATGTTATACAATACATGCATGTTTTGTTCAATCAAGTTCATATTTATATCAAAAAACAGCTTTTTACATTAGCATGTGACGTTCAGAACTAGCAAACTTCCGGTGAATTTACTAAAGATTTACTAAATTACTCACGATAAACGTTCACAAAAAGCATAACAATTCTTTTAAGAATTATAGATACAGAACTCCTCTATGCACTCGATATGTCCGATTTTAAAATAGCTTTTCGGTGAAAGCACATTTTGCAATATTCTCAGTAGATAGCCCGGCATCACAGGGCTAGCTATTTAGACTCCCAGCAAGTTTAGCACACACCAAAGTCAGATTTACTATAAGAAAAATTGTATTACCTTTGGTGTTCTTCATCAGAATGCACTCCCAGGACTTCTACTTCAATAACAAATGTTGGTTTGGTCCCAAATAATCCATAGTTATATCCAAACAGCGGCGTTTTGTTTGTGCGTTCAAGACACTATCCGAAAGGGTAAAGAAGGGTGACGAGCATGGCGCATTTCGTGACAAAAAAATTCTAAATATTCCATTACCGTACTTCGAAGCATTTCAACCGCAGTTTAAAATCAATTTTTATGCCATTTTTCTCGTAAAAAAGCGATAATATTCCGACCGGGAATCTGCATTTAGGTAAACAGACGAAAGAAAATAAAGCACGGGGTCGACTCGGGCACGCGCCTAAGCCCATTGTCCTCTGATCGGCCACTTGCCAAAAGCGTAAATGTGTTTCAGCCTGGGGCTGCCTCGATATCATTCAGCTTTTTCCCGGGCTCTGAGAGCCTATGGGAGCCGTAGGAAGTGTCACGTTACAGCAAAGATCCTCAGTCTTCAATAAAAAGAGCCAAGATGAACAACAACTTGTCAGACAGGCCACTTCCTGTACAGAATCTTCTCAGGTTTTTGCCTGCCATATGAGTTCTGTTATACTCACAGACACCATTCAAACAGTTTTAGAAACTTTAGGGTGTTTTCTATCCAAAGCCAATAATTATATGCATATTCTAGTTACTGGGCAGGAGTAGTAACCAGATTAAATCGGGTACGTTTTTTATCCGGCCGTGTCAATACTGCCCCCTACCCTACCCCCAACAGGTTAAACGGAAGCAAACGGAACAAAACAGGAATAAACCTACCTGAATTTGTCCAATAGAAACTGTCATTTTGGTTATGAAACAAAACGTTTTGCAACTGATTGGACTAATGATTATACCCTAGATCAGCTAGATGCAGGCAAGACTGTGCAAGGCGGTATTGAATGTGTCACTGTCTGTCACCTTGATTACTCCAATTTGTATCTCGACATGTGCACCTACGTTATAAACTTTCATTCGTAGTCTGTTGTAGCAACCTCATTATGGTTATAGGGAAATGTGAGTATCATGAGGTAGCCTAAACCTATCAATGTCACATTGAGCTGGGTGACTGGAATATGAATGACAGTCATCGAATGTGCTGTAATAGAAAAAAGGCCATGCTCATATAAAAAACATCTTCCCTAATCTTAAACATCACTGACCGCCACTGATGTGTGTACACTTATGTTAAAAGCAGTTTGTGCTATGGGCGTGTGTGTGTGTGTAGTTGGGACTGTGTGTACAATAAGTTTGAGCTGTGTGTGTATCTGATGGCAGATTGTGGGTCTTGGCAGCAGGCAGGTCTGTGTAAAGCAGCTAGTCTGTTTTGGTGTGTGTGTGTGTGTTGGGGGGGGGGGGGGGGATTGTGGTTCCAGCCCTTAATTATGAAAACTAACAACCAGGGGGCATTTTATATTATAATAGGATGACAACATAACACCCTCTGGTCTCCAACACAGCATCAGATGGCAGGAAGAGACAGAGAGGAAGGGATGACACTGGCAGAAGGAGAGAAAGAGTGAAGACACTGCCTCTCCGTCAGATGGCCTGAGGAGAGAGAGGGTGAGGGATGACACTGACAGGAGAGAAAGAGGGAAGAATAGATGACAGAAGGAAAGAAGAGAGAAAAGAGGCGATGGTAGAGATTCCAAAACCTTTTGCAAGTGAGAACCTATTCCATGCCACTCTCACGCAAGGCTTGCTTTTATTTTGTTTTATTTTATTAAAACCTACTTTTAACATCCAGTAATAGCCCATGTGGGAATCAAAACCACAACTTGGATTGCAACCCAACTGAGCCATCAGACCAGTAGTGCCTAATAATAAAAATGATATTACTGTGAACGAGGGATACAAAGTACTGTATTTTGAAAGCAGGTGCTTCCACACAGATGTGGTTCCTGACTTAATTAAGCAATTAACATCATCATGTTTTGGGTCATGTATAATAATGCCCAATTGCCCATTATTTTTGGCTACTGTGGCTAGAAGAAGAAATTGAAAGAGGGGTCTCAAAGGACTTTAGAGGATTTAAAGGGTGTGTGTGTGCGTACGTGCGTGCGTGTGCGTGTCAGTCACAAGAGCTCAACCCAATTGAACACTTATGGGCGATTCTGGAGCGGCGCCTGAGACAGTGTTTTCCACCACCATCAACAAAACACAAAATTTCGGAATTTCTCGAGGAAGAATGGTGTCGCATCCCTCCAATAGAGTTCACACACTTGTGGAATCTATGCCAATGATTGGCAGCTCGTGGTGGCGCAACACCCTATTAAGACACTTTATGTTTGTGTTTCCTTTATTTTTGCAGTTACCTGTATATCTTTCAGACCTTTGATAAGTTTTATAAAGGGCATTAAATAAAAATGTGTAGATGGGACATTCAGGTTCTAATTCTACGAACCAGGCTTTCCTCAGTGACCTACAATAGTGGAAAGGTTTTGGTGATGGTCTTATAAAGGGTGAGAGCCCATTCACCCATGCACTCACCCATGCTGGCATTGGCTGGCCTGTCTGGGTACATGATGCAGTTCCACTGAGGCAGGCTATACAGAAGTAGCTATATCTCCCCCAGGTTCACTGACCGTAAAAATAGCTCTGAAATATGCCAACAATTCGCAAGTACAGTACTCACCTCGAGTCAGGGCGGCGAGCAAGTGTGTATTGGAAGTGACGTTTTATGGTTAGCGAACTTGGCTCAGGGCAGGGAAAATGTTACTCTGTGCTGCACTGTACTTTATAGGATATGGTTCAGAGAGAGGGGAGACCATGAGCACATTCGGTCTAAAGTTTTTTCATTGACAAACAGACTTTGGGTCCCCAAAGCAGTCAACGTAGCAAATTATTTGAGCCATTTTCAGTCATTAATATTTTATTTTTTACATGGTTTGTATTTATGTTACAGCTCTGCGAGAAATCCCCTAGGATCCGTTTAGAATAATAGTAACCTCCTTGTAATAACATAACACGTACATAGTAAAAGTATTAGTTACTAATTTTACTTGAAAAATATATATATATTCTTGGTCATGGTCATGGAAAAATATGGTCAGTTCACATGATCTGTAAAACTCCTGACCCTAGTCCTATCAACATGTTTGGCCTGTGTTGTGTTGTGGTCTGGCCAGCCCTGATCAGACTGATCTGTGTGCGTCTCTAATTACTAATTACTAAAGCCTGGCCTTGGCCGCTGCTACACTACACTGTATGTTTACCACCCAGCTCTCTCTCTCGCTGTGAAGATTGCCTCATTAATCCCTGGTTAATTTAATCAGTGAAGTCAGCAGCAGCAGCTATCAGTGGGTTAATCCAACATCCCATAGTATCCTATAGCCCATTAGTTAATCTTACCTTCCGCTGATCATATATTATGCTACATTACTGGGACAGTACATAATACATTACTGGTATTGCTGGGAGCATTGGTAATACATTTAATTGTATTGAGGGCATCCTTTATCTTGTTGTACTGCTAATATATTTTACAATATAGAGTGCATCCCTTGTTTGGTGGAATGCTTTCCAGTAATCTACTAACTCTAACTCATATCCTGTTATCAAATCAAATTGTATTTGTCACATGCACCGAATACAACAAGTGTAGAAATTACAGTGAAATGCTTACTTACAAGCCCTTAACCAACAATGCAGTTAAGAAAAATACGTTTTAGGTAAAAAATAGAAAAAAATTAAATAAAGAGCAGCAGTAAAATAACAATAGCAAGGCTATATACAGGGGGTAACGGTACAGAGTCAATGTGCGGGGGCACCAGTTAGTCGAGGTAATTGAGGTAATATCTACATGGAGGTAGAGTTAAAGTGACAATGCATAGATAATAAACAGAGTAGCAGCAGCGTAAAGGGGGGGGGGGGGGGGCAATGCAAATAGTCTGGGTAGCCGTTTGAAACTTAAATCAGTTTTACCTAATTTATATCAACATGTTAAATGTGCAACCAGAGGGAAAAGAACTCTGGACCACCTATACTCCACACACAGAGATGCATACAAAGTTCTCACTCGCCCTCTATTTGGCAAATCTGACCATAATTGTATCTTCCTGATTCCTGCTGACAAGCAAAAATTAAAGCAGGAAGCACCAGTGACTAGATCAATAAAAAAGTGATCAGATGAAGCAGATGCTAAGCTACAGGACTGTTTTGCTAGCACAGACTGGAATATGTTCCGGGATTCCTCCAATGCATTGAAGAGTACACCACAGCTGTCATTGGCTTCATCAATAAGTGTATCGATGACGTCGTCCCCATAGTGACCGTTCGTACATACCCCAACCAGAAAGCACGGATTACAGGCAGCGTCCGCACTGAGCTAAAGGCTAGAGCTGCCGCTTTCAAGGAGCGGAAGCTTATAAGATATCTCGCTATGCCATCCGACGAACCATCAAACAGGCAACGTGTCAATACAGGACTAAGATTGAGTCATACTACAACGGCTCTAACGCTTGTCGGATGTGGCAGGGCCTGCAAACCATTACAGACTACAAAGAGAAGCACAGCCGAGAGCTGCCCAGTGACACGAGCTTACCGGACAAGCTAAATTACTTCTATGCTTGCTTCGAGGCAATTAACACTGAAACATGCATGAGAGCACCAGCTGCACTGGAAGACTGTATGATCACGCTCTCCGCAGCCGATGTGAGTAAGACCTTTAGACAGGTCAACATTCACAAGGCCGCAGGGCCAGACGGATTACGAGGACTTGAACTATGAGCATGTGCTGAAGAACTAGCAAGTGTCTTCACTGATATTTTCAACCTCTCCCTGTCTGAGTCTGTAATACCAACATGTTTTAAGCAGATCACCACAGTGCCTGTACCCAAGAACACTAAGGTAACCTGCCTTTATGACTACCGACCCATAGCACTCACTTCAGTAGCCATGAAGTGCTTTGAAAGGCTGGCCATGGCTCACATCAACACCATTATCCCAGAAACCCTAGACCCACTCCAATTTGCATACCACACCAACAGATCCACAGATGATGCAATCCCTATTGCACTCCACACTTCCCTTTCCCACCTGGACAAAAGGAACACCTATGTGAGAATGCTATTAATTCACTACAGCTCAGTGTTCAAAACCATAGTGCCCTCAAAGCTCATCACTAAGTTAAGGACCCTGGGACTAAACACCTCCCTCTGCAACTGGATCCTGAACTTCCTGACGGGCCGTCCCCAGGTGGTAAGGGTAGGTAACAACACATCTGCCACGCTGATCCTCGACACAGGGGCCCCTCAGGAGTGCATGCTCAGCCCCCTCCTGTACTCCCTGTTCACTAATGACTGCATGGCTAGGCACGACTCCAACACCATCATTAAATTTGCCGATGACACAACAGTGGTAGGCCTGATCACCGACAACAACGAGACAGCCAATAGGGAGGAGGTCAGATACTTGGCCGTGTGGTGCCAGGACTACAACCTCTCCCTCAACGTGATCAAGATAAAGGAGATGATTGTGGACTACAGGAAAGAGAGCACGCTCCCATTCTCATCGACGGAGCTGCAGTGGAGCAGGTTGAGAGTTTCAAGTTCCTTGGTGTCCACATCACCAACAAACTAACATGGTCCAAGCACACCATGACAGTCGTGAAGAGGGCACGACAAAACCTATTCCCCCTCAGGAGACTGAAAAGATTTGGCATGGGTCCTCAGATCCTCAAAAGGTTCTACAGCTGCACCATCGAGAGCATCCTGACTGTTTGCATCACTGCCTGGTATGGCAACTGCTCGGCCTCCGACCGCAAGGCACAACAGAGGGTAGTGCCAACGGCCCAGTACATCACTGGGACCAAGCTTCCTGTCATCCAAGACCTCTATACCAGGCAGTGTCAGAGGAAGGCCCTAAAAATTGTCAAAGACTCCAGCCACCCTAGTCATAGACTGTTCTCGCTGCTACCACATGGCAAGCAGTACCGGAGTGCCAAGTATAGGTCCAAGAGGCTTCTAAACAGCTTCTACCCCCAAGCCATAAGACTCCTGAACATCTAGTCAAATGGCTACCCAGACTATCACATTGCCCCTCCCCTCTCCACACCACTGCCACTCTCTGTTGTCATCTATGCATTGTGGCAGACCAGCGGGTTTGGTCAAGACGTTTACACAGATCAGACATGGACAGAGTATGATTAGCTCGGTTTCAAGGGTGTTTATTCAATAATAAGTCAAAAAGAAAAGGATAGGTCTCCCCCATGAGACGTCTCACCACCCAGGACAATGGATCGGATCCCAGCAGGTGACCCAAAACAACAGCACCGCAGAAGGGGCAGACGGAGCGGTCTTCTGGTCAAGCTCCGTAGACGGGCACATCGCTCACCGCTCCCGAGCATACTACTCGCCAATGTTCAGTCTCTTGACAACAAGGTAGACGAAATCCGGGCAAGGTTTGCCTTCCAGAGAGACATCAGAGACTGTAACGTTCTTTGTTTCACGGAAACATGGCTCACTCGAGACACGCTATCATAGTCGGTACAGCCACCTGGTTTCTTCACGCATCGCGCAGACAGAAACAAGCATCTCTCTGGTAAGAAGAAGGGCGGGGGTGTATGCCTTATGATTTACGAGACGTGGTGTGATCATAACAACATAAAGGAACTCAAGTCCTTTTGTTCACCTGACTTAGAATTCCTCACAATCAAACGCTGACCGCATTATCTACCAAGTGTCAAAGCTCACTAGAGTGATGGGGTGAAGTCAGGCGCAGGAGACCAAAGATGCGTAGTAGGGTGTTTTATTTCCTAAGTCCAACAATACCATAACCAGGCTATGAACAAGGAAAAACGAACCAGACAAAAAATAATGTCCACCTCAACAGGGTCGGAACATAGTCCAGAAACAAAATAACATTCTTCCACGAAAATAAATCAGGAAAACACAACAACCCCAAAACCCCATGACAGGTAACAACGAACAATCCCGCACAAAACCTAAACCTAGAAAGCAAGACTAAATACCCCACTAATTACCTAAACTCAAAACAGGTGTGACACAAAACAGACAAAACCAAACGAAAAGGAAAAGGGGATCGGTGGCAGCTAGTAGTCCGGCGACGATGACCACTGAGCGCCGCCCGAACAGGGAGAGGAGCCACCTTCGGTAGACTTCGTGACACCAAGAGAATTCTCTTCGATCATAATCACAGTCGTGTATATTCCCCCCAAGCAGACACATCGACGGCCCTTTACAAACTTCTTTTTACTCTATGTAAACTGGAAACCACATATCCTGAGGCTGCATTTATTGTAGCTAGGGATTTTAACAAGGCTAATCTGAAAACAAGGCTCCCTAAATTTTATCACCATATAGATTTTGCATCCCATGGCTGGCAAAACCCTGGATCATTGTTATTCTAACTTCCGCGACGCATATAAGGCCCTCCCCCGCCCTCCTTTCGGAAAAGCTGACCACGACTCCATTTTGTTGCTCCCAGCCTATAGACAGAAATTAAAACAGGAAGCACACGTGCTCAGGGATCTTCAACGCTGGTCCGACCAATCGGATTCCACGCTTCAAGATTGCTTCGATCACGTGGACTGGGATATGTTCCGCATAGCGTCGAACAACAACATTGATGAATATGCTGATTCAGTGAACAAGTTGTACCTACAGCGTCTATTAAAACATTCCCCAACCAGAAATCATGGATTGATGGCAGCATTCGCGCAAAACTGAAAGCGTGAACCACTGCTTTTAATCAGGGCAAGGTGACCGGAAACATGACCGAATACAAACAGTGTAGCTATTCCCTCCGCAAGGAAATCAAACAAGCTAAGTAGAGTCGCAATTCAACGGCTCAGAAACGAGAGGTATGTGGCAGGGTCTACAGTCAATCACGGACTACAAAAGAAAAACCAGCCCCGTCGCAGACCACGATGTCTTGCTCCCAGACAAACTAAACAACTTCTTTGCTCGCTTTGAGGACAATACAGTGCCACTGACACGGCCCGCTACCAAAACCTGTGGGCTCTCCTTCACTGCAGCCAACATGAGTAAAACATTTAAACGTGTTAACCCTGGCAAGGCTGCAGGCCCAGACGGCATCCCCAGCCGCGTCCTCAGAGCATGTGCAGACCAGCTGGCTGGTGTGTTTACGGACATATTCAATCAATCCTTATCCCAGTCTGCTGTTCCCACATGCTTCAAGAGGGCCACCATTGTTCCTGTTCCCAAGAAAGCTAAGGTAACTGAGCTAAATGACTACTGCCCCGTAGCACTCACTTCCGTCATCATGAAGTGCTTTGAGAGACTAGTCAAGGACCATATCACCTCCACCCTACCTGACACCCTAGACCCACTCCAATTTGCTTACCGTCCCAATAGGTCCACAGACGACGCAATCGCAATCACACTGCACACTGCCCTAACCCATCTGGACAAGAGGAATACCTATGTACAGTGAGGGAAAAAAGTATTTGATCCCCTGCTGATTTTGTACATTTGCTCACTGACAAAGAAATTATCAGTCTATAATTTTAATGGTAGGTTATTTTTGAACAGTGAGATACAGAATAACAACAACAAAATCCAGAAAAACGCATGTCAAAAATGTTATAAATTGATTTGCATTTTAATGAGGGAAAAAAGTATTTGACCCCTCTGCAAAACATGACTTAGTACTTGGTGGCAAAACCCTTGTTGGCAATCACAGAGGTCAGACGTTTCTTGTAGTTGGCCACCAGGTTTGCACACATCTCAGGAGGGATTGTGTCCCACTCCTCTTTGCAGATCGTCTCCAAGTCATTAAGGTTTCGAGGCTGACATTTGGCAACTCGAACCTTCAGCTCCCTCTACAGATTTTCTATGGGATTAAGGTCTGGAGACTGGCTAGGCCACTCCAGGACCTTAATGTGCTTCTTCTTAGGCCACTCCTTTGTTGCCTTGACCGTGTGTTTTGGGTCATTGTCATGCTGGAATACCCATCCACGACCCATTTTCAATGCCCTGGCTGAGGGAAGGAGGTTCTCACCCAAGATTTGACGGTACATGGCCTCGTCCATCGTTCCTTTGATGCGGTGAAGTTGTCCTGTCCCCTTAGCAGAAAAACACCTCCAAAGCATAATGTTTCCACCTCCGTGTTTGACGGTGGGTTGGTGTTCTTGGGGTCATAGGCAGCATTCCTCCTCCTCCAAACACGGCGACTTGAGTTGATGCCAAAGAGCTCCATTTTGGTCTCATCTGACCACAACACTTTCACCCAGTTGTCCTCTGAATCATTCAGATGTTCATTGGCAAACTTCAGACGGGCATGTATATGTGCTTTCTTGAGCAGGGGGACATTGCGGGCGCTGCAGGATTTCAGTCCTTCACGGCGTAGTGGTTTACCAATTGTTTTCTTGGTGACTATGGTCCCAGCTGCCTTGAGATCATTGACAAGATCCGCCCATGTAGTTCTGGGCTGATTCCTCACTGTTCTCATGATCATTGCAACTCCACGAGGTGAGATCTTGCATGGAGCCCCAGGCCGA
This sequence comes from Salmo salar, assembly GCF_965601325.2. Lineage (NCBI taxonomy): Eukaryota > Metazoa > Chordata > Actinopteri > Salmoniformes > Salmonidae > Salmo > Salmo salar. The sequence continues at coordinate 46,462,236 of NC_138293.1, forward strand.
GGGAGATTGACAGTTCTTTTGTGTTTCTTCCATTTGCGAATAATCGCACCAACTGTTGTCACCTTCTCAGCAAGCTGCTTGGCGATGGTCTTGTAGCCCATTCCAGCCTTGTGTAGGTCTACAATCTTGTCGCGGACATCCTTGGAGAGCTCTTTGGTCCTGGCCATGGTGGAGAGTTTCGAATCTGATTGATTGATTGCTTCTGTGGACAGGTGTCTTTTATACAGGTAACAAGCTGAGATTATGAGCACTACCTTTAAGAGTGTGCTCCTAATCTCAGCTCGTTACCTGTATAAAAGACACCTGGGAGCCAGAAATCTTTCTGATTGAGAGGGGGTCAAATACTTATTTCCCTCATTAAAATGGAAATCAATTTATAACATTTTTGACATACGATCTTCTGGATTTTTTTCTGTTATTCTGTCTCTCACTGTTCAAATAAACCTACCATTACAATTATAGACTAATCATTTCTTTGTCAGTGGGCAAACGTACAAAATCAGCAGGGGATCAAATACTTTTTTCCCTCACTGTAAGAATGCTGTTCATTGACTACAACTCAGCATTAAGCTTGAGACCCTGGGTCTCGACCCCGCTCTGTGCAACTGGGTCCTGGACTTCCTGACGGGCCGCCTCCAGGTGGTGAGGGTAGGTAACTATATCTTCACCCCGCTGATCCTCAACACTGGGGCCCCACAAGGGTACGTTCACAGCCCTCTCCTGTACTCCCTGTTCACCCATGACTGCGTGGCCATGCACGCCTCCAACACAATCATCAAGTTTACAGACGACACTACAGTGGTAGGCTTGATTACCAACAACGACGAGACGGCCTACAGGGAGGAGGTGAGGGCCCTCGGAGTGTGGTGTCAGGAAAATAACCTCGTTCTCAATGTCAACAAAACAAAGAAGATGATCGTGGACTTCAGGAAACAGCAGAGGGAGCAGCCCACTATCCACATCGACGGGATTGTAGTGGAGAGAGTGGAAAGTTTTAAGTTCTTCGGCGTACACATCACGGACAAACTGAAATGGTCCACCCACACAGACAGCGTGGTGAATGAGGCGCAGCGGCGCCTCTTCAACCTCAGGAACCTGAAGAAATTTGGCTTGTCACCAAAAACACTGAAACTTTTACAGATACACAATCGAGAGCATCCTGTCGGGCTGTATCACCACCTGGTACGGCAACTGCTCCGCCTACAACCGCAAGGCTCTCCAGAGGGTAGTGAGGTCTGCACACCGCATCACCGGGGGCAAACTACCTGCCCTCCAGGACACCTACACCACCCGATGTCACAGGAAGGCCAAAAAGATCATCAAGTACAACAACCACCCGAGCCACTGCCTGTTCACCCGCTATCATCCAGAAGGCGAGGTCAGTACAGGTGCATCAAAGCGGGGACTGAGAGACTGAAACACAGCTTCTATCTCAAGGCCATCAGACTGTTAAACAGCTATCACTAACATTTAGTGGCTGCTACCAACATACTGATTCAATTAAAAAATGTATGTACTAAATGTATCACTAGCCACTTTAAACAATGCCACTTTATATAATGTTTACATACCCTACATTACTCATCTCATATGTATATACTGTACTCTATACCATCTACTGCATCTTGCCTATGCCGTTCGGCCCATCACTCATTCATATATTTTTATGTACATATTCTTATTCATTCCTTTACACTTGTGTGTATAAGGTAGTTGTTGTGAAATTGTTAGGTTAGATTACTTGTTAGATATTACTGAATGGTCGAAACTAGAAGCACAAGCATTTCGCTACACTCGCATTAACATCTGCTAACCATGTGTATGTGACAAATCAAATTTGATTTGATTTGATATTTTTTGAAACTGCACTGACGTTTAGGGGCTCGTAAGTAAGCATTTCACCGTAAGGTCTACACCTGTTGTATTCGGCGCATGAGACTAATAAAATGTTATTTTATTTTATTTGATTAGCTGTTCAGCAGTCTTACGGCTTGGGGGTAGAAGCTGTTAAGAAGCCTTTTGGACCTAGACTTGGCGCTCCAGAACCTCTTGCCGTGCGGTAGCAGACAGAACAGTCTATGACTAGGGTGGCTGGAGTCTTTGACAATTTTTAGGGCCTTCATCTGACATCGCCTGGTATAGAGGTCCTAGATGGCAGGAAGCTTGGCCCCAGTGATGTACCGGGCCGTACGCAGTACCCTCTGTAGTGCCTTGCGGTCGGAGGTCGAACAGTTGCCATGCCAGGCAGTGATGCAACCAGTCAGGGTGCTCTCGATGGTGCAGCTGTAGAACCTTTTAAGGATATGAGGACCCATGCCAAATCTTTTCAGTCTCCTGAGGGGGAATAGGCTTTGTCATGTCCTCTTTATGACTGTCTTAGAGTGTTTGGACTGCGATAGTTTGTTGGTGATGTGGACACTAAGGAACTTGAAACTCTCAACCTTCTCCACTACAGCCCCGTCGACGAGAATGGGGGCGTGCTCAGTCCTCCTTTTCCTGTAATCCACAATCATCTCCTTTGTCTTGATCACGTTGAGGGAGAAGTTGTTGTCCTGGCACCACACGGCCAGGTCTCTGACCTCCCTATAGTTGTCGGGGATCAGGCCAACCACTGTTGTGTCATCGGCAATCTTGATGATGTTGTTGGAGTCGTGCCTGGCCATGCAGTCATGAGTGAACAGGGAGTATAGGATGGGACTGAGCACACACCTCTGTTGTGGCCCACGTGGTGAGCATCAGCGTGGCGGACGTGTTGCTACCTACCCTTAGCACCTGGGGGCAATCCATCAGGAGGTCCAGGCTCCAATTGCAGAGGGAGCTGTTTAGTCCCAGGGTCCTTGGAAAAGTGATTAGCTTTGAGGGCGCTATGGTGTTGAACGCTGAGCTTTAGTCAATGAATAGCATTCTCACATAGGTGATCCTTTTGTCCAGGTGGGAAAGGGCAGTGTGGAGTGCAATAGAGATTGCATCATCTGTGGATCTGTTGGGTCGGTATGGAAATTGGAGTGGGTCTAGGGTTTCTGGGATAATGGTGTTGATGTGAGCCATGACCAGCCTTTCAAAGCACGTCATGGCTACTGAAGTGAGTGCTATGTGTCGGTAGTCATTTAGGCAGGTTACCTTAGTGTTCTTGGGCACAGGGACTATGGTGGTCTGCTTGAAACATGTTGGTATTACAGACTCAGTCAGGTAGAGGTTGAAAATGTCAGTGAAGACACTTCCCAGTTGGTCAGCGCATGCTCGGAATTCACATCTGCGGCCTTGTGAATATTGACCTTTTTAAAGGTCTTACTCACATCTGCTAAGAAGAACATAGTTATCGGGAACAGCTGATGCTCTCATGCATATTTCAGTGTTACTTGCCTCGAAGCGAGCACAGAGGTAATTTAGCTCACCTGGTAGGCTCGTGTCACTAGGCTGCTCGCAGCTGTGCTTCTCTTTGTAGTCTGTAATAGTTTGCAAGCCCTGCCACATCCGACAAGCATCGGAGCCTGGTCCTGTATTGATGCTTTGCCTGTTTGATAGTTTGATGGAGGGCATAGCGGGATTGCTTATAAGCTTCTTATAAGAAGCTCCTTGAATGCGGCAGCTTTAGCCTTTAGCTCAGTGTGGATGTTGCCTGTAATCCATGGCTTCTGGTTGGGGTATGTACGTACGGTCACTGTGGGGTCGACACTATCGATGCACTTATTGATGAAGCCAGTGACTGTGGTGTACTCCTCAATGCCATCGGAAGAATCCCGAAACATATTCCAGACTGTGCTTGCAAAACAGTCCTGTACCTTAGCATGTTCTTCATCTGACCACTTTATTGACAGTCACTGGTGCTTCCTGCTTTAGTTTTTGCAAGAATTTTGGTCAGATTTGCCAAATGGAGGGCGAAGGACAGCTTTATACTCTGTATGTGGAGTAAAGGTGGTCTAGAGTTTTTTTTCTCCCTCTGGTTGCACATTTAACATGCTGGTAGAGATGAGGTAAAATGGATTTTAAGTTTCCCTACAATAAAGTCCCTGGCCATTAGGAGCGCCACCTCTGGATGAGCGTTTTCCTGTTTGCTCATTGACTGTGGTCTTAGTACCAGCATCGGTCTGTGGTGGTAAATAGACAGCTATGAAGAATATAGATGAAAACTCTCTTGGTAAATAGTGTGGTCTACAGCTTATCATGAGATACTCTACCTCAGGAGAGCAAAACCTCAAGACTTCCTTAGATTTCGTGCACCAGCTTTTGTTTACAAATATACATAGACCGCCATCCCTTGTTTTACCATTGGCCTCTGTTCTATCCTTCCGAAAAAGCATAAAACTCACCAGCTGTATGTTATTCATGATGTTGGTCAGCCACGACTCGGAGAAACATAAAATATTCCAGTTTTTAATGTCCCGTTGGTAGGCTATACGTGATCGTAGTTTGTTTATTTTATTATCCATTGATTGTACGTTGGATGATAGGATCGATGGTAAAGGGAGATTACCCACATAGATAGAAAAGAGTGTGTGTGCATGAGAGAAAAAGAGAGAAAATAAAAAAAGTGAGAAGACTTTCAACATGTTGCTAAAGGGCAGTTTTTTGGCTTTACCCCTCTGCTAATCTGTTAACTCAGAAGTATAATCTTGCGTATAATCTATGAGCTGCGTGATTACATTTTGCATGCGTGTTAGAAATTGAGATTTCTGACAAAAACAATGTGATCTCACAGTTGAAGTATACCTATGATAAAAATTACAGACCTCTACATGCTTTGTAAGTAGGAAAACCTGCAAAATCGGCAGTGTATCAAATACTTCTCCCCACTGTATATAATTCCTTCTTGCATCTATCTATGCACTCTCCTCCTCTCACCTTTCCCATTCGCTTGTGGACTTCAGTGCACAACACATCAGCTGTCTGTGACCAGGCAAAAAAAACTTTCCAAACTAACCCTTCATATCATGACCGCTAACCGCTACACACAGCCTACATTGTTGTCGCATCATAGTCAACATAGCTACTGGAACTAAAAAGTTAGTAAACCCGCTACAATCATGGAGTACAGTGTAGTGAGCAGCAATCAGTTTCGCAGTTAAACCAAAAGCTTACCTTGACTTGGACGAGTTCCAGTGTTGAATAGCCATAGCCAGCTAGCTAACATAACATCCCTCTCTGTTTGAGCCGGGTGTTTGAGTAGGCTAGACTAGCTAGCTGCATTCACTAGCTAAGTAAGTGAAAGTGAAAAGAAACATACAAAAAATATAGCTCGCTCTCCCGCTCTCGCTTCTCCTTAAATTTTGGAAGAAGTTAATTTGTTAAAAACTGTTCAAATATTTTATTTCTCTCTTTGAGTCAACTACTCACCACGTTTTATGGACTGCAGTGCTAGCTAGCTGTAGCTTATGCTTTCAGTAAAAAAAAGAAACATCCCTTTTTCAGGACCGTCTTTCAAGGATAATTTGTAAAAATACAAATAACTTCACAGATCTTCATTGTAAAGGGTTTAAACACTGTTTTCCATGCTTGTTCAATGAACCATAAACAATTAATGAACACATACCATTGAAACAGTTGCTAAGACACAAACAACTTACAGACGGTAGACAATTAAGGTCACAGTTATGAAAACTTAGGAGACTAAAGAGGCCGTTCTACTGACTGAAAACCCCCCAAAAAAGATGCCCAGGGTACCTGCTCATCTGCGTGAACGTGCCTTAGGCATGCTGAAAGGAGGCATGAGGACTGCAGATGTGGCCAGGGCAATAAATTGCAATGTCCGTACTGTGAGACGCCTAAGACATCACTACAGGGAGACAGGACGGACAGCTGATCATCCTCGCAGTGGCAGACCACGTGTAACAACACCTGCACAGGATTGGTACATCCAAACATCCCAGGTACAGGATGCCAACAACAACTGCCCGAGTTACACCAGGAACGCACAATCCCTCCATCAGTGCTCAGACTGTCCACAATAGGCTGAGAGAGGCTGGACTGAGGGTTTGTAGGCCTGTTGTAAGGCAGGGCCTCACCAGACATCACCGGCAACAAAGTTGCCTATGGGCACAAACCCATCGCCGCTGGACCAGACATGACTGGCAAAAAGTGCTCTTCACTGATGAGTCTCGGTTTTGTCTCACCAGGGGTGATGGTCGGATTCACGTTTATCATCGAAGGAATGAGCGTCACACCGAGACCTGTACTCTGGAGCGGGATCGATTTGGAGGTGGAGGGCCCGTCATGGTCTGGGGCGGTGTGTCACATCATCATCGGACTGAGCTTGTTGTCATTGCTGGCAATCTCAACGCTGTGTGTTACAGAGAAGACATTCTCCTCCTTTATGTGGTACCCTTCCTGCAGGCTCATCCTGACATGACCCTCCAGCATGACAATGCCACCAGCCATACTGCTCGTTCTGTGCGTGATTTCCTTCAAGACAGGAATGTCAGTGTTCTGCCATGGCCAGCAAAGAGCCCAGATTTCAATCCCATTGAACACATCTGGGACCTGTTGGATCGGAGGGTGAGGGCTAGGGCCATTCCCCCAGAAATGTCCGGGAACTTGCAGGTGCCTTGGTGGAAGAGTGGGGTAATATCTCACAGCAAGAACTGGCAAGTCTGGTGCAGTCCATGACGAGATGCTCTGCAGTACTTAATGCAGCTGGTGGCCACAAAAGATACTGACTGTTACTTCTGTTACTTATGTTCATACAAATATTTACACGTTAAGTTTGCTGAAAATAAACGCAGTTGACAATGAGAGGATGTTTCTTTTTTTGCTGAATTTAGATTCATCCTCTGATTCTTTGATTGGGTTGACAACATTTCAGTTCATGCTGCAAGAGCTCTGATAAGTTGAAGGACGTCCTCTGGAAGTTGTCACAATTACTGTGCAAGTCAATGGAAGGGGGTGAGAACCATGAGCCTCCTAGGTTTTGTATTGAAGTCAATGTACCCAGAGTGGGACAGAAGCTAGCTGTCCTCAGGCTACACCATGGTGCTACCATACAGAGTGCTGTTGAGGCTACTGTAGACCTTCATTGCGAAACAGTGTTTTAATCAATTATTTGGTGACATATGAATATATTTACTTTTATCTAAAAAGGATAACTTTAATGTTTCACAATTACATTTTTATGAAATTCACTGAGGATGGTGCTCCCCTTCCTCCTCTTGAGGAGCCTCCACTGATCTGTAGCTATAGACCATTTAGACCACAAACTACTGCTGCTTTCTGATAGGTCATTCTCTGGTAATGGCGTCACGCCTCAAGGAGAACATTATGACAAGCATTAACATTATGATTAGCATAAGGATCTCATCCCTCTAAATGAATATGATTTGGACAAACAAAAGATAAACAGAGACAAAGTCTCCAATTGGAGGCAATGCATCTCCCTCCAGTCTGAGTGAAGAGAGGATGATCAGGGGTTATGTAAGTTATTGAAGTGTTACTGGAATGCGCACAGTGCTGTACCAGCACAGGGCTCTTTAGAGAGGGCGTTAGTGAACCCTGTTTGAAGAGGAAGAGGGAAATATGGCAGCCATAGTCTTCCTCACCAGTTTCCTTTGGCCAGAGAGGGACAGAGAGACTGAAAACATGAAACCTGCTGTATACACACGTATTTTGAAAAACAAGAGTCAGTGGAAATTAAACAAGAGTGTGTGAGTATGTGTGTGAGAGAAGAGGAAGAGAGGAGAGAAAGAGAGTTAAGTAATTACACTCAATACTCATCATCTGATTATGCATCACTATGCAGAAGCACGTCACACCCCGTCCCTCCGTTACCTGTTACCAGGAGCATTCCTCTGGTCATTAACTCCAGACATCCTGGTTGTCAGGAACAGGAGAACATTGTGACTCAGTGTTGACACCCCTGTGTCATCCCTGTGAGTCTGGAAAATACCTCCCTTGGCAAGTCACCATGGTGGAGGAGTGAGAATCCCGTCCCGCCTGCCTTCCAGTCCGCCACGCCTAAAAAAAAGAGCCTTGATTGTGGGTTTGTTGGTGAGGCTGCGTCCTGGGTCAGAAATAGCAGTTTAATATTTTAAAGAGAGTCCTGGAATAGTAAATCACAGGGGTTATCAGACAGCTTTAGCCCAGCCCAGTTCTGTGAACTGAGGTTGGCGTGATGAGGCAGTAATGAAGGAGGCTCTAGGGTACTGGGTAGGTACCTATAATCAGACCTGAGTGCATGGCCTATATAGCCTACAAAGGTGCTGTGTCAGATTGGGAAATATTCTCTTCTCATAGACGACACTGGCTTTTATTTTATTTTACTAGGCAAGTCAGTCAAGAACAAATTCTTATTTACAATGACAGCCAACCAAAAGGCAAAAGGACTCCTGCGGAGACGGGGGCGGTGATTAAAAATATAGGACAAAACACACATCACGAGGAGAGATACCACAACACTACATAAAGACAGACCTAAGACAACAACATACAGTAGCATGGCAGCAACACCACATGACAACATGGTAGCAACTCAACATGACTTTATACACTGCATTCTTTGAGGTAGTTAGCAAACCAGGCCATCATTTAGGACCTTTAAGGTTGCAGTGACACATCATTAACCTGAGCGGAAACCAGATTGCATACCAGAGAGAATACTATAGACATCAAGAATGCCAGTCAGTTGATTATTGACAAGTTTCCAAAACTTTTGATAAACAGGGCAAAATAGAAATTGGCCTCTAACAGTTAGGACCATCTTCACCTCCCCCTTTAAATAAAAGACACCGTGGCTGCCGTCTAAGCAATGGGAACTTCCACAGAGAGGAGAGACAGGTTAAAAAGGTCAGAGAAAGGCTTGGCGATGATAGAGGCTGAAACCTTAATGAAGAAAAGATATAAACCATCTGACCCAGATGTTTTTTTGGGGTCAAGTTTAAGGAGCTCCTTTAGCACCTCAGACTCAGTGACCACCTGCAGGGAGAAACTTTGTAGGGTGGCAGGGGAAAAGAGAGGGAGGAGCATCGGGGCTAGTCACATTAGAAGGGGTGGGAGATGAGGAAATGTTGGACAGGCAATGAGGCATGGCTGAGTCAAATAGGAATCCTGACTTAATGAAGTGGTGATTAAAAAGCTCAGCCATGTGCTCCTTGTCAGTAACAACCACATCATCAACATTAAGGGACATGGGCAGCTGTGAGGAGGAGGGTTTATTCTCCAGGTCTTTAACCGTTTTCCAGAACTTCTTGGGGTTAGATCCACAGAGAGAACTGCTCCTTAAAGTAACTAACTTTGGCCTTTCCGATAGCCTGAGTGAACGTATTTCTCATTTGCCTGAACAAGAGCCAGTTAGCCTGAGTATGCCAAATGGAATTCTTGAGGTGGAGTAACTCTGCCAGATCAGGGTCTGAACCAGTTTATGGGGGAGTATTTGTTAACAATACCACTGAAAATATAAAAAAAGAAGGTCCAAGCATCTTCGACAGAGGGGATCAAGCTGATTCTATACCAATTTACAGAGGCCAGATCATGAAGGAATGCTTGCTCATTTAAGTTTTTTAGCAAGCGTATATGACAAATCAGGACAGATCGTTTCACTGAGCAGCCATTACGAACACAGGCTGTAAAACAGTGATCACTAAGGTCATTACAGAAACCACCAGACTGATACCTATCAGGATTATTTGTGAGGATAACATCAAGGAGAGTAGCCTTTTCTGGGTGTTTGGAGTCATACCTTGTGGTGTTGGTAATAATCTGGGAAAATGTTAGGGAGTCCCATTGCTTTAGGACTAGTGGTTTAAGTGGTTTAAGCATATCCCAGTTTAGGTCACCTAGCAGGAAAAATTCAGACTTACTGCAAGGGACCAGGAGAGAGCTTAGGGCAGGTAGGGTACAGGCCGGTACTGATGGTGGATGATAACACCCAGCAACTGTCAACAAAGAGCTATTTGAAAGTTTAATACTTAAAACGAGCAAATCAAATTGTTTAGGGACAGATTTGGTGGAGACAACCGAGCACTGAAGGTGTTCCTTGGTAAAGATTGCCACTCCACCACCTTTGGAAGATCTGTCTTGCTGAAAAAGTTCTAACCATAAAGGTTAACAGTGGTAAAAAAACTTTATTAACCACATCTCAGTAATGACCAACACATCTGGATTGGAGCTGTGAACCTACACTTTCAATTGATCCATTTTAGAAAATAAGCTTCTAGTATTAACGTGCAGAAAACCCAGGCTTTTACGAGAGCTGAAATCAGTGAAACAGTAGGGTAGGGTTCTGAGAAAGCCTGTTACAGAAGAGCTGACACTTACCCCGTACAACTTGGTTCAGTAAAAAGGTACACAAGTAAACACATAATCACTTTTTTGTTGCTTTATTTTGTTGCTTTACTTTATTCTAACTGTCAGGTTTCCACCTTTTTGGGCCTTAGTTACCAGTAGTTGTAAGTTGGAGATGATTGTGTCTACTGGACTGTATTCCTAGCAGAGTCAGTGTAGGATATGAGGCCAAACAAAGGAGGGAAGGAAGGAGGGAAATAATTGCTCTCTGTGTGGAAAACAAAACATCAAATTAGACTGGCCTCCTTCCTCTTTATACTGTATGCCTCGGGAGCAGAGTGCTGTTCCTCCACCACACACACAGGCGCGAAAACATAAACACACACATACACTCCGTCTGGCACTGTCAGGCTCAGTGGAGAGTGAGAGGGAAAGAGAGAACTCATTCCTAAGCCTCCAAGCCTACTCAATTAAATCTCTCCTCCCTCCCTCCCTCCCTGCCCCTAGCCACAAACTACAGTGCAGTTGGTGATAGGGTACATGTTGGTTTAGAATATTAGCAACTGGAGTCTAATTTATTGCTATCCTTGTTTCTGAAACTTCATTGTTGGTTATTCTTAGATCTCATACTCTGTGTTCTACCTTTTAAAATATGCAGCAAAGTTGAGACCTTTCTCTCCTGATTCTCCAGTCTCAGTCTTAACATTTTGTCCTACATATCCTCTTCGTCATTTCACTCAAAAGTTAGCCAATAACCTTTTTTGAACGTGTCATGTAGTTATTTCAGTTCCATATACTGTATGTTCATCTCTCTCCCTCCACTTCAGCAGTGAGACTGAACTTGATGATGGATACCGGGCCCTGCCTGGTCTGCGCATGGATGTGTGCGTCGGCTCAGGCATGTAATTGCCTGATGAGGGGTTCTGAGTGGTTCTCCATGGCTGCTCCGTGTGTTCACCGGCTGACTGGCGCTGCTTCTGCTCAAACGATCAGGGTCAATCGCAGTGTGAGTCATGTGGGATGCTGTTGTGGAATGCACTACGACACCGTTTCAAAGGAGCGTTCAGAGCCCATGTGCGGCGAACATTTGTTGCTGCTGTGGAAGAGCATTGGAAGAGCATTGGAAGAGCATTGGAAAAGCATTGGAAGAGCATTAAGCTGGGGTCAAACGCACACATGTGCGGGGTCTGGCGAATCCTCGTGATTTATTCCACATTTCGGTGTGTTACAGCTTGAATTCAAAATGGATTAGATAGATTTATTCCCCCCTCACCCATCCACACGACAAATCGCCCATAATGAGAAATTAAAACATGTTTAGAAATTTTTGCAAATCACAGACGGTGCTAGTAAGGCGGCAAAAAGTGAAGTGTGAGTGTTTATTCATGAAAAACTTGGGAGGGCCAAGAGACCAGAGGTGGGAGAATGGATTGCTCGGTTTGGGGTGTAGGGTTTGAGTACAGCCTGAATGTAGGGAGGGGCAGTTCCTCTTGCTGCTCAATAGGCAAGAACCATGGTGTTCTAGTACATGGGAGCATTGACAGGAAGCCAGTGGAGTGTGCGGAGGAGTGGGATGACATGGGAGGACTTGGGAAGGTTGAACACCAGGCGGGCTGCAGCATTCTGAATAAGTTGCAGGTGTTTTATGACACAAGCAGGGAGACCAGCCAACAGCGAGTTGCAATAGTACAGATGGGCGATGACAAGTGCCTGGATTAGGACCTGCTCCGCTTACTGTGTGAGGTATGGCTGTACTCTACAGATGTTGTAGAACATGAACCTGCAAAATGAGTCACTGCTTTGATGATTGCAGAGAACGACAGTGTTGTCCAGGGTCATGCCAACGTTCTTTGCACTCTCGGAGGGGGACACCGTGGAGTAGTCAACCGTGATGGAGAGGTCTTGGAGCAGGCAGGTCTTCCCCAGGAGGAAGAACTTCAGGTGGTGGGCTGACATCCAATCTGCCAGGCAAGCAGATATGAGTGTCGCCACCTGGGAGTGTCATCCATATAGCACTGATAGGAGAGACCATGTCAGCATATGATGGAGCTGAGTGGCTTGGTGTATAGAGAGAAGAGGGCCTAGAACAGACCCCTGGGGTTCCACCAGTAGTGAGAGTATGTGGTGCAGACACAGATCCTCTCCATGTCATCCGGTAGGAGCAGCCTGTCAAGTAGGATGCAATCCAAGAGTGTGCAGAGCCTGAGACGCCCAGCCCTGATGGTGTCGAAGGCAGCAGATGAATCTAGGAGGATGAGAACAGAGGAGAGAGAGTCAGCTTTTGCAGTGCGGAGAGTCTCCGTGACATAGAGAAGAGCAGTCTCAGTTGAGTGACCAGTCTTGAAGAAGACCGTTCTGAGAAAGAGAGTTGGTCAAAGAGCACACTCAAGTGTTTTGTAAATAAAAGAAAGGTATGCAGTTTGATGTCAGAGGGGTCGAGTGTTGTTTTCTTGGGGGGTGACTCTAGCCATTCTGAAGTCTGAGAGGATGCAGCCAATGGTCAGGGATGAGTTGTGAGGAATGGGAGAAGGTCTCCAGAGATTGACTGGAGAAGGGAGGAGGAGATGGGGGTCGAGCGAGCAGGTTGTTGGACAGCTGGACCTCACTAGGCGCAGGATTTCATCTGCAGAGAGGTGATAAGGAGGTCAAGGTATAGGGTAGTTCTGTGTGAATGGGACCAGTGGACTCAATAGGCTGAGTGAATGAAGAGCAGATGGGATCAATGTTCTTGTCAAAGTGGTTGACAAAGTCATCCGCAGAGAGGGAAGTTTAGTTTTCCTCCATTTTCACTCAGCAGCACGCAGCCCTGTTCTGTAAGTGTGCAATGACTCACTTAGCCATGGAGCAGGATGGGAGGGCCGAGCCGGCTAGGAGGAAAGGGGACAGTGCGAGTTATATGATGCAGAAAGGGAAGAGAGTAGGGTTGAAGAGGCAGAATCAGGAGACATGAGTGAGAAGGATTTATCAGAAAGGAGAGAAGAGAGTAGTGGGAGCGAGAGAGCAAAGATAGATTGCACATCTGGGAAGGGGCTGAGTGGCTATGGTTGGAGGAGAGGGATACAGAAAAGGAAACAAAACAGTGAGTAGAGACCTAGGAGGGTCGTAGTGAGATTAGTAGGCGAACAGCCTCTAGTAAAGATGAGGTCAAGCTTATTTCCTGCCTTGTGAGTAGGAGGAGACTGGAAAAGGGCGAGGTCAAAAGAGGCAAGGAGGGGAAATAAATGAATCTAAGCTAGACATCAGGAGGTTGAAGTCACCAAGTACGTAAAGTGTGGCGCAATTGTCAGGAAATTAGCTTATCAAGGTGTCAATCTCATTGAGGACCTCTAAGGGCACCTGTTGGGCGATATATGACAATGTTAAGCTTGTGGAAAAATGTGTGACTGCATGGAATTCAAATGTAGAGAGAAAGTAGATCATCTCCATTCAGGAGAAATGCGTAGCCCTGTGCCACCCGTGATGACCATATGTCTTCGGACTGTAAGAGAAAACGTAGTCAGATGGAGAGAGCAGCAGTGGGCTCTGGGGTGATCCATGTCTCCGCCAGGGCCAAAAAGGGCATCATAGGCTGAGATGAACGCAGCATTCTTGACTGCAGATCGGCAATTCCAAACACTGACTTCCACATTATTTAACTAGGCACATGAGTTGTGCAGGCAACTAAATTAGAAGGGTTGCAGCCAAGGGGTGGGGGGTTTCTGTAAAGCCCATGGGGAGAGGAGCAAACTGGGATAGACAACCCACACATAGTTGCCAAAGCTACAACAGAGCAGAGAGTCTGAAAATAACTAGGTAAGATACTCAAGTGAGAGAGTGGTGTGGCGCTGTCCTCTCTTAACTCCGCAGAGCAATTTGGCAGAACCATCTTTGTTTCTGCGATGGTCTTAATTTTGCAGCGAGACTGCTGCTGACAAAATAGGGGAGACTGAAGTACTAACATTAATTGCCCTGCAGAGGTGTAGAGCACACCTCCCGGTACTAATTATAACAGCACAGAGCGAGACCCAGATGCAGACACAGGATGCAGATGGTTAGAGTCTAATATTTATTGAACAAAAAGGGGCAGGCAAGAGGCAGGTTGAGGACAGGCAAATGTTCATAAACCAGGTCAGAGTCCAAATGGTACAGGGCAGCAGGCAGGCTCGATGTCAGGGCAGGCAAGAGGTCAAAACCGGCAGGACTAGGAAAACCAGGAACCGGAAAACACGCTTGTAAGCTTGACAAGACGAACTGGCAACAGACAAACAGAGAACACAGGAATAAATACCCTGGGAATAATGGGGAAGACGGGTGACACCTGGAGGTGGGTGGAGACAATCACAAAGACAGGTGAAACAGATCAAGGTGTGACACTAATTGCCGATTGCCTAGGAGAGGAGAAACCACTCCCCCTCCAATACAGCCACTGATTACAAAGACAGCAGGGCGCTGTTTCAGAAAGCAGGTTAAACAAACTCTGAGTTTAAACCTGAACTCTGGGTTGACTAACGCTAAGGTGTCAATCTCAGAGGTTTCATTTTCAGAACAGGTGATAACAATTAGTTCAATCAACTCTGAGTTAAGTTAACCCTGAGTAAAGCACGTGCATGAGGACATAAAAAACCCTCATCAATGGAACACAGATAACATGATTCATCATGGCTACAGGAGACAAAAGGGCTCAAACCTCCTACTTCTCCCCAGTGGAGTTAGAAATGTTAATGAATGCATATGCAGAATATGAGTATATATTTAAGAAAAAATGCAATACTGCAGCAGCAAAAGAACATGAGCTGGAGTGGCAGAAAATTGCTGACCGAGTCAATGCGTGAGTATTAATTGAACTTTTATCTCGAGTATTCCACTTATTCAACATCTATATAGTGTGTGTGTGTTTAATATTTGTGTAGGTGCAACCCGCAAAACACCAACATTCACAAAACATATTTGGCAGCAACTGAAGATGCAATATATAAATCAAGGCAGAGTTCCTCTGTCCAGTGTTTGTTCTTTTGACCATCTTAATATTTTATTTTTATTGGCTAGTCTGAAATGTATTTTTCTTTGCCACTCTGCCTAGAAGGCCAGCATCCCGGAGTCGCCTCTTCACTGTTGACGTTGAGACTGGTGTTTTGTGGGTACTATTTAATGAAACTGCCAGTTGAGATGAGGCATCTGTTTCTCAAACTAGACACCCTAATGTACTTGTCCTCTTGCTCAGTTGTACACCGGGGCCTCCCACTCCTTCTATTCTGGTTAGAACCAGTTTGCGCAGTTGTATGAGATCTGCAGTTTCTTGGCAATTTCTCGCATGGAATAGCCTTCATTTCTCAGAACAAGAATGGACTGACGAGTTTCAGAAGAAAGGTCTTTGTTTCTGGCCATTTTGAGCCTGTAATCGAACCCACAAATGCTGATGCTCCAGATACTCAACTAGTCTAAAGAAGGCCAGTTTTATTGCTGCTTTAAATAGCACAACGGTTTTCAGCTGTGCTAACACAATTGCAAAAGGGTTTTCTAATGATCAATTAGCCTAAACTTGGATTAGCTAACACAATGTGCCATTGGAACACAGGAGTGATGGTTGCTGATAATGGGCCTCTGTACGCCTATGTAGATATTCCATGAAAAAAATCTGCCGTTTCCAGCTACAATAGTCATTAACAATGTCTCCACTGCATTTCTGATCAATTTGTTTTAATGGATAGAAAAATGTGCTTTTCTTTCAAACAAGGACATTTAAGTGACCCCGACCTTTTGAACGGTAGTGTACATTCATCCTTTTGACAGTGTTACCTCAGTGACGTCCATCCATCTTAGACACAACTTAGCACACTGATTTTCTTGTAGCGGTTCTTTTGTAATTGAATGCTGTTTTTCAGATTCTTAGTTGCCCTCAGACATCATAATCTATGTTAAGGTGACTCCGAGTTGTATATTTGAAAAATTGTGATGTGGCCTGCACACTGTTGTAAAAACAACATTCAAATTAGGTGGAAAAGTGCCTTTTCTGGGTGAAGTTATAATTGAACTGTAATCGTCATCTTCTGCCAGTTACTGACGGTGTAATCTGTCTGGAGCCTTCTGCCATAACAGACCTCCATGCAGTTGTAAGTACTCCTGATACTCCACATATTTGTCATAATGTGTTTGAGTAGAACACCAACATTGTTATTTTTTATTACAGGAGGATGATGCAGATAGGCCTATTGAGGTTTACACCTTAAAATCATCGAACAGTTGATGATAGGGTTGTACCATAATAAAACTTTTCTCTAACGGAGCAATGCTGGAAATTACAATGAGGAAGAGGGTCCATTCACTTCCATAGCACAACTTACCTCAATAAGATGTTGTTCAGCATTGGCCCATGACTTACAATGAAACTAAGTAGACCTGGCACTGAAATTGAATGTCATTTTTTTGTGTCCCTATATCTTGTGGAATAGGTGTAATTAGAGAAACAAATTGAAAAATGTCATTTAGAAATTGACCACAAGGCTGCAGATGCAAAAGATAGAAATACAACTGCTGGAACATCAGTTAAATGTGGATGACTTTTACTTGTTTAAACAACATAACAAATATTAACTACTGTACTGCATTTGTACTTGGGGGGGGGGGATAAAGACTTCATAAAAAAGGCATTTTGTCTTTATTTGACACTGGGGAGGTGATGGGTCAATCAGAAATTATGGTAGCATATTGTGTCTGACTGCTCTTCCATCTCGTGTGTCAGTGGGGTGGTCAGGATCGTTCACTGGTTGAGTAGGACATTGTTCCCTTCTAATTTTGGCAATGTTATGGAGAATCACACATGCCCTTTCTGGGGTGACCCTGAGCCTACGAAGGAACTGTAACTGGGCCTTGAGCATCCCAATGGCCATCTCTACCCTGGCTCACTGCAGGACACAAGCCAAATTATGTTGCTGTGGGCCGGGATCAGGGTAAGGGGTCAGCAAATGGAGCTGGCAGGGGTACCCTTAGTCACCAAGCAGGTAACAATTGAACTTGCCTATGATAACACAGTTAAAATTCAGTTGCAATAGGAGGAAACAAAATGTTGATTATAATAGGATATAGCTATATGAAACTCACCATGGGCAAATCTAGCGCTCAGTGTACACTCATTAAAAATTGCAAGTCATACACAGACCCAGGCCACTTTCGTTCCATGTTCCTGATGCTGGCTGCATCACATATGATCTTCACAGTGCAGAACAGTAATTAGCTCTATTGTGAAGTATCCTTCATTTGGAATGCTAAGGCTACTATTTTCAGCCTACCTGCACATTAATGCTGTGGAAAAACTTCTTATTCACATAGCTCCTTCAGTAAATGAAGGAGATTATGATAGGAGTGCTGTCTATGCAGCCAATCACACTTAGAAACCCTAAAATATATCAAATTAACTGATTTGTGCTTCAAGTCTCAACTTCATACTAAATTAATTATTGCTTAGACTGACACCTGCAATTCTGTGGAATTCTTTGAGTCTTGTGGGTCTGTGACTTGAGAACACCACAAAAGTGTACAGTAAACGTTTCATTGCAAAGTCACATTTCTGACAGCCCGACAGACGGTTGCCTTGGAAATATGCTCAGCGTTACCAACGTTATTTAGAAAACTCCCGTTAGCAAAAAAACGAAGTGCAACACAAAGAATTTGTTCCGAACTGAGTGCATGTCCAAGATGTGTCATGTCAACGATATGAGGGCTGAGAATATTGTTCAGATGAATGATCGATTGTGCAGAAAAATGGAAATGCTCAAACAGATAATCAGGGAATGATAAAACATACAAGCGGGGTCTGACCACCGTCTCCTGACAGAGATTTCTGTGGCGTATTTGTGTTTCAATATCAACAAGCTCTTTAAGAAAAGGACACGCCATGTCTGACATCTCCTTCAGTCTGCAGGCTTCAGCTAAAGAGGAGGAGAAACTCAGGGTTAGTTGAAGAGAACCTGACAGCGAGCAGGTTAGCTTCATGGAGTATGTGGCCATAGTAACTGACTCAGCGTTAACCTCTCTAAGGGGTGTGGGACGCTAGCGTACCTGGCCAACATCCACAGAAATTGCAGAGCGCCCAATTCAAAAACAGAAATACTCATAAAAATTCATGAAACATACAAGTGTTACACATCGGTTTAAATATTAACTTCTTGTTAATCCAACCACGGTGTCAGATTTCCAAAAGACTTTACGGCGAAAGCAAACCATGCGATTATCTGAGAACAGCGCCCAGCAGACAAATCATTAGAAACAGTAACCAGCCAAGTAGACGAGTAACAAATGTCAGAAATAGCAATAAAATGAATCACTTGACTTCGATCTTCATATGGTTACACTCACAAAACTCCCAGTTACCCAATAAATGTAAGTTTTGTTCGATCAAGTCCCTTTTTATATCCAAAAACCTCAGTTTTGTTAACACGTTTTGTTCAGTAATCCACTGTCTCAAACAACATCCGGTGAAATTGCATAGCGTGAAACTAAAAAAAAAATAGAAATTCTCATAATAAACATACATAAAAGATACTAATGTTATACACCAGTTTAAAGATAAACATCTTGTTAATCCAACCGCTGTGTCAGATTTCAAAAAGGCTTTACGGCGAAAGCAAACCATTCGATTATCTGAGAACAGCGCCCATCAGACAAATCATTAAACAGTTAGCAGCCAAGAAGAGGAGTAGCAAAAGTCAGAAATAGCGATAAAATGTATCACTTACCTTTGATGATCTTCATATGGTTGCACTCCGAAGACTCCATGTTACACAATAAATGTTTGTTTTGTTCAATAATGTCCCTCTTTTTGTCCAAATGGAACAAATCCAATGGAACAAAGCGCGTTCACAACAGACAGACGAAAAATCAAAAAAGTACCATAAAGGTTTGTAGAAACATGTCAAACGATGTTTATAATCAATCCTCAGGTTGTTTTTGTCATAAATAATTGATCATATTTCAACCGGACAAAAGCTTCATCAATAGAAAAGGAAAAAGAAGAAAGGCACGCTCCTGGTCACGCGCTGGACTCATGTCTGGAAATTTCCACTGTCCTCTCATTGAAAGTGGTGTTTCTCCCTCATTTTTCAGAGTAAAAGCCTGAAACAATGTCTAAAGACTGGCCACATGTAGAAGCCATAGAGGTCGTGAACCAAGTCTTTGTATGGTGGATAGGCTTTCAATGGAAAAACAGCCATTTCAAAATAAAAGCGTTTGCTGGATGGATTTTCCTCAGGTTTTCACCTGCCATATCAGTTCTGTTATACTCACAGACATTATGTTAACAGTTTTGGAAACTGTAGAGTGTTTTCTATCCAAAGCTACCAATTATATGCATATCCTAGCTTCTGGACCTGAGTAGCAGGCAGATTACTTTGGGCACGCTTTTCATCCAAAATTCTGAATGCTGCCCCCTACCCTAGTGAGGCTGAACTGGCTTTGTGAAACCAAAAACCCAGAGTTTCCTTCAACTCTGAGTCAACTAACTCTGAGTTTCACTAAACCTGCTTTCAGAAACAGGGCCCAGAAGTCACAATTGCCCTGGCCCTTAGTCCTGGTTGATGTGTCAACAATCATCTGCAAGTTAATAGCAGTTAGCAGTTCATACAAGTAGGTTACTGGAAAGACAGGCAGCACTTACAGTAGATTGCCATAGCTAGCAAGAGACAGTACATTCACTACTGTCTTCTAGGTAAGCAACACCGGTGTAGATTAGGCTTTGTGTTTTAGGTTATTGTCTGGCAGAAAGGTGAATTCAACTCCCAGTGTATGGTGGGAAGCCAACTGTAACACATTTTCCTCTTAGAATTTTGCCTGTGCTTAGTTCCATTCCGTATCTTTTTTTATCCTGAAACTCCCCAGTTCTTAACTATAATAAACATACCAATAACATGATTGAGTGGTACTTAGTAATGTGTTGTATTGGATTCGACCCAAACATAACACATTGTATTCAGTACAAAAACTTTGCCAAATTTTTTGAAGTGTTACTTTTTTCACTGTCAATTAGGTTAGTATTGTGGAGTAACTACAATGTTGTTGATCGTCCTCTGTTTTCTATCACAGCCATTAAAATCAGTAACTGTTATAAAGTCACCATTGGCTTCATGGTGAAATCTCTGAGCGGTTTTCTTCCTCTCTGGAAGGAGTTAAGAAGAATGCCTGTATCTTTGTAGTGACTGGGTGTATTGATACACCATCCAAAGTGTACTTAATAACTTCACCATGCACAAAGGCATATTCAATGTCTGCTTTTTTTACCCATCAACCAGTATGTGCCCTTCTTTGCGAGTCATTGGGAAAACCTCCTTGGTCTATG
Source organism: Salmo salar (assembly GCF_965601325.2). Lineage (NCBI taxonomy): Eukaryota > Metazoa > Chordata > Actinopteri > Salmoniformes > Salmonidae > Salmo > Salmo salar. The sequence goes on from NC_138293.1 coordinate 46,482,751, forward strand.
TGGTTGAATCTCTGTTTGAAATTCACTGCTCGACTGAGGGACCTTACAATTATCTGTATGTGTGGGGTAAAGAGATGAGGTAGTCATTCAGAAATCATGATAAAAACGATTATTTCACTCAGAGTAAGTCCATGCAACTTTTGTGACTTGTTAAAAACATTTTTACTTCTGAACTTATTTAGTCTTGCCATATCAAAGGGGTTGAATACTTATTGAATCAAGACAATTCAGCTTTAAATGTTTTACTAATTTGTAAACATTTCGTAAAACATTCCACTTTGACGTTATGGGGTATTGTGTGTAGAGCAGTGAAATCAAATCAAAATGTTGTTATGGAAAAAGTCAAGGGGTGTGAATACTTTCTGAAGGCACTGTACATGTACTAGAAACTTTTATTCCGTAAAGTGAACCCAATTATAGTACAATATGTGTCCCATGTGGGACCCTCTAGTTCACGGGTGTCCAACCCTGTTCCTGGAGAGTTACCTTCCTGTATGTTTTCGTTCCAACCCCAGTTGTCACTAACCTGATCAACCATCTTATTATTAGTCAGATGTGCTAGATTACGGTTGGAGTGAAAACCTACAGGATGGTAGCTCTCCACGAACAGGGTTGGAGAGCCCTGCTCTAGTTCAACAAACCCTGTGCTCCCACCAACTGAGCCATTACACCCCAGTGGGGTCACTCCTCTTCAGTGAAGGACAGGGTAACTGCGTCCCCATCCTCTAAGCAGAGCCAGATAAGCCCTTACAGCGTTTGATGAAAGGCTCTACCTAGCCACCCTGTTGGATAGCAATGAACGCCCTCCTCGCTTCCTTAGATATAAACCCGCAGTGGGGGACATAATTAACAATAATAAACACAATTAATTTGCTGTGTTCATGAGTGGCTGGGCCTCTCTGTAACCCCATACTGGATTAAAAGGGTTTGTGTTTTTTAAGAGAAACAAGAGAGAAATAAAAGAGGAAAGAGACCAGCTTTATTTTGTTGTTTAGGAGGTATGGGTCATCCTTTCTGTGTCACCAGTGGATTGAGAACAGAGGGACGGTTTTAACTGGTTCGTTCGTGAGCACCATACCACAAGACATTACATGACACCAGGGGTCTCTTCACAGTCCCCAAGTGCAAATCAAGTTCATGGCAACGCACAGTATTATACAGAGCCATGATCGCATGAAATTCCCTTCCATTTCCAATTACTCAAGAAAACAGCTAAATTACATTTTAAAAAACATCTCATGGAACTGTGAGAGGACGCACACAAACACATGCACACACAGACACACTTTAACACACATTATTTTGTTTTTGTATTGTTTGTTTATCGTTGTGTTTTACATTTGTGTGACTGTCCTTGTCTATCAGTCTATCAGTGTTTTGTTACTTGTCATGTTTTGTGTTTTTGTGGACCCCAGGAAGAGTAGCTGATGTTTTTGCAAAAGCTAATGGGGATCCTAAAAAAATCTATATATAAAAAGGAGCCTTGGAAGACAGAAGGGACTGCCTGTGTTGCCTCAGCCTCAACCCAGCGACTCAGAGAGGGGATGAATAGGTGGTCACATAGCGATGACTGGGATCACTTTAAAGTACAAGATTGTGTGACTTTCTTTCTTTAAGTTCACTATTTGTCAATTAAGACCTTGTTTATGTTCTCAGTGACCGTGTCTTGAACTCAGTGGAAAAGTACCAAAGTACCAATTATCAGGACCTTGATTAGTCAAATCGGGTGTGTTCAGTCAGAGTTGGGCTGGAACAAAAGCCTGCACACCTGTATCTCTCCAGGACCAAAGTTGGTGATCACTCGCCTGTATATCTGGCTGTGGCACTTTCCTCTGTTTCTCATGGCCTAGTAAGAGCAGATCTAGGATCAGATTGCCCTATGCCAATCTTAACCATAACCATTGGAGGGGTTGAAATCATATCTAATCCTGTATCATTGGGTATCTGTGGCAGTGGGGTTTCCCTGTGGTAAGTGTGCCGGCAGTGGAACCACAGCTGGCTTCCCCGGTCACCATCCTTGTCCCACGGGAGACCCCTTGAGCTGGCAGACACACTGGCCCATGTTACCTCCCTCCCTTCCTCTATCCAGCTGCTGCCAAAATGTCTCCTCTCCTCCACACATGTGCCCTTTTAAGGGGAAGCGCTTCAGAGTAGGAGGAGGCTCAATGTGCTATTGTGAAAAGCTAACTATACTATAGTCCCATAGTTTTCCTTCATTTTTAAATCAAATTCATTACATCTTTATTTATCCAGGTTAGTCTCATTAAGAATTTGTATTTTACCTTTATTTAACTAGGCAAGTCAGTTAAAAACAAATTCTTATTTACAAAGATGGCCTACCGGGGAACAGTGGGCTAACTGCCTTGTTTAGGGGCAGAATGACAGATTTTTACCTTGTCAGCTCAGGAATTTGATCCAGCAACCTTTCAGTTACTGACCCAACACTCTAACCACTTGGCTAACTGCTCCCCACCTGGATACCTGGATATACCTGAGAAACCTGGTTAAGTAAACAATGAGAATTGAACCTCAGCGGTTTTTTTTTTTTCTTTGATGCTGCCATCGGACAGGACGCAACGCGAACAGTATAGCAGCTTTCATTGATTTCAAAGGAAGCATTCCCTCAATGGCTGATGGCTGATGGCAATGCCGGACGCCCAATAGCTTCAGTGCAGCAAGGTTATCACATGTTGGAATTTGAAAGGAAGTGGTGAAATTTTTACAATAGGATTTCACACATTACAATAGGTGGAATGCTACTTATATAGTGCTACTCTAGTTCCCTAGTAGAAACAAGTTAATGTTTCCAACATTTTCGGACCACTACACCGCTATTGATTTAGAACCACGGAGAGTTAGCGCAAGTTACAAAGAAAACAGGAGCTGCCTCCACTATTCCAGCACCATTTCAACTTCAACATTTCAACATAATTAAATCACCTATGCTCAGTCTAATACATTGACAACTAAAAGATACCAAAAACAATTTAGTCCAATCAACGTGAACTAAATATGATGTGACTGTCCATGGTTCTGATTTCTGTGTGTGTGCGTGCACGTTTGTGCAAGTAGAAAAAACATGTTGACTCACCCTACTTGTAGAGAAAAGCAAATGCCATCCTCCTCTTTCATGTTGACTAAACTGTCTATCACTCTGTCATACAGTACACACTTTTATTTTTTGTTGTCCTAGGCTACCTGACCTGCCTGCTAAAATGCTTGCCTGCTAGCCTAACTTCCATTCATGAGCAACGTTAGCTAGTTAACATTATCCTTCTACATCTAGCTACGGTACATATTGAACTTCCATCCTCTCAGGCCAGGGGCACAAAATATGTATTCATTGATGGTTGGATCAGAATTGCCGTTACAATCATTGGCCAGTACGGTGAATTAAGTAAAACCACAAGTGCAAATCCCTATCTCCATCAATGGCTAATTTAGGAAAGAGAAAAGTATTTTAGCTAGCTAGTCACTGGAGGACAACAACACAACAAGATGCAACAATTCAAGTTGTTTCTCTCAATGCGATTTGATTGGAGTTACGCCAAATCCAAACTGACTTCCCTTTACACTTTTTTTTGGTGCGCCAGGACCCTTCAGTGTTGAGCTCACTCAGTTTAGCTCAACGCTGATTGGCTATTTAATAAAAAAAATATATATATATATCAGTTGAAGTCAGAAGTTTACATACACCTTAGCCAAATACTTTTAAACTCAGTTTTTCAACAATTCCTGACATTTAATCCTCGTGAACATTCCCTGTCTTAGGTCAGTTAGGATCACTTTATTTTAAGAATGTGAAATGTCAGAATAATAGTAGAGATTTTATTTCTTTCATCACATTCCCAGTAGGTCAGAAGTTTACATACACTCAATTAGTATTTGGTAGCATTGCCTTTAAATTGTTTAACTTAGATCAAACGTTTTGGGTAGCCTTCCACAAGCTTCCCACAATAAGTTGGGTGAATTTTGGCCCATTCCTCCTGACAGAGCTGGTGTAACTATGTCAGGTTTGTAGGCCTCCATGCACGCACACGCTTTTTCAGTTCTGCCCACAAATTTTCTATAGGATTGAGGTCAGGGCTTTGTGATGGCCACTCCAATACCTTGACTTTGTTGTCCTTAAGCCATTTTGCAAAAACTTTGGAAGTATGCTTGGGGTCATTGTCCATTTGGAGGACCCATTCGCGACCAAGCTTTAACTTCCTGACTGATGTCTTGAGATGTTGCTTCAGTATATCCACAAAACTTTCCTCCCTCATGATGCCATCTATTTTGTGAAGTGCACCAGTCCCTCCTGCAGCAAAGCACCACCACAACATGATGCTGCCACCCCCTTGCATCACGGTCGGGATGATGTTCTTCGGCTTGCAAGCCTCCCCCTTTTTCCTACAAACATAACGATGGTCATTATTGCCAAACAGTTCTATTTTTGTTTCATCAGACCAGAGGACATTTCTCCAAAAAGTACAATCTTTGTCCCCATGTGCAGTTGCAAACCGTAGTCTGGCTTTTTTATGGCGGATTTGGAGCAGTGGCTTCTTCCTTGCTGAGCGGCCTTTCAGATTATGTCGATATAGGACTCGTTTTACTGTGGATATAGATACTTTTGTACCTGTTTCCTCCAGCATCTTCACAAGGTCCTTTGCTGTTGTTCTGGGATTGATTTGCCCTTTTCGCACCAAAGTACGTTCATCTCTAGGAGACAGAATGTGTCTCCTTCCTGAGCGGTATGACGGCTGCGTGGTCCCATGGTGTTTATACTTGCGTACTATTGATTGTACAGATGAACATGGTACCTTCAGGCGTTTGGAAATTGCTCCCAAGGATGAATCAGACTTGTGGAGGTCTACAATTTTTTTCTGAGGTCTTGGCTGATTTCTTTTGATTTTCCCATGATGTCAAGCAAAGAGGCACTGCGTTTGAAGGTCGGCCTTGAAATAAATCCACAGGTACTCCTCCAATTGACTCAAATTGTGTCAATTAGCCTATCAGAAGCTTCTAAAGCCATGACATCATTTTCTGGAATTTTCCAAGCTGTTTAAAGGCACAGTCAACTTAGTGTATGTAAACTTCTGACCCATTGGAAATTGTGATATTATAAGTGGAATAATCTGTCTGTAAACATTTGTTGGAAAAATTACTTGTGTCATGCACACAGTAGATGTCCTAAACGACTTTCCAAAACTATAGTTTGTTAACAAGACATTTGTGGAGTGGTTGAAAAACGAGTTTTAATGACTCCAACCTAACTGTATGTAAACTTCCGACTTCAACTGTACATTAGAACACCTACTCATTCAAGGACACCTACTTATTCATTTTCTTTATTTATACTATTTTCTACATTGTATAATAATAGTGAAGACTTCAAAACTATGAAATAACACATATGGAATCATGTAGTAAACAAAAATGTGTTAAACCAATCAAAATATATTTTATATTAGAGATTCTTCAAATAGCCACCTTTTGCCTTGATGACAGCTTTACACACTCTTAGCAGTCTCTCAACCAGCTTCATCACCTGGAATGCATTTCAATTAACAGGTGTGAATTCTTAAAAGTTAATTTGCGGAATTTCTTTCCTTCTTATTGTGTTTGAGCCAATCAGTTGAGTTGTGACAAGGTGGGTATACAGAAGATAGCCCTGTTTGGTAAAAGACCAAGTCCATATTATGGCAAGAATAGCTCAAATAAGCAAAGAGAAATGACAGTTATTATTATTTTAAGACATGAAGATCAGTCAATACAGACCATTTCAAGAACTTTGAACGTTTCTTCAAGTGCAGCCTCAAAAACCATCAAGCGCTATGATGAAACTGGCTATCAAGAGGACCACCACAGGAATGGAAGACCCAGAGTTACCTCTGCTGCAGAGAATAAGTTCATAAGATTTACCAGCCTCAGAAATTGCAGCCCAAGTAAATGCTTGAGTTCAAGTAATAGACACATCTCAAAATCAACTGTTCAGAGGAAACTGCGTGAATCAGGCCTTCATTGTCGAATTGCTTCAATGAAACCACTACTAAAGGACACCAATAGGAAGAAGAGACTTGTTTGGGCCAATATGCACGAGCAATGGACATTAGACCGGTGGAAATTTGTCCTTTGGTCTGGAGTCCAAATTGGAGATTTTTGGTTCCAACCACGGTGTCTTTGTGAGATGATTAACGGATGATCTCCACATGTGTATTTCCCACCATGAAGCATGGAGGAGGTATTATGGTGTGGGGTTGCTTTGCTGGTGACACTGTCTGTGATTTATTTAGAATTCAAGGCACACTTAACCAGCATGGCTACCACAGCATTCTGCAGTGATACGCCAAACCATCTGGATTGGGCTTAGGGGGACTATCATTTATTTTTCAACAGGACAAAGACCCAACACACCTCCAGGCTGTGTAAGGGCTGTTTAACCAAGAAGGAGAGTGATGGAGTGCTGCATCAGATGACCTGGCCTCCACAATCCCCTGACCTCAACCAAATTGAGAGAGTTATGTGATTAGTCGAACCGCAGAGTGAAGGAAAAGCAGCCAACTTTTTTTGGTTACTACATGATTGCATATTTGTTATGTCATAGTTTTGATGTCTTCACAATGTAGAAAATACAAAAAAATGAAGAAACTTTTTGAATGAGTAAATTAAGAAAAATGTTTGAATGAGTAGGTGTTCTAAAACTTTGACCAGTAGTATAAATGGAGGCCAAATGCTCGCTGGCTTCTCTTGCATTCAATGTTACGGGCGGCAACAATGTCAGCCTCATGCGAATTGAAGGAAAATATGAAACACAAAGAGAGAAGCCGGGCCTCCCTTGGCATCCATGAATACACGCTACTGAGCTAATGTCTAATTACAAAGCACTAGCTACTGTCATCCTGGTAAACTAGTCTTGCTAAATGGGCTAACGCAGCATAATGAAGCAATTGCTAAGCTGTGGCTAATGCACCTCTATTCAGCACAGTGACTTAATTACTAATTATATGGAAGTTCTAGTGAGTGCTTGGTAAGTGTAAAAAAGTGTATTTTGTTCTTCAGGCTAGATACTGTAGAGGAAGAGAGGAAGGGATGAGGGGAAAAGAGAGAGAGAGACTGCAGTGCTATCAAGAATGTCAGTGGTATCAGAAGCAGCAGTCACATTTTGCTTGCAGAAGAGGTTGATAGGTTTCACAGTAAACATGGAAAATGTTCTCATTATACTTCATAATAAGACAAGTTTTGTTGAAATGTCATTACATTGAGGATGTAGAACACACACACACACACACACACACACACACACACACACACACACACACACACACACACACACACACACACACACACACACTTTCAGATGATGTTACTTTATGCAGGTCTGAAAGGCAGTATAGTAGTGTGAGAAGACACACAAACACGCACAACACACACACCTAAAGGTGCTAGTGTATGTGTGAGAGTTGGTGTGTGTAAGCGGGCGGGATTGGGTGTATAAAGTGTGTCACTGCTACTGTCATTTTGAAAAGGAATTCAGTAATTAAAACAAACCTCTTCTCCCTGCCCCCTGCTGAGAAACAGCACCAAGAAAGAGGGAGTGAGAGAAAAGAGGGAGGCAGAGTTATTTTTTATCAAAAGGAAAGAAAGGGGTTTAAATTTAGCTGTCTGTGTCGGGTTGCCATGAGGGGAGAATGTGCTAGCTAATACCGGAGATGCTAACTGGTTAGACAGCGAGGGAGCGCACATGCAAACCGTAGCTTCCTCCCACAGCACATGCAGCCCGCTGTTGTGGCCTCGAGGCAGCAAGGTTTCCAAATGGACTTCACATAGAAATGAACACAGAGGATCACCACGGCTTTTCATCCCCGACCCAAAAGCTTTTAACGTTTTATTTAAACCCACAAAAAAACATAAACCTTAACCTGGTCCTTTGGTTTTTCAGGGGGAATTATTTACTGTAGCTAAAACCCAGTGGGTTTTCTAACTCTCAATTTTGGGGACACAGACTGGTTCCTTACGTCATCCCACAGTTATACACTTCCTAAAACAACTGTTAATCTCTATTCTACTGTACAGTAGGTGATGTATGGAGGGAATTCTGTCAGACAATGGCAACAATGCATCCCCCAAGAGTGTGCAGAGCATAGGATGAATTATATCAACAGTGGAAACTGCTGTGAGATATGATTAAAGATGTGGTACATAAATGCAATCTCATGTATTACTGAGTCAAATCCTTTTCATTATGATTACTCAAGTATTTCCCTCCATTTCCTCCTTCAACATTGCAGCAGTCAGCTAAACGGATAAAATGACCATATCGACGGAGAGTGAACATTTCTGAACTTTCTGCTGCGTGTTGTTTTTGTTTGGAGAGGTGTCGCATCGTGACCTAGATATGCTACTTTGGATGCTTCGAAACTTTAGTCTCCATGGTAACTCCCAATGTGAGAGCGAGTGAGCGATACGATGGGCTGCGTGCTGAATGCTGGAGGTTGTCTCCTGAGCCATCTGAGGTATACAGACAAGCACAACGAGCTAACTAACACCCCTGCCACTTACTGCTGCCTGCCATAGAACACCCTATGTAAAAGACGGGTCATATGCTAGAAATGCACAGTCCACTCCTGGTAAATGCAGTGGCTTGGGGCTATCATGAGAGCGTGCACTTATCATGCAAATATCCGAAGTAAGAAAAGCGAAAACAATTTTGGGGATAATTCGAACTGGTGAACTGCATTGCAGTTTTGAAGAGGTTGCAGAAGTTCACTGTACACAGTAACATGATTCTATTCTGATTCTATACTGAGAGCACATTCCTAATATTGAGTTGCACCCCCTTTTGCCCTCAGAACAGCCTCAATTCTTCAGGCATGTACTACAAGGTGTTGAAAGCTTTCCACAGGGATGCTGGCCCATGTTGACTCCAATGCTTCCCACAGTTATGTCAAGTTGGCTGCATGTCCTTTGGGTGGTGTACCATTCTTGATACACACAGGAAACTGTTGAGCGTGAAAAACCCAGCACCATTGCAGTTCTTGACACACTCAAACCAGTGTATCTGGCACCTACTACCATACCCCGTTCAAAGGCACTTCAATATTTTGTCTTGCCCATTCAACCTTTGAATGGCACACATACACAATCCATGTTTCAGTTGTCTCAAGACTTAAAAATCCTTATTTAACCAGTCTCCTTCCCTTCATCTACACTGATTGAAGAGGATTTAATAGGTGTGACATCAATAAGGGATCATAGCTTTCACCTGGATTTGCCTGATCAGTCTATGTTATGCTAAGATGTTTTGTACACTCAGTGTATATACTGTTTGTTTTTACTGCTTCTGCTGTAGCTAGCCTGTCCCTTTCCTCTATCTGACCAAAGGGACAGATACACACATGTATAAACACTCACCCTATATCTTTGTCGAATGCATAATAATGTAGACCCACACCTGGTGCTTGGGAGGCACACATGGAAGAGAGGAGAGAGGAACAGTCTCTGTGATATTTAATTCAGGTGTGAGGCTGGTGGCCAGAGAGATGGATGAGCGGGGGGTGTTGGTAGCCCCCCTCGAAACACTAACACACTCAGCCCTGGGCCCTTTATCTCTTTCTCACACTCCCTGTGAGATGGGCAGGGTGTACAGTGGCCAGGTTGAGGACTGGGGAATATAGGACAAATAGTAACGGGTGGGCAAGGCTGCTAACAACTGCTGTAGGTATTTCTGTACCGGCCTCCAAACAAGTCAATTAGACTGTATAGTAGGTGTGTTGTCACTAGATTATTGTTATGTTGTTATCAGCCTGCACACAAACACAAAGGGCTGTGCACAGACCTTTCAGGGGGCAGGTGCGCAAAATTAAAAAACAGGTCACCCCCTCTCCCTGCTTGAAAAAAATGATACTTTCATAATTCATATCTCAGAATTCATAACATACCAAATGACTCTGTAGGGAAAATTGAGCGTAGGCCTATTTATTTCTGCAACAACACACTCCCTCATCATCACACATTGTAAGCAAGCTAGTTACAATGCCTCCTAAAGACATGACTGACATCGGGAAAAGAGGGTGGGCTATCAGCTGATCCGTCATGTTGATGATTGATGTACAGTACTAGTCAAAAGTTTGGACACACCTACTCATTCAACGGTTTTTATTTTCATTTTACTATTTTCTACATTGTAGAATAATAGTGAAGACATCAAAACTATGAAATAACACATGGAATCATGTAGTAACCTCTTTTTTTTTTTAAACAAATCTAAATATATTTTATTTTTGAGATTCTTCAAAGTAGCCAACCTTTGCCTTGATGACAGCTTTGCACACTTTTGGCATTCTCTCAACCAGCTTCATGAGGTAGTCAACTGGAATTCATTTCAATTAACAGTTGTGCCTTGTCAAAAAAGTTCAATTGTGGAATTTATTTCCTTCTTAATGCTATTGAGTCAGTCAGTTGTGTTGTGACAAGGTAGGGGTGGTATACAGAAAGATTTCCCTATTTGGTGAAAGACCAAGTCCATATTATTATTATATTTTTGGGGGGACATACCTACTCATTCAAGGGCATATCACCACCAAAAGGTGCACTTTGGAGACTGGAAGGGTAAAGGGGCATGTGCTCTGCACAGGTAGATGCCTATCTGTGCACAGGCCTGCACACACTCCCTATCTCTCTCCACTTTGCAGATTGTGGCTTAGTATTTGCACACTGGGCGCTTGAAGGCCCGAATTGGGGGAGAGAGGGAGAGAAGGAAAGAGGGATGACACAGGGATAGTGGGATGAAGCAAAAACAAAGCAGGCTGTTACCAGTGCCCCTGGAGGGAAGAGTAGATCTGCACCTCTCTCTCTCTGTGTTACGGCTGTCGTAGAGAGGGGACCAAAGCGCAGCGTGGTAAGTGTTCATTATTATTTATTAAACAATAAAACACTAGAACAAAGAAACATAACGAAAAGCCAAACAGATCTGTCAGGTCACATACAAAACAGAAAACAACTACCCACAAAACACAAGTGGGAAAAGGCTGCCTAAGTATGGTTCCCAATCAGAGACAACGATAGACAGCTGCTTCTGATTGGAAACCATACCTGGCCAAAACATAGAAATATAAATACATAGAATGCCCACCCCATATCACACCCTGACCTAACTAAACAGAGAAAAACGGCTCTCTCAGGTCAGGGCGTGACACTCTGCAACGTTTACACATTTTCTACCTTCCACATGTCTCGTTGCAGGCTGTGGGTGAGGTGAAACGGAAAAGAAGCAGTTGATTTAAAATAAACATTTTGGAGGGAGTGGGTCTGCGGAGATAGAGAGAGGAAGAGCAGGAGGGTTTAAAAAGCGACCTCCCGAGTGGCGCAGGGGTCTATGGCACTTGTGGCGTTACTATAGCCTGGGGTTTGATCCCAGGCTGTGTCATTACCAGCTGTGACCGGGAGTCCCATAGGGCAGCGCACAATTGGCCCAGCGTCGTCTGGGTTAAGTTCAGGGTTTGTCCGGGGGGGGGGGGATTTACCTGGCTCATTGCGCTCTATTGACTCCTTGTGGCGGGCCAGGCACTTGCAGGCTAACCTCGGTTGTCAGTTGAACGCTGTTTCCTCTGACACATTGGTGCAGCTGGCTTCCGGGTTAAGCGAGTGGGTGTTAAGAAGTGTAGTTTTGCGGGTCATGATTCAGAGGATGCATGACTCCACCTTCACCTCTCGGGAGTTGCAGTGATCATGAAATTGAGAAGAAAAAGGGGGTAAAAATGACAACAAAAAGGAGAGAATATATGATCCAAATAACATTTTACAACATCCTTCTCCTATTACTCTATGCCCCAGTGCTTATGTGTTTGTATGCATGCTTTCCTGTGTGTGTGTGTGTGTGTGTGTGTGTGTGTGTGTGTGTGTGTGTGTGTGTGTGTGTGTGTGTGTGTGTGTGTGTGTGTGTGTGTGTGTGTGTGTGTGTGTGTGTGTGTGATCGTATACAGTGCATTCGGAAAGTATTCAGACCCCTTCTCTTTTTCCACATTTTGTTATGTTACAGCCTCATTCTAAAATTGACAACAGTTTCCCTCATCAATCTACACACAATATCCCATAATGATGAAGCGAAAACAGGTTTTTAGAAATGTTTGCAAACATATATTTTTTTAAATACAGAAATAACTTATTTACATAAGTATTCAGACTCTTTGCTATGAGAATCGAAATTGAGCTCAGGTGCATCCTGTTTCCATTGATCATGCTTGAGATGTTTCTACAACTTGATTGGAATCCACCTGTGGTCATTTCAATTGATTGGACACGATTTGGAAAGGCACACACTTGTGTTTATAAGGTCCCACAGTTGACAGTGCATGTCAGAGCAAAAACCAAGCCATGAGATTGAAGGAATTGACCGTAGAGCTCCGAGACAGGATTGTGTCGAGGCACAGATCGAAGGGTACCAAAAAATGTTTGCAGCATTGAAGGTCCCCAAGAACACAGTGGCCTCCATCATTCTTAAGTGGAAGAAGTTTGGAACCACCAAGACTCTTTCTAAAGATGGCTGCCTGGCCAAATTGAGTAATCAGGAGAGAAAGGTCAGGGAGGTGATCAAGAACCCGATGGTCACTTTGACAGAGCTCTAGAGTTCCTCTGTGGAGATGGGAGAAACTTACACAAGGACAACCATCTCTGCAGCACTCCACCAATCAGTCCTTTATGGTAGAGTGGCCAGACAGAAGCCACTCCTCAGTAAAAGGCAAATTACAGCCTTCTTGGAGTTTGCCAAAGGCACCTAATGGACTTAAGATTCTCTGGTCTGGTGAAACCAAGATTGAACTCTTTGGCCTGATTGCCAAGCGTCACATCTGGAGGAAACCTGGCATTGCCTGGCATCATCCCTACAGTGAAGCATGGTGGTGGCAGCATAACACTGTGGGAAAGTTTTTCAGCGGCAGGGACTGGGAGACTAGTCAGGATTGAGGGAAAGAGGAACGGAGAAAAGTGCAGAGAGCTCCTTGATGAAAACCTGCTACAGAGCGCTCAGGACCTCAGACTGAGGTGAAGGTTCACCTTCCAACAGGGCAATGACTCTAAGCACACAGCCAAGACAACGCAGGAGTGGCTTCGGGACAAGTCTCTGAATGTCTTTGAGTGGCCCAGCCAGAACCCGGACTTGAATCCGATCTAGCATCTCTGGAGAGACCTGAAAATAGCTGTGCAGCGACGCTCCCCATCCAAAATGACAGAGCTTGAGAGGATCTGCAGAGAAGAACGGGAGAAACTCCCCAAATGCATGTGTGCCAAGCTTGTAGCGTCATACCCAAGAAGACTCAAGGCTGTAATTGTTGCCAAAGGTGCTTCAACAAAGTACTGAGTAAAGGGTCTGAATACTTACGTAAATTTGATATTTACGTTTTTTATTTTTAATACATTTGTGGAAAATTTGTTAAACCTGTTTTCGCTTTTTCATTGTGGGGGGTATTGTGTGTAGATTGTTTAGGAAAAAAAGCTATTTAATACATTTTAATATATGGCTGCAACGTAACAAAATGTGGAAAAAGTCAACGGGTCTGAATACTTTCCGAATTAACTGTATGTATGTACTGTATGTGTGCGTGTGTACATCCACCTGTGTGGGTGTGTGTACGTGCATGTGTGCTTCTGTGCATGTTTACATCTGTGTGTGTGTGTGTGTGTGTGTGTGTGTGTGTGTGTGTGTGTGTGTGTGTAAGCCGGCTCCCTGAAGCAGACCGTTAGCTGTGGTCCGTCCAGGCCTGTTGTCCAGAGATAGCGCTGGGCTGTGTTGTTGCTACCCACCAATCAGCCCTGCGCTCACACCGAGGGGAGGGAGGGACCTGGCACAGCCCACCGCCTAGATGTACACACACACACACACACACACACACACACACACACACACACACACCTTCTCTCTCTGTTAGATACACACACACACACTCCTCCATCTTCTGCTCACTAAATCCTTTCCCACACACTACAGCTCCTCCATTAGTTTAGAACAGATTATACATGGATTTTAGGGTTAATCTCAATACGGTGGTAGAAAGTGGCTTCCTCTCCTTTTCTCCTTCATCTGATCTCAGCCGACTAGTCCGACTCAGAAGGCGTGCACACCATCCACCGCTTCCGAGTATACTACTCACTAATGTTCAGTCTCTGGACATAAAGTAGACGACCTCAGGGCTCTCTTTCTCCGTTCTCAGTACATCGTGCAGATAGGAATAAAGAACTCTATGGTAAGAAGAAAGGCGGTAGGGTATGTTTCATGATTAACTAGTCATGGTGTGATTGTGGTAACGTACAGAAACTGAAGTCCTTTTGTTCACCCGACCTAGAATATCTTACAATCAAATGCCGACCGTATTAGCTCCCAAGAGAATTCTCTTCAGTTATAGTGACAGCCGTCTATATTGCCCCTCAAGCCGATACCACGACGGCCATCAAGGAACTACACTGGACTTTGTACAAACTGGAAACCACGTATCCTAAGGCTGCATTTATTATAGCTGGGGATTTGAACAAAACATATTTAAGGAAGTTCTATCAACACATTGCCCATAGTACTCGCGCTGCAAAAACTCTCAACCATTGTTACTCCCCGTTCCGGGATGGCTACAAGGCCATCCCCCACCCTCCCTTTGGCAAATCAATTCACGACTCCATTTAGCTCCTCCCTTCCTATAGGCAGAAACTCAAACAGGAAGAACCTGTGCTAAGGTCTATTCAATGCTGGTCTGACCAATCGGAATCCATGCTTCAAGATTGTTTTGATCACGCAGACTGGGATATGTTCCGGGTAGCCTCTGAGAATAACATTGACGTACACACTGACACGGTGACTGAGTTCATCAGGAAGTGTATAGGGGATGTTGTTCCAACTGTGACTATTAAAACCTACCCAAACCAAAAACCGTGGATAGATGGCAGCATTCGAGCAAAATTTCCCACTGTAAGGAAATCAAACAAGCAAAACGCCAGTACAGAGACAAAGTGGAGTCGCAATTCAATGGCTCAGACATGAGACATATGTGGCATGGTCTACAAACAGTCACGGATTACAAAGGGAAAACCAGCCCCGTCTTGCTCCCGAACAAGCTAAACACCTTCTTCAACCGCTTTTACGATTAAACAGTGACACTGACACAGCCCGCTCTCGTTCTCCGTGGCCAACGTGAGTAAGACATTTAAGCGTGTTAACCCCTGCAAGGCTGCCGGCCCAGACGGCATCCCTAGCGGTATCCTTATAACATGCGCAGACCAGCTGGCTGGAGTGTTTATGGACATATTCAATCTCTCCCTATCCCAGCCTGCTGTCCCAACTTGCTTCAAGATGTCCACCATTGCTCCTGTACCCAAGAAAGCAAAGGTAACTGAACTAAATGACTATCGCCCCGTAGCACTAACTTCTGTCATCATGAAGTGATTTGAGAGGGTAGTTAAGAATCATATCACCTCTACCTTATCTGACACCCTAGACCTACTTCAATTTGTTTACTGCCACTATAGATCCACCGACAAGAGGAATACCTATGTCGGAATGCTGTTCATTGACTATAGCTCTGCCTTCGACACCATAGCACCCTCCAAGCTCATCATCAAGCTCGGGACCCTGGGTCTGTACCCGCCCTGTGCAATTGGGTCCTGGAATTCCTGACGGGCCGCCCCCAGGTGGTGAAGGTAGGAAACAACACCTCCACTTCGCTGATCCTCAACACAGGGGTCCCACAAGGGTGCGTGCTCAGCCCCCTCCTGTACTCCCTGTTCACTCATGACTGCATGGCCACGCACGCCTCCAACTCAATCATAACGTTTTCAGATGACACAACAGTAGTAAGCCTGATTAACAACAATGACAAGAGCCTACAGGTAGGAGGTGAGGGCCCTAGCGGATTGGTGCCAGTAAAATAACCTCTCCCTCAATGTCAACAAAATGAAGGAACTGATCGTGGACTTCGGGAAACAGCAGAGGGAGCACTTCCGTATCAACATCGACAGGACTGCAGTGGAGAAGGTGAAAAGCTTAAAGTTCCTCGGCGTACACGTCAATGACAATCTGAAATGGTCCACCCACACAGACAGAAGAAGACAGCACAACAGCGCCAGCGTCAACTACCCGAGCCATGGCCTGTTCACCCGCTATCATCCAGAAGGCGAGATCAGTACAGGTGCATCAAAGCTGGGACCGAGAGACTGAAAAACGGCTTCTATCTCAAGGCCATCAGACTGTTAAATAGCCATCACTAGCCATTTACCACCCGGTTACTCAAACCTGCACCTTAGAGGCTGCAGCCCTTTGTACATAGACACAGAATCACTGGTCAATTTAATAATGGAACACTATTCATGTTAATAATGTCTACATACTGCTTTACTTATTTCATATGTATATACTGTATTCTATTGTACTGTATTTTAGTCAATGCCACTCAGACATTGCTCATCCTAATATTTAAACATTTCTTAATTCCATTCTTTTACATTTAGATTTGTGTGTATTGTTGTGAATTTTTAGATACTAGTTCACTGTTGGGGCTAGGAACACAAGTATTTTGCTGCACCCTCATTAACATCTGCTAAGTATGTGTCTGTATCAGGACTCAGGATAAGACCCAAATGCAGACAGTTCGAATCGCAGATGTTTATTTAGAAAACAGGGGGCAGGCAAACGACAAGTCAAGGACAGGCAGAGGTCAGTAATTGAGGGCAGTGTCAGAGAGGTACAGAAAGGCAGGCAGGCTCAGGGTCAGGGCAGGCTGAACGGTCAAAACAAAACTAAAAAACTAGAGTACAGGAAACACAGGAGCACGCTGGTAGGACTTGACGCGACAAGACGAACTGGCAATAGACAAACAGAAAACGCAGGTATAAATACGCAGCCTCACTAATGTATCTATAGTGCCTACATAAAGTATTCATACCCCTCAATTTATTCCACATTTTGTTGTGTCACAACCTGAATTAATGGATACAAAAATGTATAATCTCACCCATCTGCACACATTACCCCATAATGACAAAGTGAAAACATGTTTTTAGAAATGTTTGCAAATTTAATTAGAATGAAATACAGAAATATCTAATTTAAATAAGTATTCACACCCCTGAGTCAATACATGTTAGAATTCAATTTGGCAGAGATTACAGCTGTGAGTCCTTCTGGGTAAGTCTCTAAGAGCTATGCACACCTGGATTGTACAATATTTCCATATTATTCTTTTCAAAGTTGTTGTTGATCAGAAACATTCAGTGTTGTCTTGGTAAGTCGCTCCAGTGTATATTTGGCCTTGTGTTTTAGGTTATTGTCCTGCTGAAAGGTGAATTTGTTGGAAAGCAGACTGAACCAGGTTTTCCTCTGGGATTTTCCTGTGCTTAGCGCCATTTCGTTTATTTTTATCCTAAAAACTTTGTAGTTGTGTTGTCTTGGATTTGTCCCAAACAAAACACCTTGTATTCAGGACCTAAAGATTTACTTTACCGCCTTAGTGCAAACGCCAAGATGGCATAGCAGTGCAGACATGGTTTGTTGTCCTCTCGTTTTTTTGTTGTTGTGTATATATTCCAATTTATTTTTCAATCTCTTTTTCCATTTTTAAATTAAATATACCTTCCGGTAACCCGCCTCACTCAATGTGACACGGATCCGCAATTTTTTAGACCCTATAGCCAAAACTTTCATCAGAAGGTAGCCAGCTAATTAGCTAAGTTACTAGCTATTTAGTCATTGTTAGCCACTGCTAGCGGCCTTTACCCTCTGCTCAGGCACCAGCCGTTTTTTTAGCCTGGATAATACCTGCCAGCCTCGGACTGTTTTTCTCCACTACAATGGCAGATTCCTGCCGTAAACCCCTGGACCATTGATCATCACAGCTAGCTATCGTCAACTGAGTGACCCAGCCCCGAAGCTAGCCCTGAGCCAGGCGCATCTCCCGGCTAGCAAACAAAATTCCCACAACTACAATAACTCTTTCGCCATCTGGCCCGGTCCCTTCGTCAACACGGTGCCCCGCCGTACCACCACGACTGGTCCGCAGACGTAATTTCATCAGCTGTGCCTTCAACCGGCCTTTGCTGGACGACGGAGCAGACGCTTCTACTTACCCCGGACTGCTAACTTTAAACGCCGTGTCTCCCACATGCTAGCGTAGTAACGACTACCTAGCAGCTTCCCTGTTTCATTTATAGATTGACACTGGAGCCTTTGATCACTTGGCTACATAGCTGATGCCTGCTGGACTGTTCATTTATCACGGTACTCCACTTTGTTTACCTTTTGTTTATCTGTCACCCTAGCCCCGAACTCAGGCCCTGTGTGTAGTTAACCGACCCTCCCTGCCCATTCATCGCCATTTTACCTGTTGTCGTTGACTTAGCTGATTAGCTGTTGTTGTCTTACCCATTGTTGACTTAGCTAGCTCTCCCAATCAACACCTGTGATTGCTTTACGCCTCGCTTTATTTCTCTCTCTAATGTCACTATGCCTTGTATACTGTTGTTTTACCACACCCAGAAATCTGCTCCTCTTATTCTCTGTCCCCAACGCACTAGACGACCAGTTTTGCTAGCCTTTAGCCGTACCCTCATCCTACACCTCCTCTATTCCTCGGGTGATGTGGAGGCTAACCCAGGCCCTGCGTGTCCCCAGGCACTCTCATTTGTTGACTTCTGTAATTGAAAAAGCCTTGGTTTCATGCATGTTAACATTAGAAGCCTCCTCCCTAAGTTTGTTTTACTCACTGCTTTAGCACACTCCACCAACCCCGATGTCCTTGCAGTGTCTGAATCCTGGCTTAGGAAGACCACCAAAGATTATGAGATTTCCATACCCAACTACAACATTTTCCGTCAAGCCAAAGGGGGAGGAGTTGCAATCTACTGCAGAGATAACTTGCAAAATTCTGTCATACTTTCCAGGTCTATGCCCAAACAGTTCGAGCTTCTAATTAAAAAAATTAATCTCTCCAGAAATAAGTCTCTCACTGTTGCCGCCTGTTATAGACCCCCCTCAGCTCCCAGCTGTGCTCTGGACACCATATGTGAATTGATTGCCCCCCCCCATCTATCTTCAGAGTTCGTTCAGTTAGGTGACCTAAACTGGGATATGCTTAACACCCCAGCAATCCTACAATCTAAGCTAGATGCCCTCAATCTCACACAAATTATCAAGGAAACCACCAGGTACAACCCTAAATCCATAAACATGGGCACCCTCATAGATATTATCCTGACCAACTTGCTACCCAAATACAACTCTGCTGTTGACCTCATCCCGTCAGTCGAGGATGCCTGGTCGTTCTTTAAAAGTAATTTCCTCACCATCTTAAATAGGCACGCCCCTTTCAGAAAATGTAGAACTAAGAACAGATATAGCCCTTGGTTCACTCCAGACCTGACTGCCCTTGAACAGCACAAAAACATCCTGTGGCGGACTGCAATAGCATCGAATAGTCCCCGCGATATGCAACTGTTCAGGGAAGTCAGGAACCAAAACACACAGTCAGTCAGGAAAGCAAAGGCTAGCTTTTTCAAACAGAAATTTGCATCCTGTAGCTCTAACTCCAAAAGGTTTTGGGACACTGTAAAGAACAAGAGCACCTCCTCCCAGCTGCCCACTGCACTGAGGCTAGGCGACACGGTCACCACTGATAAATCCATGATAATCGGAAATTTCAATAAACATTTCTCTACGGCTGGCCATGCTTTCCTCCTGGCTACCTCAAACCCGGCCAACAGCTCCGCACCCCTCCCAGCTACTTGCCCGAGCCTCCCCAGCTTCTCCTTCACCCAAATCCAGATCGCAGATGTTCTGAAAGAGCTGCAAAACCTGGACCTGTACAAATCAGCTGGGCTAGACAATCTGGACCCTCTCGTTCTAAAATTATCGGCCGCCATTGTTGCAACCCCTATTACCAGTCTGTTCAACCTCTCTTTCATTTCGTCCGAGATCCCTAAAGATTGGAAAGCTGCCACCGTCATCCCCCTCTTCAAAGGGGGTGACACTCTAGACCCAAACTGTTACAGACCTATATCCATCCTGCCCTGCCTTTCTGAAGTCTTTGAAAGCCAAGTTAATAAACAGATCACTGACCATTTCAAATCCCACCGTACCTTCTCTGCTGTGCAATCCGGTTTCCGAGCTGGTCACGGGTGCACCTCAGCCACGCTCAAGGTACTAAACAATATCATAACCGCCATCGATAAAAGGCAATATGGTGCAGCCGTCTTCATCGACCTGGACAAGGCTTTCGACTCTGTCAATCACCGTATTCTTATTGGCAGACTCGACAGCCTTGGTTTCTGAAATGATTGCCTCGCCTGGTTTACCAACTACTTCTCAGAGTTCAGTGTGTAAAATCGGAGGGCCTGTTGTCCGGACCTCTGGCAGGGGGTACCACAGGGTTCAATTCTCGGGCCGACTCTTTTCTCTGTATATATCAACGATGTCGCTCTTGCTGCGGGTGATTCCCTGATCCACCTCTACGCAGACGACACCATTCTGTATACATCTGGCCATTCTTTGAACACTGTGTTAACTAACCTCCAAACGAGCTTCAATGCCTTACAATACTCCTTCCGTGGCCTCCAACTGCTCTTAAACGCTAGCAAAACCAAATGCATGCTTTTCAACCGTTCGCTGCCTGCACCCGCCTGCCCGACTAGCATCACTACTCTGGACGGTTCTGACCTAGAATACGTGGACAACTACAAATACCTAGGTGTCTGGCTAGACTGTAAACTCTCCTTCCAGACTTATATCAAACATCTCCAATCCAAAATCAAATCTAGAATCGGCTTTCTATTTCGCAACAAAGCCTCCTTCACTCACGTCGCCAAACTTACCCTAGTAAAACTGACGATCCTACCAATTCTCGACTTCGGCGATGTCATCAACAAAATAGCTTCCAATACTCTACTCAGCAAATTGGATGCAGTCTATCACAGTGCCATCCGTTTTGTTACCAAAGCGCCTTATATCACCCACCACTGTGACCTGTATGCTCTAGTCGGCTGGCCCTCGCTACATACTCGTCGCCAAACCCACTGGCTCCAGGTCATCCACAAGTCTATGCTAGGTAAAGCTCCGCCTTATTTCAGCTCACTGGTCACAATAACAACACCCACCCGTAGCACGCGCTCCAGCAGGTATATCTCACTGATCATCCCCAAAGCCAACACCTGCTTTGGCCGCCTTTCCTTCCAGTTCTCTGCTGCCAGTGACTGGAACGAATTGCAAAAATTGCTGAAGCTGGAGACTTACATTTCCCTCACTAACTTTAAACATCAGCTATCTGAGCAGCTAACCGATCGCTGCACATAGTCCACCTGTAAATAGCCCACCCAATCTACCTACCTCATCCCCATATTGTTTTTATTTACTTTGCTGCTCTTTTGCACACCAGTATCACTACTTACACACCATCATCTGCTCATCTATCATTCCAGTGTTAATCTGCTAAATTGTAATTACTTTGCTACTATGGCCTATTTATTGCCATACCTCCTCATGCCATTTGCACACACTGTATATACACTTTCTTTTTTTTCTATTGTGTTATTGACTGTACGCTTGTTTATTCCATGTAACTCTGTGTTGTTGTTTCTGTCGCACTGCTTTGCTTTATCTTGGCCAGGTCGCAGTTGTAAATGAGAACTTGTTCTCAACTAGCTTACCAGGTTAAATAAAGGTGAAATAAAATAAAAAAAATATAAATAAAAACAGGATGAATGTTTTGGCATATGTTTATTCTGTACAAGCTTCCTTCTTTTAATGTATGTTAGTATTTTGGAGTCACTACAATGTTGTTGATACATCCTCAGGTTTCTCCTATCACAGCCATTGAACTATGTAACTATTTTAAAGTCACCATTGGTTTCCTTTCTCTCCGGCAAGTGAGTTAGGACGGATGCCTGTGTATTTGAAGTGACTGGGTGTATTGATACACCATCCAAAGTGTAATTAATAATAAAGTGTAATTAATAACTAATGTTCCCCATCTACTAATAGGTGCCCTTCTTTGTGAGGCATTGGAAAAAAACCCTGGCCTTCGTGGTTGAATCTCTGTTTGACATTCACTGCTCAACTGGGGGACCTTACAATTATCTGTATGTGTGGGGTACAGAGATGACATAGTAAAAAAAAATCATGTTGAACACCATTATTGCACACAGAGTGAGTCCATGAACTGTAACTCATTCTGTGACAAAGGGGTGGAATACTTATTGACTGAAGACATTTCAGATTGTTTTTATTTGTAAGAATTTCTAAAAACATAATTTCATTTTGACATTATAGGGTATCGTATGTAGGCCAGTGACACAAAATCAAAATATAATCCATTTTCAATTCCGGCTGTAACATAACAAAATGTGACTACTTTCTGAAGGCACTGTATATATTTATATTCCGGACTCTGACATTGCTCATTCTGATATTTTTTTTGACACTTTTTGAATATGTGCGTATTGTTTTGTATAGCTTTCTAGGTATTATTACTTTACTGTTGGATCTAGAAACACAAGCATTTTGATTCATCTAAGATAACATCTGCAAATCTTTTTATGCGATTTGATTTGTTTTGAAGGAACCTGACTTCGGCTACTATATCCAACCAAGCTCCTATATCACAGAGAAAGAGGCAGAGAAAGACTGTCACCATACAGTCATGGAAGCCAACAGTAAATACACGGTTGAACGTTGCAGCTGCACTCTGGATGTGGGTTGAGGCCAATCCACCACCGCTCTCACCTTGTCAGTGTCCATCTGAATATTTTGCAACCTGATTCAAGTGTCCTCCATTGCTCTGAAGGAGGACTGGTGTCTGGCCACTTCCTTAGCCTTCTATAACAGCTGCTCAATAACAAATCTACCACGTTTTGTTTGTAGCATGTGAATGAAATAAGATATCATCACTCAATAAAAATATATCGATAAAAATAATATATTTGTAGTAGACAAGTGCCATCCATCTATTTTTGCCCTAGAAAATACACTATAGTTTTGGGTTAGCAGATGAAGCCCCCTAATGCTATCAAGCTAGCTACCTAACTTGCAAATCCTAGTTAGTTATCATATCTTTTTCCGAGTTGAAATTAGTTGTCTAGATAGCTAACGTTAGCTAGCCAGTTCAGATGAAACATTATTGAAAGCAAGCTGACTACATCCTATGATTAGCTAGCAAGCTAGTATCCAAGTGCCTGCCCTGCATTGACCCTTAATGACAATGAGCTACAGTTAGCTGTTATTAGCAAGGTAGCTAGCTAATGTGTGCTATGCACATCTTCCTCTGACATGCAACATCCCATTACATGTGAGCTTGATGTATTTAGCTAACTAAAGTATCATTCCCATTTCATCTGTGATATCATAGCCAGCCTGGCTCGCTAGCATAATCAAATCATGTTGTATAACTAAAAGTAGCTACTAGCTAGCGAGTAAATCAAATCAAATCAAATTGTGTTTGTCACATGCGCCAAATACAACAGTTGTAGACCTTGCAGTGAAATGCTTACTTACAAGCCCTTAACCAACAATGCAGTTTATACCCCCCTCCAAAAAAAAGTAAGTGATAAGAATAACAAATAATTAAAGAGCAGCAGTAAATAACACCGGTGTCGAGGTAATTAAGATAATATGCACATGTAGGTAGAGTTATTAAAGTGACTATGCATAGACAATAACAGAGTAGAAGGGGGGGGGCAATGAAAATAGTCTGAGTAACCATTTGATTAGCTGTTCAAGAGTCTTTTGGCTTGCACCTAGACTTGGCACTCCGGTACCGCTTGCCATGCGGTAGCAGAGAAAACAGTCTATGACTAGGGTGGCTGGAGTCTTTGACATTTTTTAGGGCCTTCCTCTGACACTGCCTGATATAGTAGTCCTGGATGTCAGGGAGCTTGGCCCCGATGATGTACTGGGCAGTGCGCACTACCCTTCGTAGTGCCATGCGGTTGGAGGCCAAGCAGTTGCCATACCAGGCAGTGACACAACCCATCAGGATGCTCTCGATGGAGCAGCTGTAAGACCTTTTGAGGATCTGAGGACCCATGCCAAATCTTTTCAGTCTCCTGAAGGGGAATAGGTTTTGTTGTGCCCTCTTCATGACTGTCTTGGTGTGCTTGGACCATGTTAGTTTGTTGGTGATGTGGACACCAAGGAACTTGAAGCTCTCAACCTGCTGTACTACAGCCCAATCGATGAGAATGGGGGCGTGCTCGGTCCTCCTTTTCCTGTAGTACACAATCAACCCCTTTTGTCTTGATTACGTTGAGGGAGAGGTTGTTGTCCTTGCACCACACGGTCAGGTCTCTGACCTCCTCCCTATAGGCTGTCTCATCGTTGTCGGTGATCACGCCTACCACTGTTGTGTCATCAGCAAACTTAATGATTATGTTGGAATTGTGCCTGGCAGTGTAGTCATGAGTGAACAGGAAGTACAGGAGGGGACTGAACACGCACCCCTGAGGGGCCCCCGTGTTGAGGATCAGCGTGGCAGATGTGTTGTTAGCTTAGTGATGAGCTTTGAGGGCACTATGGTGTTGAACGCTGAGCTGTAGTCAATGAATAGCATTCTCCAATAGGTGTTCCTTTAGTCCAGGTGGGAAAGGGCAGTGTGGAGTGAAATAGAGATTGCATCGTCTGTGGATCTGGTAGGGGGGTATGCAAATTGGAGTGGTTCTAGGATTTCTGGGATAATGGTGTTGATGTGAGTCAGGACCAGCCTTTCAAAGAACTTCATGGCTACAGACGTGAGTGATACAGGTCGGTAGTCATTTAGGCAGGTTACCTTAGTGTTCTTGGGCACAGGCACTATGGTGGTCTGCTTAAAACATGTTGGTATTATAGACTCAGACAGGTAGAGGTTGAAAATGTCAATTAGTACCAGCTATCCACCTAGCAAAAGTGACCGTATTGGATGTAATGCATTCCTGGCCATCTAGCAATATTGTTGAAATGCATTGGAAGTTTGCACCAAATTTATGGAAGCCCATTTTCACTCCTATTTTCCAAGCAAATGTGCATGCGTTGCACCCATATGGAGAGGTGACATGTCCACATGGCAGCAGACCAAAAGTGTTTATTCTGGGCAATTGGTC
Source organism: Salmo salar (assembly GCF_965601325.2). Taxonomy (NCBI): domain Eukaryota; kingdom Metazoa; phylum Chordata; class Actinopteri; order Salmoniformes; family Salmonidae; genus Salmo; species Salmo salar. Next base: position 46,507,825 of record NC_138293.1, read on the forward strand.
CATATTGGCATGTACAATTGAAGTCGGAAGTTCACATACACCTTAGCCAAATACATTTAAACTCAGTTTTTCACAATTGCTGACATTTAATCCAAGTAAAAATTCCCTGTCTCTGTTCAGTTAGGATCACCCCTTTATTTTAAGAATGTGAAATGTCAGAATAATAGTAGAGAGAATTATTTATTTCAGCTTTTATTTCTTTCAACACATTCCCAGTGGGTCAGAAGTTTACATACACTCAATTAGTATTTGGTAGCATTGCCTTTAAATTGTTTAACTTGGGTCAAACATTTCGGGTAGCCTTCCACAAGCTTTCCACAATAAGTTGGGTGAATTTTGGCCCATTCCTCCTGACAGAGCTGGTGTAACTGAGTCAGGTTTGTAGGCCTCCTCACTCGCACACACTTTTTCAGTTCTGCCCACAAATTTTCTATAGGATTGAGGTCAGAGCTTTGTGATGGACACTCCAATATCTTGACTTTGTTGTCCTTAAGCCATTTTGTCACAACTTTGGAAGTATGCTTGGGGTCATTGTCCATTTGGAAGACCCATTTGCCACCAAGCTTTAACTTCCTGACTGATGTCTTAAGATGTTGCTTCAATATATCCACATAATTTTCCTCCCTCATGATGCCATCTATTTTGTGAAGTGCACCAGTTCCTCCTGCAGCAAAGCACCACCACAACATGATGCTGCCCCCCTCATGCTTCACGGTTGGGATGGTGTTCTTCGGCTTGCAAGCTTCCCCCTTTTTCTCCAAACATAGCAATGGTCATTATGGCCAAACAGTTCTATTTTTGTTTCATCAGAACAGGGGACATTTCTCAAAAAAGTACAAACTTTGCCACCATGTGCAGTTGCAAACCGTAGTCTGTCTTTTTTATGGCGGTTTTGGAGCAGTGGCTTCTTCCTTGCTGAGCGGCCTTTCAGGTTGTCGATATAGAACTCGTTTTACTGTGGATATAGATACTTTTGTACCTGTTTCCTCCAGCATCTTCACAAGATCCTTTTCTATTGTTTTGGGATCGATTTGCAATTTTTGCACCAAAGTACGTTCATCTCTAGGAGACAGAACGCGTCTCCTTCCTTCTACTTGCATACTATTGTTTGTACAGATCAATGTGGTACCTTCAGACGTTTGGAAATAGCTCCCAAAGATGAACCAGACTTGTGGAGGTCTACAATTTTTTTTCTGAAGTCTTGGCTGATTTCTTTTGATTTTCCCATGATGTCAAGGAAAGAGGCACTGAGCTTGAAGGTAGGCCTTGAAATACATCCACAGGTATACCTCCAATTGACTCAAATTATGTCAATTAGCCTATCAGAAGCTTCAGACGCCATCACGTAATTTTCTGGAATTTTCCAAGCTGTTTAAAAGCACAGTCAACTTAGTGTATGTACACTTCTGACCCAGTGGAGTTGTGATACAGTGAGTTATAAGTGAAATAATCTGTCTGTAAACAATTGTTGGAAAAATTACTTGTGTCATGCACAAAGTAGATGTCCTAACCTACTTGCCAAAACTATAGTTTGTTAACAAGAAATTTGTGGATTGTTTGAAAAACAAGTTTTAATGACTCCAACCTAAGTGTATGTAAGCTTCTGACTTCAACTGTAAGTGTATTTATTTTTTTTACCTTTATTTAACTAGGCAAGTCAGTTAAGAACAAATGTGTATTTACAATGACGGCCTACCCCGGCCAAACCCTCCCCTAACCCGGACGACACTGGGCCAATTGTGCGCCACCGTATGGGACTCCCGATCACAGACGGCTGTGATACAGCCTGGGATCAAACCAGGGTCTGTAGTGACTCCTCTAGCACTGCAATGCAGTGTCGTAGACCGCTGCGCCACTCGGGAGACCATAAGTAATCCATACCCAATCCTCCAGTAAGTCGTAACGAACTCACTTACAAAACTCAGTTTAGGACGAGACTGACTTTATGACCAAAATTATCCTATTTACACTTTGTAGCCAATTTTGACAATAAAATGACTGTTTTGGCTCAAATCTATTCCACATAGGCTGTTTAAAGCCAGAGAAAGGGGCAGTTGACCTTTAATATATTTTCTGCAAAGTAGAGAGGAAATGGGCAGGTTATGTGCAGGTAATGGGGAGACTGAATTTAAACTGTCCCATTATGCTGTGACAGCTGGAGTAACTAAAACCACTGAATTATTAAGAGGTAGAAAAGCCATGACATCACCTGAACCCGGGGGTGGGGGGACGACGACAATGCCTGAGCCAGGGGGAGGAATCAAAGAAACAAGGGAGGTAAGAAGAATGAGAGATGTGGTGTAACAGGGGGGATCAAATGAGTTGGTTTCCTAGTTAACACTTTGCTCCAGCTAGTTGCCCTTAGGTACCTCATCTAGGATCTGGTTACTATCCTCAAATCCTAACCTTTTACTGGGGAAGTAGTGTCACGTCCTGGCCAGTATACGGGTTAATTGTTATTGTAGTTTGGTCAGGACGTGGCAGAGGGTATTTGTTTTATGTGGTTCGGGGTGGTGTTTTGGTAAAAGGGCGTTTGATTTAGTATTTCCGGGTTTTTGGTTTCTGATCTATGTTTATGTAATTCTATGTTTAGTCTAGGTAGTCTGTTTCTATGTAGAGTTAATTGGGGTGGACTTCCAATTGAAGGCAGCTGTGTGGTGTTGCCTTTGATTGGAAGTCCTATATTAGTTGGGTGTGTTTGTCTGTGTGTTTGTGGGAGATTGTTTCTTGTTTTGCTGAGTGTGCTTTTCAAGACTGTTTCGTGTTTGTAAGTTCGTTTTTGTTTTGTTGTTTTTGGTGTTCACTTAGTTGGTAAATAAATACACAAGATGAGCGTCAACATTCCTGCTGCGTTTTGGTCCTCCTTAACCGACGACTGTGACAAGTAGTATTCATCTTGAATCAGTTTTATAAGGGCAACTTCATCCTATACTGACTAGAACAGTTTGGGTGTGGAGGGTTAATTCCCAGGGCTTAATGAATCTAAACCAGAAGCATTGGTTTAATTTGTGTCCCAAATGGCACCCTATTCCCTATAGTGCATTACTTTTGACCAAAGCCCTATGTTCCCTGGTCAAAAATAGTGCCGTTTGGGATGGAGGCTTAGATAATGGTTCAAATGTATATTCTGTGAAGGGGGTTACCCCTGTCAGTCTGTGATATAACCTCTGTGTGTGTTAAATATGTAGTCTTGGTTATTTTACCCAGATTCAGAGGAAAACACTCTGGCAAGCTTGTTTCATTGTTCATTTGAAATGAGTAACTATTCCTTGTATTTCAAAGCAACAAGTGGGTGAAACCAGCTGGCACAGCGAGTCTCTACTCCAGGACCAGGTTTTCACTATATCACAACAGTTTTGTTCCTGTCTATGATCTCAGCTTAGCGGGGGGGCGGCGGCGGCAAGTAGCACAGCAGGTAGAGCGTTGGGCAAGTAACCGAAAGGTCTCAGGGGAGTTGGGATATGCAACAACAACAAAAGAATCACACATTTAGGCAGTATTCTCTCATGTTCACAGCCATTTTTAACTGTCAGTATCTATGCATGGAATTATGTTCAATCCGTTTTGTTTTTAGACCACCATGATAAAACATTGAAGGAATGTTTGAAGGAAACATTGGAGTGCATTTTTACAAATGGCTTGAGGAAGACAAACACCTGTCTTCCTCTCTTCCTTCTCCCCTCTCTCTCTCTCTTGCAGTGCATGCTGGGAGTTTTTTTAGAGTTTGAGTGTTTGGTGTGGAGGGCTGTCCTACCTTATTTTCTTGATTATCTCCTTGGTCTTTTATTTCAGTTTTTCTTTTCTATGGTGGAGGGTTAATGCACTGTTTGTTTTAGCAGTACTCACTGCTTTTTTTCAAAGTTAGGGAGGAAGAGGACAGAGTTCTAGTTTCCTGGGGTTTGGAAGGTATGGTGTGCACGATGGATTCTCAGCCTAGCGCGGAGGAGACGCTGTCATTACGGCATGGATTCAGGTGTATTTCTGAGAATGGAGTTAAGGTGGAGGAGGTTCTGCTCGCGGTCAGTGAACAGGTAGGAGCTAAATTTATACATTCCACTTCCAGAATGAACAAAGCTGTGGTTGTGTTCATGAAAAGAGCAAGTTTGGTGGGTAGGTTCTTTGCTATTTGAATATTTGTAAGGTGTGTGTTGGTGCCAATTTCTCCTCTTTCTACACCTTCAACCAGGGTGGTAGTTGCAAATTTTCCTCCGTTTATTACGGATGATAAAATCAGGAAAGATCTCAGTCGTTTTGGTAAGTTTGCTAGAGGTTTTCGTGTACTGTCGGCAGGTTTTCAGGCAGATGTCGTTGAGCATTTTTCGTTCCGGAGGCAATGAGACACAGGCAGCAGAGGCTGGGCCTAGTCATGCCAGGGATGGTGGTGTAGATGAGGCTGGGCCTAGTCATGCTATGGAGGGTGATGCAGATGAGGCTGGGCCTAGTCAGGTTATGCTAGTGGATGAGGAGAGTATAGTGGGGAAGTGTAAGAGACTAGGGGGAGGAGGACGGTGTCAAGCAGAAGAGGAAAAAGGGGAGAAGAAAGGAGGTGGAAGGGGAGAGGCTGGGGTGGCCAAAGCCACCAAGGAACCTTTGCCTGGTGTTGGGGTGAGAGGCCCTGACCAGAGAGGAAGGGAAGGTGGTCAGGATGGGAGATAGAAGGAAGGTGAGTCTAAGGAAGAGGATGTAGAGGCCTTTTTCAGACTCCTCCTCAATGGGTCCGGAGCTGACAGCCAGTCAAGCAGAAGGGTCAAAGTACACGGTGAGGGATCTGACAAGGTTCCTGAATAAGACCAACAGGAAAAAAGTGAATCTTGAGGCTTTTTTTCTGATCCGAGAAAGTTTGTAAGATCAATACAACATGCTATGAAAAATGAGGGGTGGTGTCCTCTCACCCAGGAAATGGTTTAGGTTGAGGAAGTAGGTCACAACTGTGCGTAAAGGTCTACCTTCAAACGCTGTTTAGATAACTAGTTTTTTATGGCACTGGGGCTTTTCAAGCTTTGTTATTGGTCTCTTTGTTGGCTTTTCTCCCACTTCCTTTGGAGACTCTTCGGGTAGGCTCGGTAATATAAATGACGCCAGAGTTGCGGGAAAGAGGAGTGTGTTGGGTGAATATGTAAAACAAAAAAGGTACAGGTGTTGTTTCTGCAGGAGACGCATAATGATGTGGTGAATGAAGTCGATTGGGGGCTCTGGTGGAAAGGGGCAAGTGTGTTGAGCCATGGGACAAATTTTAGTGCAAGGGTGGCAGTCCTTTTTGTACCGGGTCTGTCTGTAAAAATGTTCTCCCCAAAGGAGGTGTGTAGGGGTAGGCTGCTTGTAGTTAAAACAGAAATTAACAACATGGGTTTTGTCTTTATAAATGTGTATGCGCCTAACACAGGGAGAGAGGGGGGTTCTTTTTGGGTGTCTAAGACAGGAACTCTCACAGGTAGCACCTGAGGAGACGCTGGTGGTCAGCGGGGACTGGAACTGTGCAATGGATTTTACGAAAGACAAATGGGAAAGAGCCTCATGCAGGGTCAGTGAGAGTGTTTATTCATACATTTTTTTTCACCTTTATTTAACCAGGTAGGCCAGTTGAGAACAAGTGGTAGTGTTAAGGGACATCTTTAATCAGTTTGACCTTGTGGATGTTTGGAGAACTAGACATCCTGACACAAGACAGAATACATGGGTGAAAGTCTTTGGGGCTAGGGTGAGTGCAGCCCGACTTGATCGTTTTTACATGTCCAGGAATAAGAACAATAGGCTGTTGGGCGCTACCATTCTCCCGGTGGGTTTTTCGGCTCACCACATAACCATGACTCGGCTGTCTACTTCACCAGGGCCTTGGCATGCATCCTATGGGAAGTTTAATGTAACGCTCTTACAAGATGCCACTTTTTGCTCAGGTTTCCAGATTTTTTGGGGAAAGATGGGGGCAGCAAAGTGAGGAGTATGAGTCTCTGAGTCAATAGTGGGATGTGGGAAAGTCCAAATTCGGCTTTTCTGTCTACAGTATACAGTTCTCTCATCCTCAGAGGCTAGGAGGGTATTGGGGGGAACTCGAGCGTAGTATTTGTGAGATGGCGGTAGAGATGGTGGGGCAAAGGGGCAGTTTTTTCCAGGTTAAGGCAAAGGGAGCATTTGTAAGAGCTAGGTTCTCCATGCTCAAGGAAATGGACGCTCCCAGCTCCTCCTCCTATGGTTTGGAAAGACAGCTGTGAAGCCAAGGGTATGCATTGTCTACGGCTTTCTGATGGGAGGGTGATCTCTGTGGTGGGGGAGATGCGGGAGCGGACTGTGGAGTTTTATACTGAGTTGTATAGGGCAGAACTGTGTGATCCTATGTGTGCTCAGGTCTTGTTTGCAGAACTCCCTCAGCTCTCTCTGTGCCAGAGGGATGAAATGGACATTCCTCTGTTGTCCCATGAACTGGAAAAGGCCATAACCCAGATGTCCCCTGGCCGTGCACCCGGGGTCGATGTACACCCAGTGGAGATTTATAAAACATTCAGGGAAATAATTAGACTGGACTTCTTTTGCGTGTTGCGTGAATGCGTCGGGGTAAGAGAGTTTGCGATGAGCTGCCGTCGGGCGTCTCTGACTCCCCTGCCCAAAAAGGGGACTTGTGTGAACTCAAGAACTGGAGGCCTGTGGCATTGCTTTGTGCAGACTACAAGATATTTGCCGAGATCCTCTAACAGACTGAAGTCTCATCTGGACTCTATAGTACTCAAGTACCAGACATACTGGGATGCTCAATCATGGACAACTTGTTCTTAATCAGGGACATGTTGGACTTGTTGAGAGGTTCTAATGTGAACTTTGGACTGGTCTCTTTAGATCAAGAGAAGGCTTTTGATAGAGTGGACCATGAGTATCTGTTTAATGTGATGTTTGGGAAAAGGTTTTTGACTTGTGTAAAGATGTTGCATACTGGAGTGTCATGTATGGTCAAGGTGGGAGGGGGGCTCAGTAGGCCAGTCTGGGTGAGATGGGGCATTAGACAAGGATGCCCTCTATCGGGGCAGTTATATACGTTAGCCATTGAGACTTTTTGGGGTCTGCTATATATATACTGCTCAAAAAAATAAAGGGAACACTTAAACAACACAATGTAACTCCAAGTCAATCACACTTCTGTGAAATCAAACTGTCCACTTAGGAAGCAACACTGATTGACAATAAATTCACATGCTGTTGTGCAAATGGAATAGACAACAGGTGGAAATTATAGGCAATAAGCAAGACACCCCCAATAAAGGAGTGGTTCTGCAGGTGGTAACCACAGACCACTTCTCAGTTCCTATGCTTCCTGGCTGATGTTTTGGTCACTTTTGAATGCTGGCGGTGCTTTCACTCTAGTGGTAGCATGAGACGGAGTCTACAACCCACACAAGTGGCTCAGGTAGTGCAGCTCATCCAGGATGGCACATCAATGCGATCTGTGGCAAGAAGGTTTGCTGTGTCTGTCAGCGTAGTGTCCAGAGCATGGAGGCGCTACCAGGAGACAGGCCAGTACATCAGGAGACGTGGAGGAGGCCGTAGGAGGGCAACAACCCAGCAGCAGGACCGCTACCTCCGCCTTTGTGCAAGGAGGAGCAGGAGGAGCACTGCCAGAGCCCTGCAAAATGACCTCCAGCAGGCCACAAATGTGCATGGGTCTGCTCAAACGGTCAGAAACAGACTCCATGAGGGTGGTATGAGAGCCCCACAACCACAGGTGGGAGTTGTGCTTACAGCCCAACACCGTGCAGGACGTTTGACATTTGCCAGAGAACACCAAGATTGGTAAATTCGCCACTAGCGCACTGTGCTCTTCACAGATGAAAGCAGGTTCACACTGAGCACGTGACAGACGTGACAGAGTCTGGAGACACCGTGGAGAACGTTCTGCTGCCTGCAACATCCTCCAGCATGACCGGTTTGGCGGTGGGTCAGTCATGGTGTGGGGTGGCATTTCTTTGGGGGGCCGCACAGCCCTCCATGTGCTCGCCAGAGGTAGCCTGACTGCCATTAGGTACCGAGATGAGATCCTCAGACCCCTTGTGAGACCATATGCTGGTGCGGTTGGCCCTGGGTTCCTCCTAATGCAAGACAATGCTAGACCTCATGTGGCTGGAGTGTGTCAGCAGTTCCTGCAAGAGGAAGGCATTGGTGCTATGGACTGGCCCGCCCGTTCCCCAGACCTGAATCCAATTGAGCACATCTGGGACATCATGTCTCGCTCCATCCACCAACGCCACGTTGCACCACAGACGGTCCAGGAGTTGGCGGATGCTTTAGTCCAGGTCTGGGAGGAGATCCCTCAGGAGACCATCCGCCACCTCATCAGGAGCATGCCCAGGCGTTGTAGGGAGGTCATACAGGCACGTGGAGGCCACACACACTACTGAGCCTCATTTTGACTTGTTTTAAGGACATTACATCAAAGTTGGATCAGCCTGTAGTGTGGTTTTCCACTTTAATTTTGAGTGTGACTCCAAATCCAAACCTCCATGGGTTGATAAATTGGATTTCCATTGATTATTTTTGTGATTTTGTTGTCAGCACATTCAACTATGTAAAGAAAAAAGTATTTAATAAGATTATTTCTTTCATTCAGATCTAGGATGTGTTGTTTAAGTGTTCCCTTTATTTTTTTGAGCAGTATATATATATATACACTGAAACTGACAGGATGGCTGCAGTTTTATTGGCTCTTAACCAACAGTGCTGTTTTGTTAGTTTTTTCGCATTGTTTGTAACTTCTTCTGTACATAATGTTGCTGCTACCGTCTCTTATGACCGAAAAGAGTATCAGTGATTACTCACCTTGAATAGGACAAATAATTTTTCTTTAATGAGTCGGACAAGAGGGATTTACTCCAGACACCTGAATAGGCCCTCATCCCCGTCATTTGCAGGAGAAAGAGATTTTGAGGAAGGAGATCGGGGTGCCTTGTGAGGCGACGAGTGGCTAATCTGCCTTTGCCATCCATACTATTTGCCAATGTACAATTGCTGGATAATAAATTGGACAAACTAAAAGCACGTACAGTATATCCTACAAACGGGACATTAACTCTCTTATGTTTCACAGAGTCGTGGCTGAATAACAACATGAATAACACACAGCTGGCGGGTTATACACTGTATGGGCAGGATAGAACAGCAGCCTCTGGTAAGACAAGGGGTGCAGTCTATGTGTATTTGTAAACAACAGCTGGTGCATGATATTGAAGGACGTCTCAAGGTTTTGCTTTCCTGAGGTACAGTATCTCATGATAAGCCCTAGACCACACTATATACTTAGAGTTTTCATCTGTATTTTTCATAGCTGTCTTCATACCACCACAGACCGATGCTGGCACTAAGACCGCACTCAATGAGCTGTATATTGCCATAAGCAAATAGGAAAACGCTCATCCAGAGAAGGCACTCCTAGTGGCCGGGGATTTTAATGCAGGGAAACTTAAATCATTACTATTGAATTTCTATCAGCATGTTAAATGTGCAACCAGAGGGGAAAAGAAGTCTAGACTACCTTTACTCCACACACAGAGACGGGTACAAAGCTCTCCCTTGCCCTCCAATTGGCAAATCTGACCATAATTCTGTCCTCCTGATTCCTGCTTACAGGAAGCACCAGTGACTCGGTCAATAAAAAAGTGGTCAGCTGAAGCAGATGCTAATCTGCAGGACTGTTTTGCTAGCACAGACTGGAATGTTCCGGAATTCTTCCGATGGCATTGAGGAGTACACCACACCAGTCACTGGCTTCATCAATAAGTGCATCGATGAGGTTGTCCCCACAGTGACTGTACGTACATACCGAAGCCATGGATTACAGGCAACATCCACACTGAGCTAAAGGCTAGAGCTGCCACTTTCAAGCTTATAAGAAATACTGCTATGCCCTCTGACGAACCATCAAACAGGAAAAGCATCAATAAAGAACTAAGTTCAAATCATACTACACCGGCTCCGACGCTCGTTGGATGTGGCAGGACTTGCAAACCATTACAGACTACAAAGGGAAGCACAGCCGAGAGCTGCCCAGTGACACGAGCCTACCAGAAGAGCTAAATAACTTCTATGCTCGCGTCGAGGCAAGTAATACTGAAACATGCATGAGAGCATCAGCTGTTCCGGACGACTGTGTGATCATGCTCTCTGCAGCCGATGTGAGTAAGACATTTTAAACAGGTCAACATTCACAAGGCCGCAGGGCCAGACGGATTCACTGACTACAGCTCAGTGTTCAACACCATAGTTCCCTCAAAGCTCATCTCTAAGCTAAGGACCCTGAGACTAAACACTTCCCTTTGCAACTGGATCCTAGACTTCCTGATGGGCCACCCCCAGGTGGTAAGGGTAGGAAACTTCACTCGACTCTGTAAACTGGAAACTATATACCCGTAGGCTGTATTTATTGGAGCTGAGGAATTTAACAAAGCAAATTTGAGATCAATGCTACCTACATTTTATCAGCATATTGATTGCGTGACACGTAGGCCTAATACTTTTGACCACTGCTACTCTAACTTCCGCGATGCATACAAAGCCCTCCCCCGCTCTCCCTTCGGCAAATCTGACCACGACGCCATCTTGCTCGTGCCAGCTTATAGGCAGAAACTCAAACAGGATGTACCAGTGATGAGAACCATTCATTGCTGGACTGACCAATCAGAACCACGCTCCAAGGTTGTTTTGATCACATGGACTGGAATATGTTCCAATCAGCCTCAGAAAATGACATTGATCTATACGCTGACTCGGTGAGTGCGTTTATAAATGAGTGCATTGGAGATGTCATAACCACTGTGACTATTAAAACCTACCCTACCCAGAAACCGTGGATGGATGGCGGCATTCGCGAAAAACTGAAAGCGTGATCCACCACATTTAACCATGGGAAGAGGTCTGGCAAAATGGCTGAATATAAACAGTGTAGTTATTCCCTCCGCAAGGCAATCAAACAAGCGAAATACTGGTACAGGGACAAGGTGGAGTCACTATTCAACGGCTCAGACACAAGACGTATGTGGCGGGGTCTACAGGAAATCATGGACTACAAAAACAAAAACAGCCACGTCACGGATACCGACGTCACGCTTCCAGACAAACTCAACACCTTCTTTGCCCGCTTTGAGGATAATACCAGTGCCACCGTCGCGGCTCACAAACAAAGTCTGCAGCCCCCCCTCTCTTTCTCAGTGGCTGACGTGAGTATAACATTTAAACATGTTCACCCTCGCAAGGCTGCTGGCCCAGACGGCATCCCCAACCGCGTCCTCGGAGCATGCGCAGACCAGCTGGCTCAACAACAAAGCTTTCTGAGTGTCCAACAAGCTTTCTCTGCCCTTAACCTTGCTCTGACACCTCCAAAACAAAGGTAATGTGGTTTGATAAGAATGCCCCTCTCCCCACAGGTGTGATTACTACCACTGAGGGTTTAGAGCTTGAGGTAGTCACCTCATTCAAGTACTTGGGAGTATTGCTAAACGGTACACTGTCCTTCTGTCAGGACATATCAAAGCTACAGGCTATTTATTTATTTATAAAACCCTCTTAGGCCTCACTCCCCCCTATCTGAGAGATCTACTGCAGCCCTCATCCTCCACATACAACACCCATTCTGCCAGTCACATTCTGTTAAAGGTCACCAAAGCACACACATCCCTGGGTCGCTTGTCTTTTCAGTTCACTGCAGCTAGCAACTGGAACGAGTTGCAACAAACACTCAAAATTGACAGTTAATCTCAATCTCTTCATTCAAAGACTCAATCATGGATACTCTTACTGGCAGTTGTGGCTGCTTTGCGTGATGTATTGTTGTCTCTACCTTCTTGCCCTTTGTGCTGTTGTTTGTGCCCAATAATGTTTGTACCATGTTTTGTGCTGCTGCCATGTTGTGTTCCAACCATGTTGTTGCTACTATGCTGTGTTGTCATCTTAGGTCTCTATTTATGTAGTGTTATGTTGTCTCTTGTCGTGATGTGTGTTTTGTCCTATATTTAAATTTTATTTGTCATCCCATCCCCGCAGGAGGCCTTTTGGTAGGCCGTCATTGTAAATAAGAACTTGTTCTTAACTGACTTTCCTAGCTGAATAAAGGTTAAATACATAAAAAGACAACATGGTTGTTTCAATTTGAAAACAAACTGTTAAAGACATGGACAGAGAAAGTGGTACCCCACATGGCAAAGTCATTGGACGGGCAGGAAAAGCAAAAAGAAAACACCAGAACTTGTACAACTTGCACGACTCTTAACCAGCTGCCCTTTCTGGTACAACGGGGTCAACTGACTTGTCACTTGTAGATAATCACCAGATTGAACCAATGGACAATCTAGAACAACAAAATGACATTCACGATGATGACGTACTCGAAAACAAAGGATGTCTCATTTGACTCAGCTAAAAAAGATGAACTCAGTAATTGGGGGAAAGATTGATTGTTTGAGGAAGTCAAAGACATTGGCCAAAAATGTGTCTCAAGGCTGGTATGTATACTTAAAGAATCCTCAACCGGAATAGTGCCAAAAGCATGTCTAGTGGTTAGAGGTTTGAGGAGCTGGCTACTGAAGAACTCCCAAAAGTCTAATCCACATGTGCCTCAGTCACTCCGTTTGCTGACTGTGATCTGCCAGAACCAATGGAAGCTTCAATCTATGATATCAAATCTGCATGTCTGCAGGGAACAGAGCTGTTAAGGGACGTTCACATCTAATCTCCACCTGAAGTTAAGGGAGAAGGAACACTGTGGAAACTACAAAAGTGTGTGTATGGTCTGGCAGATGTATCACTCTACTGGTACAACAAAGTCAAGGCAACAATGCTGAGTACAGGAGGGAAAAGGTCAAGTGGAACCTGCCGTCTTCTACTGATCAAGACCTGAAATGTGGCTGGATTACTACTACTGTGATTTCACACCTTAAAGGCGTTCCCTACTTGATGCTGTCAGGTCAACCAAGTCTGTCATCTTGAGATTAACAGCATCAAGGAATTTGAGGCTCAGAAAATTCTGCAGATTCTGTGGTCAGCTACAAAGGAACAGTTGGCTGACTATCTGACTAAAAAGGAACATCCTCTCTTGCACTCAGTAATGAAAAGTGTCAGCTTGAGTAAAAAACTTTGTCACGTGACATTGCCGTATGGGGCGGCAGGTAGCCTAGTGGTTAGAGCGTTGGGCCAGTAACCGAAAGGTTGCTGGATTGAATCCCCAAGCTGAGAAGGTAAAAATCTGCCGTTCTGCCCCTGAACAAAGCAGTTAACCCATTGTTCCCCGGTAGGCAGTCATTGTAAATAAGAATGTGTTCTTAACTGACTTGCCTAGTTAAATAAAAGTTAAATAAAAAATATATATATGTAAATGGGGGACTTAAATAATGCTTTGACATTTTATTTTATTCTGCGTTTATTTTCTGTGGGAGATCGTTAAGTTCATGTATTAAGTAGTCCTATACTTGTCTAATTACTCCCTCTGGTATTAGTGCACCTGAGCAGAAGTTACTGTCACTGTTGGACCAGGCCTGAGTGTGATGGATGTTATGTACCGGGCTGATACTGCAAAGTACATTTTGTTAAACTGGAACTTTAGTCATTGTGTCATTTTGGAGTTAACACCTATCAATTACTTTCTTGCAGGTGAGCTCTGTGGAGACTCCTCTGATCTTCAAGCCCTGCCATACCATAACCTACACTACACCGCGTTGCATGGAAATACATTGCATTGTCATGTTATCTTCGCACATGAGCAAAGTTGGGGCTTGTGTGGTCCCTAGAGCCCTGTCACTGAACTGCTTTGCCATCGCATACTGGACATGACACTAAAATGTATTTATTTATACTGTAAGTTGCATCCACACACATGAGCACAGTGTAAGGTCATGAATAGGGCAAAACAGAATCTGTTAGGACTGTACATCACCCATTCTGCACAATGTATTCAATTCTCTACTGATGTTTGGATAACCTTCTCTCCCTCTTGTTTCCTATTGTCCCACTGTATACTGTGTAGACTGAACTACACACAAACACTTCAATGTGGTTGTGCACATGCGCACTTGTGTTTGCGTTTGTGTGTGTGCTTGCATGTTTGCGTTGGTATTTGTTGCGTATGCGTTTGTGTCATGCGTGCACACATATGCATTTCTGTGTGTGTGTATGTGTCGTGGTGCTAAAGGCTCCATGTTCTACAACACACCACAAGTGACTTAACTCTCACTTTCTTACATTATGCCTTCAAAGACTGTTTTCATTCCCATTGGCTTTGAACCAGTTGTTATATTGGGATTCATTTTGTATGATTCCCTAATTTATTGTATTTTTTTAGGTGAAAAAAATCTTTGATTAAAATGACTTAAAGGCTAGTCATTTTAGTATCATTGGTGTTCCATCAAGTCGTCATTGTATTGTTTACCTAATCATCCACCATTGGAATATTTGCAAGACCCCACACTACAAGCTTCTTTGGGCAGTCTGTACATAACTCCATTAATACGACACCCAGCACCCCTCCCTGTGGTACAGTTTCCATCTCTCATGTCTCCTTTTGGCTGGTGACAAAAATTAGACCCACTTTTAAGACAAGCAAGATATGCACATACACTATACTGTATATAAAAAAAAAGGTTGTAGACACCCCTTCAAATGAGTGGATTTGGCTATTTCAGCCACACCTGTTGCTGACACATGTATTGAATCGAGCACACAGCCATTCAATCTCCATAGACAAACATTGGCAGTAGAATGGCTTTACTGAAGAACTTTCAACGTGGCATTGTCATAGGATGCCACCTTTCCAACAAGTCAGTTTGTAACATTATTACTCTGCTAGAGCTGCCCCGGTCAACTGTAAGTGCTGTTATTGTGAAGTTGACACGATTAGGAGCAACAACGGTTCAGCCGTGAAGTGTTACGCCACACAAACTCACAGAACGGGTCAGCTGCATGCTGAAGCGTGTAGCACGTAAAAAGAGTCTGTACTCAGTTGCAATGCTCACTACCGATTTCCAAATTGCCTCTGGAAGCAACGTCAGCTCAAGAACTGTTCGTCGGGAGCTTCATGAAATGGGTTTCCATGGCAGAGCAGCCGCACACAACCCTAAGGTCATCATGCGCAGTGCCAAGCGTTGGCTGGAGTGGTATAAAGCTCACTGCCATTGGACTCTGGAGCAGTGGAAACGTGTTCTCTGGAGTGATGAACCACGCTTCACCATCTGGCAGTCCGACAGACGAATCTGGGTATGGCGGATGCCAGGAGAACGCCACCTGACCAAATGCATGGTGCCAACTGTAAAGTTTGGTGGAGGAGGAATAATGGTCTGGGTCTGTTTTTCATGGTTCAGGCTAGGCCCCTTTGTTCCAGTGAAGGGAAATCTTAACGCCTAGCATACAATGACATTCTAGACGATTCTGTACTTCCAAGTTTGTGGCAATAGTCTGGGAAAGGCCCTTTTCTGTTTCAGTATGACAACGCCCCCGTGCACAAAGCGAGTTCCCTACAGAAATGGTTTGTCAAGATCAGTGTGGAAGAAGTTGACTGGCCTGCACAGAGCCCTGATCTAAACCTCATCGAACACCTTTAGGATGAATTGGAATGCCGCCTGCGTGCTACATGCGCTACACATCACTATGCTCTTGTAGCTGAATGGAAGCAAATCTCCGCAGCAATGTTCCAACAGCGTGTGGAAAGCCTTCCCAGAAGAGTGGAGGCTGTTATAGCAGCAAAGAGGGGACCAACTCCATATTAATGCCCATGATTTTGGAATGAGATGTTCGACGAGTAGGTGTCCACATACTTTGTCATGTGGTGTACTTTTACTCTCTCTCTGACACAGACTCAAACACACACACAGCCAACCCTATCAGCTAGCATCCCAGCCTTCAAACCTCCTGATATTTGTATAAGAAACATATCTGATGAAGCTATGGGTTTCTTCTGCAGCTTAAATATAGAACACAGAGCCATGCAGGGATATAGGGAGCGACGGCTGACTGGGGGCCCCATTAATAAAGTAGAAATCATTTATTTTTAATTCTCTGCTCAAATGTAATTACCGTCTATTTTTAATACCTGAAAAAAGGTCAATGATTTCTCAGCAGACAGGCTCCTGTGTGTGCTGCTGAATTTTAACGATTTGGTTTAAAATAAATATTTATGGAAGTGTTATAATGCAATGCAAAAAAAATACAAACTGCCATTTACTGTAGTGTGGAAGTTTTGATAATTGGATGAAGTAATATCACAGATGGTTAGGCAGGCATGTTGATGGCAGATATAGTACCTATTGGGTGTAACCCTAAGGATCTACCTTAATGCATTACCAGGATTTTGTGCCTCAACACTCAATACTGCTCAGTAGCGTTAGTGTTCAAAACACTCAGTAGACCTCATTGTGAAAGAAACAATTGAACCCTCTGGAGTCTAAGCATTGGGGGGGGGGGCATACAAAAGCTAATTTAGCTATTTTATTTTAGGATCCCTTTAGGTATAACAAAAACATATATTTGAAGAAACATTTGGCCTTACTGCTATTGGCCAATTGAAACGCATTAAATAACAGATTCATACATACAGTTGTTGAAAAATAAATCAAAAGGAAGTTGGTTTTGAAGTATCTGAGAGATATAAGAAAGAGCAGGATTTATTTATTTGTTTTTACCCATATTTAACACCTTTTTTGGCACTTAAATATTTCCATATACAGTGCCTTTGAAAAGTATTCAGACCCCTTGACATTGTTAGGTTACAGCCTTATTCTAAAACTGATCATTGTTTTTTTCTTCATCGATCTACTCACAATATTGCATAATGACAAAGAAAAAACAGAAATCATATTTACATAAGAATTCAGACCCTTTACTCAGTACTTTCTTGAAGCACCTTTGGCAGCGATTACTGCTTCGAGTCTTCTTGCGTATGACACTACAAGCTTGGCACACCTGTATTATGGGAGTTTCTCCCATTCTTCTCTGCAGATCCGCTCAAGCTCTGTCAGGTTGGATGGGAAGCATTGCTGTACAGCTATTTTCAGGTCTCTCCAGAGATGTTAGATCAGGTTCAAGTCCGGACTCTGGCTGGGCCACTCAAGGACATTCAGAGACTTGTCCCGAAGCCATTCCTACATTGTCTTGGTTGTGTGCTTAGGGTCGTTGTCCTGTTGGAAGGCGAACCTTCGCCCCAGTCTGTGGTCCTGAGCGCTTTTGGAGCAGGTTTTCATCAAGGTTCTACCTGTAATTTGCTCTGTTCATCGTTGTCTCGATCCTTGACTAGTCTCCCAGTCCCTGCCGCTGAAAAACATCCCCACAGCATGATGCTGCCACCACCATGCTTAACCGTAGGGATGGTGCCAGGTTTCCTCCAGACGGGACGCTTGGCATTCAGGCCAAAGAGTTCAATCTTGGTTTCATCAGACCAGAGAATCTTGTTTCTCATGGTCAGTCTTTCGGTGCCTTTTGGCAGGCTGTCATGTGCCTTTTACTGAGGAGTGGCTTCCGTCTGGTCACTCTACCATAAAAGCCTGATTAGTTGAGTGCTGCAGAAATGATTGTCCTTCTGGAAGGTTCTCCCATCTCCACAGAGGAACTCTAGAGCTCTGTCAAGAGTGACCAAGGATCTTCTCCCTCAAATGCTCAGTTTGGCAGGGTGGACAGCTCTAGGAAGAGTCTTGGTGGTTCCAAATGTCTTCCATTTAAGAATGATGGAGGCCACTGTGTTCTTGGGGACCTTCAATGCAGATCTGTGCCTCAACACAATCCTGTCTCGGAGCTCTATAGACAATTCCTTCGACTTCATGGCTTGGTTTTTACTCTGACATGCACTGTCAACTGTGACCCCTTTTTATATAGATAGGTGTGTGCCTTTCCAAATCATGTCCAATCAATTGAATTTACCACAGGTGGACTCCAATCAAGTTGTAGAAACATCTCAAGGACGATCAATGGAAACAGGATGCACCTGAGCACAATTTCAAGTCTGGTAGCAAAGGGTTTGAATACTTATGTAAATAAAGGATTTCTGTTTTTGTTTAATACGTTTGCAAAAAAAAAACTTTTTTCGCTTTATCATTATGGGGTATTATTTAATCAATTTTAGAATAAGGCTGTAAAATGACAAAATGTGGAAGAAATCAAGGAATGGATACTTTCCGAATGCACTATACACGTCCATACATTTTTTTAACTGGTATCGTGTTGCGTGACTTGTGGGCTTCCTAAAGCAAAACTGGTATGTTCATGAGAGTCTTACCTTTCCATAGATGTGTCATATTAGTGTTTAGTCCAAACTGTTCGGATGCTGCAGGCAGAAGTTGGCAGACAGGCGAAACCGACTTTAGTCATATTAGCCAATCCGTTCGGACACTACAGAAGTTTGCATGAGAAGACCGATTTTCGGGATGTCTCCTGGTCTGGAGTGTAGTGTGTTTTGTAAAATAAATAATACAAATACTGAGCTATATTGTATGCAAAAAAAAATAAGAATTATATTCTTTACTAATACAATTGCTCAGTTAAATACATTTTGTTTAATAAGTAAAAAAAGAAAATCTAAAAAAGATAGGGGTCCAAATGATTGGCATCCCTGTTTTGAATACTTCGGCACCCTCCCCTTGCGAAGATAATGGCACTGACCCTTTTTCTAAAATGTTTTATGAGATTGCAGAAGGAATTGGGAGGGATTTCAGACCAATCCTCCATACATAATCATTTTAGACCATTCCAGATCCTTGATATCCTTCATCTACGCTTATGGACTGCCCTCTTCAATTCAAACAACAGGTTTTCAGTGGGGTTCAAGTCCACTGACTGACGTTGATTTTTGTGGTCAATTAACCATTGATTTTGTGATTTTGATGTGTGCTTGGGGTTATGGTCTTGCTGGAAGATCCACTTGTGGCCAAGTTTCAGCCTCCTGGCAGAAACAACCAGGTTTTTGTCTGCAATATCCTGGTACTGGGTAAAGTTAATGATGCCATGGACCTTAACAAAGGCCCCAGGACCAGAAGAAGCAAAATAGCCTCATAACATCAAAGATATTTTACAGTAAGTATGAGGTACTTTTCTGCATATGCATCTGTCTTTTGCCTCCAAACCCACCACTGGTGTGTGTGGCCAAAGAGCTCGATGTCCTCCAACCTTAGCGCCGGTTCTAATCCAAATGCCAGTAGCCCTTTCCTGCAGTTAAATAACTAATAAACATTATTTCAAAAACCTGCTGAAAATCCAATGTTTCTATGTCAAAAGGTTTTGTTATATTTCAGTCTTCTATGATGTGTGTGTATGTACTGTAAAGTGTAATATAGGGATGCAAACTCCAAATTGAATACATTTCAACTCTGTCTGACATGGTACAGCCCACGATCAGGTTTGTGAGGTGTATACTTTTATTTGAAAATAGATTTGTATAAGACTACCAAGAAACACTGTGTGACCCGGATTTAGCCCACTGCAGTCAAATTAAGCAAACTCCAGGTATTCACATTTGTTGCATGACATGAAAATAATGCTCTTTTGACCATGCACACCAGTGGTGGGTTATAATAATTTTGGAGGTGACAGTATGCATGTGTCGTGACTTGACTTTAATTAATGTGAATATTATTTATCAAATCAACCTGAATATGTTTAATTATCACCCGATTTTTTAATTAATCATGTAACAATTAACTCATTAGGATCTGGGGCACCACGAGAGCGGTTCTTTACAGAGTTACCATCTCCCTAATTAAACTCTAAACGTCTTTACCTATTACATTCATAAACAGTCAACTTATTAATCATAACCTCGTATCATATCATTCTGAACAGTCGTAACCTCCTTGCATCTGCAAAATCCAGAGCCTTACTTATGATTCAGTACTACACAAATTGGTTTAATCATTTATTTACTAGCTAACTAAATGGTGACACAAGATAAACATACACACTTAATACATTATAAACAGGTCCCTAGAGGACTGACAACAATATTGCTGCTTGTTACAAAAGACATGGAGAGGGCGAGAGAGGAACAGAGACACTTAATGTTGGTATATTTAGAAACACTCTCAGTTATAGCACTCCTATACTTTACACACAAACTGCCACCCGCTTGGAGTAAGAAATCATGAATGTATTTACTTGAAAATCCTTGGTTTCTCTCGGTGGACAGGGCCGCCTTGGAAAGGGGATTGGGCCTTTTCGCAGAATGCTTGTAAGGCTCTGTTTGTCCTAAAGGGGTTTCTCTGTTGTTCCCCTAACCAGTCGTTCGGTATCCGGTGACTTGGAAGTTTATTCTCCTTCCATTCACTCTGGAAGATGCTTCTTTGAAGATATGCTAGCCAGCCGTGTCGATGGTTCCCAGTGGGGGGATGAGAGTAGCATGCTATGGTGGTTTGAGCAGAGTAGTAGAATGGTTCCACTTCAATTCGCTTTTGTAGATACTTTACTTAGGACAGCTAATCAGCCGTACCAGTGATTGTCCAGGAGGTGACTTTATCGTCTCTACCTCGTGCTGCGATTCAGAGTTCAAACCACTTTAAACGTGAGCTGCAGCTCTACGTCTCTGGTGTAATATGTTAATTCTTAACCAGTAATTGGATACAGTTCATTCAAAACGGGTGGTTCCGTCAGGCTGGCGCTCTCTGACCTCACTGAAGGGGGCGGTGACTACTTACTGTGGACAGTTATAGAAACAATTTCCTCCTATAGTTTCTTAAATCACATCTCTCTCTTAACAAAAATAATTTCATAATTGTTCATGTAGCATCCACAACGCAGAGGATGGAAACTTCGTACATGTAGTGTGTATACTTTTCAAGTTACAGTATTTCCTTTAACATTTTGAATAACGTCACAAAGTAACACTCAAAATGACATTAGTGTTCTTTAGGTCGCATCTGACCATTCCCCATGTTCTATGTTAGAAATATTTTTCCAGTAGTTGCTTTTGAAAGTGTTAGTTTCGTCAGGAAAGTATTTTTAAAACAAAGCACATTCCTTGGGTGAATTTGGAGAGGGATGTCTGAATGTTCTGTCCTTGATTTACAACAGGGTGGTGAGAGGGGGTCCTAGTGAAGATATTTATTGCAAAGCTGATCTGACCTATTTGGATCCTCACAGGACAGTCATGACATACTGTATGCATGCCTGCCCGTGTGTATATCTGCCAGTTTGTGTGCTATATGTATGTGTAAAGTGACAGACCATTTGAGTAGCACTACTGTTTTTGCTGAGTGCTGACCCTAGCCTGCTCTGCTGTCCAATCCCATCTGTGGTCCTGTATGGCTCAGCTGGTAGAGCATTGTGCTTGCAAAGCCAGGATTGTGGCTTCAATTCCCAGGGCCACCTATACGTAAAAATGTATCCACACGTGACTGTAAGTTGCTTTCTGCTAAATAGCTATTATTATTATATTATTTGTTGATGTTGAGTCTGTAGGAACAGTATGTGGGGTGAGAGGGATTCTAGTTTTAGGCTAATTACTTCTGGTTCTTTGTTTTGTCAAGGCCGTAAGAGGACATCATATGGGGACAGGATAACCGTTCACATGTAAACAGACACACACATATGTACAAAGAGCAACAAGTCGATTGTAATGCATGCCTATCCGACTCTGTACTGAACATCAATGGTGATAATGTAACAGCCACAAAAACAAACACACACTTTCATTGACACACACAAACACACTTTCTCTCTTACAGAGACACATGCACGCATATACAATGGTTGATGGTAATGTGTTCTGATAACCTTTCAGTCAGTACTCTCAGTACAACGCAACTATGGGGAGTCGCACTCTCGCAACTTCGACTGAAGAACTAAAATCCTGCTTGACAAGGCCAATGAAATCTGCACCTTGCTGGAAGCTTTGCCTTCCACAGGTGATAAGCCTAAGGCTTGGATTCATTCCTTCAATTCAGTACCGCTATTAAAAACTGGAACAGGAGTCTTACAAGCATTAGAAACAACATTGGGTGTGGATACGGTGGGAACATGTGAGTCTGAGCAAGTGTGATGTGACTTTTTCCACATTTTGTTGTTACCGCCTGAATTTAAAATGGATTAAATTGAGAATTGTTTTCATTGGCCTACACAACACCCCACAATGTCAAAGTGGAATTATGTTTTTAAAAATGTTTTCAAATGAAAAGCTGAAATGTCTTGAGTCAATAAGTATTCAACCCCTTTGTTATGGCAAGCTTAAATAAGTTCAAGAATGAAAATGTGCTTAACAAGTTACATAATACGTTGCATGGATTCACTCTGTGTGCAATAATAGTGTTTAACCTCTATGGGCTAGGTGGGACGCTTGCGTCCCACCTACTCAACAGCCAGTGTAATCCCGTGGCGCGTTATTCAAATACCTAAAAAATGCAAAAACTAAAATTTTTCAAATATATGACTATTTTACACCATTTTAAAGACAAGACTCTCGTTAATCTAACCACAGTGTCCGATTTCAAAAAGGCTTTACAACGAAAGCAAAACATTAGATTATGTCAGCAGAGTACCCAGCCAGAAATAATCAGACACCCATTTTTCAAGCTAGCATATAATGTCACATAAACCCAAACCACAGCTAAATGCAGCACTAACCTTTGATCTTCATCAGATGACAACCCTAGGACATTATGTTATACAATACATGCATGTTTTGTTCAACCAGCTTTTTACATTAGCATGTGACTAGCATGTGACTAGCATTCCCACCGAACACTGCCGGTGAATTTACTAAATTACTCACGATAAACGTTCACAAAAAACATAACAATTATTTTAAGAATTATAGATACAGAACTCCTCTAAGCACATTTTGCAATATTCTCAGTAGATAGCCCGGCATCACAGGGCTAGCTATTTAGACACCCAGCAAGTTTAGCCTTCACCAAACTCCGATTTACTATTAGAAAAGTTTGATTACCTTTGGTGTTCTTCGTCAGAATGCACTCCCAGGACTGCTACTTCAATAACAAATGTTGGTTTGGTCCCAAATAATCCATTGTTATATCCAAACAGCGGCGTTTTGTTCGTGCGTTCAAGACACTATCCGAAAGGGTAAATAAGGGTGGCGAGCATGGCGCATTTCGTGACAAAAAATTCTAAATATTCCATTACCGTACTTCGAAGCATGTCAACCGCTGTTTAAAATCAATTTTTATGCCATTTTTCTCATAAAAAAGCGATACTATTCCGACCGGGAAAGCCTGTATACGTACAGAGAGAGAAAATAAATAGATCTCGTGCACGAGCGTGAGTCTCAGAGTACTCTGACCAGCCACTATCCAAACGCGATAATGTGTTTCAGCCAGAGGCTATCTCGATATCATTCAGCTTTTTCCCGGGTTCTGAGAGCCTATGGGAGCCGTAGGAAATGTCACATTACGGCAAAGATCCTCAGTCTTCAATAAAAAGAGCCAAGATGAACAACAACTTGTCAGAGAGGGCGCTTCCTGTTTGGAATCTTCTCAGGTTTTTGCCTGCCATATGAGTTCTGTTATACTCACAGACCCCATTCAAACAGTTTTAGAAACTTTAGGGTGTTTTCTATCCAAAGCCAATAACTATATGCATATTCTAGTTACTGGGCAGGAGTAGTAACCAGATTAAATCGGGTACGTTTTTTATCCGGCCGTGTCAATACTGCCCCCTAGCCCTAACAGGTTTTTAACATGATTTTTGAATGACTACTTCATCTCTGTACCCCACACATACAAGTATCTGTAAGGTCCTTTAGTCGAGCAGTGAATTTCAAAGACAGGTTCAACCACAAAGACCAGGAAGGTTTTTCAGTGCCTCACAAAAGGCACCTATTGGTAGATGGGTAAAAATGTAAAAGCAGACATTGAATATCCCTTTGAGCACGGGGAAGTGACTAATTACACTTTGGATGGTGTATCAAAACACCCAGTCACTACAAAGATACAGGAGTCCTTCCTAACTCAGTTACCGGAGTGGAAGGACACCGCTCAGGGATTTCACAATGGTGACTTTAAAACAGTTAGAGTTTAATAGCTGTGACAAGAGAACTGAGGATGGATCAACAACATTGTAGTTACTCTACAATACTAACCAACCGTAATTTCCGGACTATAAGCCGCTACTTTTTTCCCAGGCTTTGAACCTCGCGGCTTAAACAATGACGTGGATAATATATGGATTTTTCCTGCTTTCAAATAAAAAAAATTTTTTTTTTAAAAACACATTCTGTGACGTGCTCAGTTTTTTGGCGGCATGAAGCTTTCATTAGACCAATGAAATTGCCGAACGGGTTAAGGTCAAACAACTTTTTTGTTTACTGTTTAGATTAAATCGAGCGCGCTCAAACTTCCCATCATTCTGATTACGGTAGTCATTTTGTCACCCTCATCATGGCAAAGACACGGAGAAATGCATATGATGCAGCTTTCAAGTTGGAAGGCGATTGATCTGGCTGTTGGAAAAGGAAATAGAGCTGCTGCACGGGAGCTTGGTCTGGAGCAATGACTTTCTTGGTAGGCTACTGTTTACTGCTAATTTTTTATTTTTTGTTACAAGCCGTGTTTCGTTAAAGCCTATTTATTTTTGTTACAAGCCGTGTTTCGTTAAAGCCTGTGTAAAGTTCATTTGTTTCAATGTACCAGTAGGCACCTACGGCTTAGACATGTGCGGCTTATTTATGTTCAAAATAATATATTTTTTTAATTCAGTGGGTGCGGCTTATATTCAGGTGCGCTCAATAGTCCAGAAATTACTGTAATTGACAGAGTGAAAAAAGGAAGACTACAGAATAAAACATATTCCAAAACATGCATCCTGTTTGCAACAAGGCACTAAAGCAATACTGCAAAGAATGTGGCAAAGCAATTCACTTTTTGTCCTGAATACAAAGTGTTATGTTTGTGGCAAATCCAATACAACACATTACTGAGTACCACTCTCCATATTTTCAAGCATAGTGTCACACCCTGATCTGTTTCACCTGTCTTTGTGCTTTTCTCCACCCCCCTCCAGGTGTAGCCCATCTTCCCCATTATCCCCAGTGTATTTATACCTGTGTTCTCGATTTCTGTTGGCAGTTCGTTTTGTTTCATCAAGCCTACCAGCGTTTTTCCCTGTGCTCCTGTCAATCTCTTGTTCCTGTTTCTAGTTTTCCCAGTTTTGACCATTCTGCCTGCCCTGACTTTGAGCTGGGCCGTCTCTTTGGCGGAGGGTAGCTTACGAAGAGGAATGAAGTGGGCAGCTTTGGAAAACCGGTCCACTGCTGTCAGGATGGCGGTGTTGCCATCAGATTGGGGGAGACCCATGACAAAGTCCAGGGATATGTGAGACCAGGGACGGTGAGGGACAGTAAGAGGTTGAAGAAGATCAGCTGGAGCTTGCCGAGGAGTCTTGTTCTGCCCACAGATCGTGCATGTGGCGATGAATGCGGAGACGTCAGGAACCATGGTAGGCCACCAAAAACGTTGTCACACAAAGGCCTGGGTCCAACGGGAGCCTGGGTGGCAGGCAAGCCTGGAGGAGTGGGCCCACTCCAGGACTGAGGAGCGGACCGCATCAGGAACAAACATCCGGTTATCTGTGCCCCACCCCGGGGTTCGGCTGGGAACGCTGCGCCTCACGAACATTCTTCCCTATTCCCCAGCTGAGTGCCGTCGCCAGGCATGAGGTGGGAAGGATGGTCTCGGGTTCCGGGTTGCAGCCGTGGGGCTATAGCGGCATGACAGCGCATCAGACTTGACATTCTCGGATCCCGGTCAGTATTAGAGGGAAAAGTTGAACTGGGTGAAAAGCAGGTCCCACCTAAGTTGCCTGGAATTGATATTCCAGGTTCTTGTGTTTGGTCCACACAATGAACAGATGTTCCGCCCCCTCCAGCCAGTGTCTCCACTCCTCCAATGCCATCTTCACCGTGAGAAGCTCACGATTCCCCACATCGTAGTTCCTCTCCGTGGCGTTAAGGCGATGGGAGAAGGCGACGCAGGGATGTAACTTGAGGTCCAGGGCAGAAAGCTGGGACAGGACAGCCCCCACTCCGACATCCAAAGCGTCGGCCTCCACCATGAACTGACCGGACGGGTCAGGATGAACCAATATGGGAGCTGTGGTGAAGCGATGCTTGAGGTCCCGGAATGCCCGGTCAGCAGTTGGGGACCACTTGAACGGAACCTTGGGAGAGGTGAGTGCAGACAGGGAGGAAGCCATGGTGCTGTAACCCCATGTAAAAGTTGGCAAATCCTAGGAAACATTGCCTGCGCACTCTGGATGTAGGCTGGGACCAGTCCACCACCGCTCTCACCTTCCCGGGATTTGCAATTCTCCGCTTTCACAAAAAGCTGGTACTCCAGGCGGCGCTGGAGGACCTGTCGGACATGGAGCACGTGTTCTTGGCCTGAGTGGGAGAAAACGAGGATGTTGTCGAGGTAGACGAAGATGAACCAGTTCAACATGTCCTCAGTTCTCTCCCCAGTTCAGTCGGAGCGAGCCAGCCAAGACCTGGACATGACTCTTCGCTGCCTGGTCTCCGCCAACCCCACCATCTTGAGCCAGCAACTAGTCTGGGTCGATTATGCCCGCAACACCCTTCCTTGCTCTGCCATGCGTCTCTCACCCTTTGAGTGTTCCCTGGGTTATCAGCCCCCGCTCTTCCCTGAGCAAGAGGAAGAGGTCGACATACCTTCGGCCCAGATGTTTGTCCGCTGCTGTCGTCATACCTGGAAGAAAGCCCGGTCGGTCCTTCTCAAGACCACCTCCAGGTATCGATGACAAACGGACCACCACCGGACCCCGGCTCCCTGGTATCGTCTCGGGCAGAAGGTATGGCTGTCCACTTGGGATCTACCCCTCCAGGTGGAGTCCCGCAAACTTTCCCCCGGTTTATCGTCCCTTTCCCCATCTCCAAGGTCATTAGCCCCTCTGCTGTTCGTCTTCTGTTGCCCCGTACCCTCCGTATACATCCCACTTTTCATGTATCTAGAATCAAACCCATGTCTCACAGCCCTTTGTCTCCTGTTTCCTGTTGATCATTCTACCTGCCCTGATCCTGAGCCTGCCTGCCATTCTGTACCTTTTGGATTCTGATCTGGATTACCGACCTCTGCCTGCCCTTGACCTGTCGTTTTGCCTGCCCCCTGTTCTAGTAATAAACTTTTGTTACTTCGACACTGTCTGCTTCTGGGTCTTCCCTAAAACGTGATAATAACAATGGGGTTGAGTGCTTATTGACTTTTTTATTAATTTGTAAATATTTCAAAAACATTATTCCACAGACATTATGGGGTATTGTGTGTAGGCCAGTGACACAAGATCTCTATTTAATCCATTTTCAATTCAGGCTGTAACAAAATGCAGAAAAAGTAATGTGGTGTGAGTAGGCACTGTATGTACAGTACATATAACTAGGAATAAAGTGACATTTGTATTTGTTTTTCCTGGGGTCCAGCAAAATTAAGGCAGTTTTTTTAATACAATTTTTAAAACATTACAATACATTCACAGATTTCACAACACACTGTGTGACCTCAGGCCCCTACTCTACCACTACCACATATCTACAATACAAAATCCATGTGTACGAGTATCATGTGTATGATATCGTGTGTGTGTGTGTATGCATGTGTTTGTGCCTATATTTGTGTTGCTTCACAGTCCCCGCTGTTCAATAAGATATATATTTTTATCTGTTTCTTAAACCTAATTTTACTGCTTGCATCAGTTACTTGATGTGGAATAGAGTTCCATGTAGTCATGGCTCTATGTAGTACTGTGCGCCTCCCATAGTCTGTTCTGGACTTGGGGACTGTGAAGAGACCTCGTGGCATGTCTTGTGGGGCTTGCATGGGTGTCCGAGCTGTGAGCCAATAGTTCAAACAGACAGCTCGGTGGATTCAACATGTCAATACAAGTAGTGATGATGTCAATCTCTCCTCCACTTTGAGCCAGGAGAGATTGACATTAATATTATGAATGGTAGCTCTCTCTGTGTTCATCCAAGGGCCAGCCATGCTGCCCTGTTCTGAGCCAATTGCAAGTTCCCTTTTTGTGGCACCTGACCACACAACTGAACAGTAGTCCAGGTGTGACAAAACTAGGGCCTGTAGGACTTGCCTTGTGCTGTTAAGAAGGTAGAGCAACACTTTATTATGGACAGACAACTCCCCATCTTAGCTACTGTTGTATCAATATGTTTTGACCATGACAGTTTACAATCCAGGGTTACTCCAAGCAGTTTAGTCACCTCAACTTGCTCAATTTCCACATTATTTATTCCAAGATTTAGTTGAGGTTTAGGGTTTATTAATGAATGATTTGTCCCAAATACAATGCTTTTAGTTTTAGAAGTATTTAGGACTAACTTATTCCTTGCCACCCACTCTAAAATTAACTGCAGCCCTTTTGTTAAGTGTTGCAGTCATTTCAGTCGCTGTAGTAGCTGACGTGTATAGTGTTGAGTCATCCGCATAAATTCTTTACCCAAAGCCAGTGTCATGACGTTAGTAAAGATTGAAAAAAGTAAGGGGCCTGGACAGCTGCCCTGTGGAATTCCTGATTCTACCTGGATTATGTTGTAGAGGCTTCCATTAAAGAACACCCTGTGTTATGTTAGACAGGTAACTCTTTATCCACAATATAGCAGGGGGTGTAAAGCCATTACACAAGTGTTTCAGCAGCAGACTATGATAACGTAAAAAGCCGCACTGAAGTCTAACAAAACAGCCCCCACAATTATTTTATCATCAATTTCTCTCAGCCAATCATCAGTCATTTGTGTAAGTGTTGTGCTTAATTGAATGTCCTTCCCTATAACCATACTGAAAGTTTGTCAATTTGGAAAATAACATTGTATCTGGTCAAACACAATTTTCTCAAAGTTTACTAAGGCTTGGTAACAGGCTGATTGGTCAGCTATTTGAGCCAGTAAAAGGGGCTTTACTATTCTTAGGTAGCAGAATGACTTTTGCTTCCCTCCAAGCTTGGGGGAACACACTTTCTAATAGGCTTAAATTGAAAATATGGCAAATAGGAGTGGCAATATCATTATTATCCTCTGTAATTATACATCCAAGTTGGCTTGTCACTCTTAAACTCTTACTTTACAGAATTCAAAATTACAATGCTTGTCTTTCATAATTTGTGACCCGTTTCAGGAAACTAGGTGTATGTCGTAGGTCACTTCTAAACAGGAGAACTGTTTGAACGTTACCTTTTTCTTTTTAATCAAAATGGGTTTTTGGGCAGAAATGTGAACTTTCATGTGCCTTAATAACAAATGTGTATGCCATCTGTAAATACAAA
Source organism: Salmo salar (assembly GCF_965601325.2). NCBI lineage: Eukaryota > Metazoa > Chordata > Actinopteri > Salmoniformes > Salmonidae > Salmo > Salmo salar. The sequence continues at coordinate 46,537,054 of NC_138293.1, forward strand.
TAAAAAAAATAATTACCAGCCTAGTTGGTTAAGCCACAGAAAAAGTTAGCAACCTTCCCGCTATCCATGATTGGCTGAGATAATGAGTGGGCTGGGCATGCCAAGAGATGAGTTTGGATTGGTCTGCCATATAGCACGCTTCTGTCTATTTGAGCTGGTCAGTATGTGTAGGTAATCCTGTTTTACGTGACTTTTTTAAATGTATCGCATAGTAAAACTTAGCCAAAGACTCCCCTATGCAAGTATCCATTTCAATAGGATGTCACTGAAAGAATTGTTTCAGAGCACTCTCATCTGTGTGCCAGAGCGCAGAATAACTGATTAATTTACGAACGCTAAACACCGGTTGAATATGGCCTGGTGTCAGTAAACGTTGGCAAAAAAAGCGTAATTCAATTGTTGCCAGGAGGACAGTTACAGTCACCAACGCTCTGGATAACATGAAAACAGCCTAACCAGCTCTGCTAGGGTGAGTAAAATGGTCAGAGTTTGGGTGGGGGCTAAAGCTTAAGATGATTCTTATGGCATTGCACATGGTCAGTGTGACCCAGAGTGACTTGACACAACGGGCCAAGCAATCTGTACAAACGAAACGGGAACGACACAGGACGTCTTATTTAATGCAATGAGTTGCCGTCTGCTGTGAAGCATTCATCCATGTATACGGGTAAGAGTCCAGCTACAGTTTCAGATATTATATGTTTTTAATTTTGTCAGAAAGTTATTTTCATTACAAGTTAAAGCTAACGTTAGCTAGCTGATGTTAGATGGCTGGCTCACTAGCTAACATTACGTGTATGATCTGTGTGTAGTAATGCTATCTCAGAATGCCATTTCGCATTGCTTGTTAAAGCCTAATGTTAGCTAGTTAACTAGCTAACATTGAACCTATTTGGTTAACTTTAGCTAGCTATGATAATCGGTTTGTATTGCTAGTACTCTATGGATTGGGATTATGGTTCATTGTCTAAACAAAAGACCCCAAGTTAAATATTACTGTTAGCTAGCTAGCTGACGTTAGATGGCTGGCTCACTAGCTAACATTACGTTTATGATCTGTATATAGTAATGTTATCTCAGAATGCCATTTTGCATTGCTAGTTATAGCCTAATGTAACCCATCTGGTTAACTTTAGCTATGACAATGTGATGAATGAGCCATCATTCAATGAATGATGGAGCTTAGTTTGCTATTTTTACCAAAATGTAATTTAAGGTGCTCCAATGATTTTTTTTTTTCTATCCTTCTTTATTATTTATCTTTGTTTCATAGTGTAGTTTCTTCTTCCTTTTATTCTTTTTAGTCACTTGATTTCTCAATTTGCAATACGTTTGCCAATCAGTTGTGCAGCCAGACTTACTTGCTATTCCTTTTCCCTCATCCCTCTCAACCATACCATTTTTCAATTCCTCATCAATCCACAGGGAAATATATACCCAGAAAATATACCTCTCTGTTGATACAACATACATTATCAAGCATTTCACATATGTTATCCAGATACTGACTGTTAGCACTTGGTGGAGTATAGCAGCTTCCCACCAGAATGGGCTTTAGGTGAGGCAGATGAACCTGTAGCCATATTACTTCAACAGTATTTAACATGAGATCATCTCTACTCTTTACAGGAATGTGGTTCTGAATATAAACAGCAACACCTCCACCATTGGTATTTCTATCTTTTCTGTAAATGTTATAACCTTGAATTGCTACCACTGTATCATCAAAGGTATTATCCAAGTGAGTTTCAGAGATTGTCAAAATATGAATGTCATCTGTTACTAGCAAATTATTGATTTCATGAACCATGATTCTTAAGCTACATACTTAAGCTACGTGGGCTATTTTGAGCACTTTTCTTCTGGGATGCTTACTTGTTTTCGTTGCTTTATTGGGAAGCTTAGCTGAAGTAGTTATGCTCATGTTATTTATGTTAGTGCAGGGTGAGTTACACACAGTGGACTTCCTCCTAGGGCACACCACCTCAGTGCTACAGTATAAATCTGGTTCATAGGCACATGATCACTGCATACAATAGCTGTAGGATCAGCAGAGGCATTCAGGGCAGTTAGAGAGACATACTTTTGGTTACTTACATTGTGTCTACTAATGCCCCTGGTGTAATGTTCATTTGCTGAAGCAATATGGCAACTCTGCATTACAATGGTAGGGATTAGCTGAGCTGGGCTTGGGTCATTGATAAGTCATTGTCTCAATGCAGCCTTATAATGTGATGAAAGGATCCAGGAACCCAGATTATTTGGGTGGATCCCGTCCTTATAAAATGTGTTTTGTTTCCAAAAGGTATCAAAATTGTCAACAAAAGTTATACCCATTGAGCTGAAATAATCATGAGCCAGTTGTGAAGAGAGGGAATCCTGCTAAAGTGTTCAATGCCACAATTCAGAGAGGGCACAGGGCCAGATATGAGGAGTCTTTTGTCAGTGTCTAGCAGACAGTCAATCAGCTCTTTAAAATCCAGTTTCAACTGTTCAGAGCTGCCCTTCGTAACATACTACATTTGGGAGCAGCTTTGTAATGTCATTTACTCAAGCTGAAGGGATAGGACATTGTTTTTGCACCAGAAATGGTCACATTTCTTACCATGGAGCTGCCCAAAATCACAGCTGGTGAGAAGGACGAGGAAATCCGCCCACTCCCACGCTTCACAGGATTCTGAGAACCCTTTATGTCAAGGTTCAGGAGAAGACCCAGAAGCAGACAGTTTCGAAGTAACAAAAGTTTATTACAAAAACAGGGGGGCAGGCAAACGACAGGTCAAGGGCAGGCAGAGGTCAGTAATCCAGGGTGGTGTGACAAGGTACAGAACGACAGGCAGGCTCAGGGTCAGGGCAGACAGAATGGTCAAAAACCAGGAAAACTAGAAACAGGAACTAGAGACAGAAAGGAGCACAGGAATAAACGCTGGTAGGCTTGATGAAACAAAACGAACTGGCAACAGAAATAGAGAACACAGGTATAAATACACAGGGGGTAATGAGGAAGATGGGTGACACCTGGAGGGGGGTGGAGACAAGCACAAAGACAGGTGAAACAGATCATGGTGTGACACTTTATGGACGGGCGAGGGGCAGAATAACTAGAGCCGTTGCTCCCGGTGCCTGGTGCAGGCTTCCGACAGATAGAGAAGCCCCACTCGATCCACAGCAGTGATGGGAGGTTGTCAACGTCGACTTCGAAATCGTAGTAGTAGGCACTGAGGCCACAGACACAGGCAACTCCAGCAACGAAGGTGCAGGAAGATCAGGCTCCAGGATGGCGAAACTATTCGTTGTTTGTATCCTCTACAGTCCTCTCATTGGGAGTGTAGACTGCTATACTCCGCTATCAGATGGGGGAGTTCCGGGCAACACCGACCAGTCAGATAAAGACAAACGACAAGGCAGTGATGCATCCAACAAGCGCGAATGTCGTCAAGCCTTTTAATTGTTATTTTTTTATTTACCCCTTTTTCATGGTATCCAATTGGTAATTACAGTCTTGTCCCATTGCTGCAACTCCCGTACAGACTCGGGAGAGGTGACCGTCGAGAGCCGTGCATCCTCCGAAACAGAACCCAGCCAACCTCACTGCTGCTTGACACAATGCCCGCTTAACCCGGAAGCCAGCCGCACCAAGGTGTTGGAGGAAACACCGTACACCTGGCGACGGTGTCAGCGTGCACTATGCCCAGCCCGCCACAGGAGTCGCTAGTGCGCGATGGGACAAGAACATCCCTGCCAGCCACACCCTCCCCTAACCCGGACCAATTGTGCGCCGCTCCAAGGGTCTCCCAGTTGCGGCGGGCTGCAACATAGCCTGGACTCGAACCAGGATCTCTACTGGCACAGCCTTAGACCACTGCGCCACTCGGGAGGCCACTCTGCGTTTTACCAAGTTTCTTATGTAGACAGGCAACTTGCGTGATCAAGGAAGTCACCTTAAGCCTCTAATCCTTGGCAAGCCAACAAGTGCCGTATTGGAACTCTGAGTAATCCGCTTTGTCCTGAATTAAAGTGTAGTAGATACAGCTCTTACAGAGCTGGAACCGTTAACTTATCTCGGCTAGAGGTTTACCTCTGAACTATTCGTCCGTAACGGTGACCTCCACGGGAAGTCTGCATGTGTATAAGTGGCAAGCGTCAGAGCTTTGGTACCAAAATAAAGGAATTGTCCCCCAGAGCACTCTGAAAATGAATATTTTAATGTCCCTACAGGAGATTTTCGACCGGATTCGTTCATTCCCCACTTTGAGAACGACTATAGGTTTCTAAACCTATTGCGCCCACTTGGGATTTAGCTTTGGTTTTGGATGCTCTGAGTGACGTCCACTTTAGAACCACTGAAGTCTGTGGATCTGAAGATAATTTCGTCCCTGGCGACTCTATGGTGACTTTGTTCCCTAATGCGGCCATTACCCCAAAGGTCATGACTATGCCCTACAGGTCTCTAGCTTTTAGCTACTTCCCTTTTCGCCTCCTCCATTTGCTTCTGAGAAGCAACGGAGGTTACATGCCCTGTGTCCAGTACGAGCTTTACGCGTGTACCTTGAGTGAACCCGGGATATCCGGTTATGTGATCAGCTTTTTGTCTGTTTTGCTATTCCAGCTCATGACAGGGCACTCTCTAAGCATCATCTCTCCCACTGGATTTGTGGAGGTTACAGCCTTATTCTAACATTGATGAGGACAAACATTTATTTAATCAATCTACACACAATACCAAATTATGACAAAGCAAAAACAGGTTTTTAGAAATGTTTGCAAAAAAAAAGTATTCATGCCCTTTGCTGTGAAACTCAAAACTGTGCTCAGGTGCATCCTGTTTCCATTGATTATCCTTGAGATTTTTCTACAACTTGATCGGAGTCCACCTGTGGTAAATTCAATTGATTGGACATGATTTGGAAAGGCACACACCTGTCTATATAAGGTCCCACAGTTGACAGTGCATGTTAGAGCAAAAACCAAGCCAAGAGGTCGAAGAAATTGTCCGTAGAGCTCCGAGACAGGATTGTGTAAAATAATAGATCTGGGGAAGGGAGCCAAAACATTTCTGCAGCATTGAAGGACTCCAAGAAAACAGTGGCCTCCATCATTCTTAAATGTAAGAAGTTCGGAACCACCAAGACTCTTCCTAGAGCTGGCCGCCCGGCCAAATTGAGCAATAGGGGGAGAAGGGTCTTGGTCAGGGAGGGGACCATGAACCCGATGGTCACTCTGACAGAGCTCCAGAGTTCCTCTGTGGAGATGGTTGTCCTTCTGGAAGTTCTCCCATCTCTGCAGCACTCCACCAATCAGGTCTTTATGGTAGAATGACCAGATGGAAGCCATTCCTCAGTAAAAGGCAAATGACAGCTCACTTGGAGTTTGCCAAAAGGCACCTAATGGACTCTCAGACCATTGAGAAACAAGATGATCTGACCTGATGAAACAAAAATTTAACTCTTTGGCCTGAATGCCAATAGTTAAGTCTGGAAGAAACCTGGCACCATCCCTACGGTGAAGCATGGTGGTGGCAGCATCATGCTGTGGGGATGTTTTTCAGTGACTGGGACTGGGAGACTAGTCAGGATTAAGGGAAAGAGGAACAGAGCAAAGTACACAGAGATCCTTGAGTGCTCCACAGCACTCACGACCTCAGACTGGGGAGAAGGTTCACCTTCCAACAGGACAATGACCCTAAGCACACAGCCAAGACAACGTAGTAGTGACTTCGGGACAAGTCTCTGAATGTCCTTGAGTGGCCCAGCCAGTGCCCAGACTTGAACCTGATCGAACATCTCTGGAGAGACCTGAAAATAGCTGTGCAGCGAGACTCCCCATCCAACCTGACAGAGCTTGTGAGGATCTGCAGAGAAGAATGGGAGAAACTCCCCAAATACATGTGTGCCAACTTGTAGCGTCATACCCAAGAAGACACGAGGCTGTAATCACTGCCAAAGTACTGAGCAAAGGGTCTGAATATTTACGTAAATGTGATATTTCAGTTTTTTATTTTAATACATTTGAAAACATTTCTAAAAACCAGTTTTTGCTTTGTCATTATTGGGTATTGTGTGTAGATTGAGGATTTTTTTTATTCAGTCGATTTCAGAATAAGGGTGTAACGTAACAAAGTGTAGAAAGTCAAGGAGTCTGAATACTTTCCCAATGCTCTGTAGCAGCAAGTGGCAAGGGTTACCTAGTGGTGTATGCGCCCACTCCACCAGGGGTCTGGCAGCGTTTTGGCCGTTATATAAAAGGGGTTGACTGTAGGGTATATTTGTGCTGTGGCAAGTTGGGCATCACCACACACTTTTGTGAGGTTTTATTGCTTGGTTGTCACTGCTCCCAATGTAGCCCACAGTGTGATTACAGCTGGTACAGGAGAGGGTTACTAAGCAGCGTGCAGTGTGCCCAATAACCAGACAACCGCATCTTGTGAGGTGGAGGACTGTGTGGTCTACCATGGGCCGTTTCATTTGATATCCATTGGGGTCGACTTGGGGCGTGATTTCCCCATAGTTGTGTTATACCGAGAGTACTGACTGAAAGGGAACGTAACGTTATGACTATAACTACTGTTCCTTGAAGGAGGGAAACAAGGTTCAACACCTATTTGGCCCCACGCCGATCGGATCTGGGCACGGTGAAGAGCGGTACTGGGTTGAAGGAATGAATCCGAGCCTGAGGCTTATCACCTGTGTAAGAAGGGGCTTCCAGTGAGGCGTGGATTTCATTGGCTTTTGTCAGGTGTGATTTTAGTTCTTCAGTCAAAGTTGTGTGTGATTCTCCATAGTTGTGTTGTACCTTGTTTCCCATCCTTCAGAGAACAGTAGTTATAGTCATAACGTTACGTTTTCCCATGCATGCCAATAGTTTCAGTGGTACAAAATCTATAGAAACAATGTGACAGAGTTCAAACACACACACACTCACACACTCACAAAGTGGTCAGCGGTGATTGGTGGTCATGCCCATCCAACTTAGTACTGAACATCAAAGTTGAAAATGTATCTGGCTATGAACACACACATTGCCCACAACACAACAGAGGTTGATGGTAATGTGTGTTCATTCAGTCCAGTGGAGACTGCAACAGAAAAGTCAATAACTAGTAGTGCGTGAGTACTGAGAGTGGAGAGGCTTGTTTTGTTATTGTCTGCAGCATTACAGAGTGATACTACACTGGGGTATACTACAAGCAGATTCAAATTCAAACACATATCAAAGTTTAGGTTTCTTTAATGAACCAGAAAATACACAGTTATTTCTGTTCTTTTATCAAAGTTAGCTGACTAACTAAATGCACCTGGGGTGTATACTACATAGCAGGATCAATGAGTTAGCCAGCTAACTTTGATAAACAACCAGAAACAACTATTGATGTTCTGCTTAATTAACAAACCTAAACTTAGATATATGGTTTTGGTTTTTCAGTCAATTAGACCATGCCCATTTCAAGCCTATGTTTCTAAAAAATGAAAAGATACCTTAGAATATTTGGTCAAGTTAGCTGGATAACTCATTGATCCTGCTTTGTAGTATACCCCTATGGTAAACAACAATTTGGGATTACGCCTTACTTGGCCCCTCCATTAGGATACTGTTAGGCAGATCTGATATGAATGGCTAGGTGTCAGCTATGTTGTGGAATCCTTGCTTTTACCTGTCCGACAGTGTTAGATGATGTTAGACTTAAAGGATTATTCAAGTATTCCCTCTGGGCCACTATGTGTGGGGCACCATGTTAGTATGAATGGCCTGGGGCCTAGAACCATGTTCACATTCATACACCTTGTATCTCAGGTTATGATAGGGACTTTGATAGCTGATAGATTGGTGTTATATTCCAGAGGGCCCTTGTTCCAACAGAATCCCCAGCGTACTATTGTAGGAAAATCTCCACTTGCACTGTGTTGCCCACCATGTTGCGGTGCACTACATTTGACCAGAACCATCTGGTCATCAGGTATACAGTAACCTATAGTTGTGTCATCAAAGACTATGAGCTATAGCTTGGAGATCTACTGTAATCCACTTTATGTCCAACAATGTGGTTGTAATCCAAAGCCAAACCAGCTGTCATTATGTATTAACTGCCATGTGTTAATGTTTGTACTCTGTGATGATGGAGAGATCTTGGGAAATGAATACCATAGGACCACATTGGACATGTTCTTTCACCATTTATTTGTTCACCAAATACAGTGAAAATGGCATCGTAATATACAATGACTCATTCTTAGAATGTCATGACACTGTTGCTTTTTTTGCTTCGTAAAACAATGTTTCATTAATGGAAATATTAAGGTTTCATGCACAACAAACCATATTGAGTTTCCTTAGAAGAATGGTACAAGATAAATGAAATAAAAAAACAACTTTAATGTCCAAAATCTGTCCAAATTCAACGTGTTATTTGAGGATCCTCGTAAACAGTGCAATATACAAAAAAAAATGGCTATTTTCTAACAAATTCATCAACGAAGCTCAAGTCACAGGATACAATTTCTCAATAATAGTTTAACATTGATGTGTGCAAAACCCCAAACACATTCAGTTAGTCTTTAAAAAATGATATAGAATGAGAAAAGTCAAAACCCAAATCTTAGATTCTCCGTTAGACTTATATGGTCTCAATCTGCATATCCTCTCTATAGTACACACATTTGTGTTGATGAATTGTAAGATGGTAGACTAGCACATAATTTCTCAATAACAATTGTTTAGATATAAAAATACAAATATGAATTTTGTTAAAAAGAAGCGTGCCAGGGTAAGAGTGGTGGCACCTGTGTTGGCACCAGAGCGAAAGTTCATGCAAATAGATGGAGAAAATAGTATGACTTTTTAATTATAGTAGACAAAAAAACACGAATAATTGCAAAATCGAAATAAATAAAACATTTCCCCATCAATTTCATGACTATTTTTCCAAACATAATTTGCCGATCTCGCCTCCTTCGATATTTCGAGTGTGTAAAAAGTGAAACAGCTATGAATAGGTGTCGGTAGGCTTCATGAAGGTGCCGACCTGCATCGTTAACCATGGGGGGTAATGTAACACCATGTATCATTTTAATTCAATTCAACCTGGGGACTATGCATTACTAGCTTATTCTTTACAGATGGAGCCAAAATGAATATAGGCCTACGAAAGGAAATATTAACATTGCACCATCCTTGGTGTGTGTGTGTGTGTGTGTATATTTATATATATATATTATTATCTTTTTTTTTTTTTTTACATACAATGGGTCTCTACTAGTTACTGGACAGTGTTTGTTTGGTCAGTATTAAAAAGCTTTAGCAGCAATCGGAATGCATTCTCTACGTTCGACCAGTGCTGAAAAGGACAGCTCCCTTGAATGCGATGTCGCCGATTGTTATCAACAATGCAAAGCGTGTAAGGGGAATACGGTCTTCGAGCTTAGGAAGGCTATTGTATACAACTATAGAAATAGAGCTTGAAATGAGATTCAGACACCACTTGTAGTTTTGTGTTGCTTACGGCGCTTTTGGAAGATGGTTGTGAAGTAATGGCAAGTTCATCCATCAGAGCCAGGGTCCGCCATCTCAACATCACGCTGCGCAGCACAAGTTAAAATGGGTTTTCGTTTGGAGAATTGCCAGCAACCCCATGATAAATCTCTGTCTTTTCTGGAGTCTTGCTCTTCCTCTGCTTTCTCATCCAATCTTCACATATTTCTTTCCATTCATTTCCTTCCCCTTGTCTTCGCTTCGTGCCATCGTTTCTCCTACAATCCTCGAACATGCACAACCGACAAGTGCTTTAAATCGTTGATCAAAATAAAAAGTCTGCAAGGCGTCGTTCATCTTTAAACACCAGGTGACGACTTGTCTGCCATCCCCTTTAGGACATCGTCTATTCGGTCATCTTCGATGACCACTGCGGAGGGAAGAATAAATAATTTTGTTTATTACTGACATCATATAACTGTTTCATAAAGATGTTTTACAGACAACAAATCAAGTAATTGCAAAGGCTTTGAGTGAATAGGATGGGGACTGGTGCAAGACAAAGGAATACAGTATGTTGTTGTGTCAAACCCCTGACCTTGGTCCTGAAATACTGCAAACAATGCCTTGTCCATAATGGCACATAGCCACGCATGCAATGAGGACAAATTTGTTATTTAAAAAAGACAGAACATATCTAATGAATAAATATAGTAGCCTATAGCTACTGAAATACATTTTGATAGCACATCAGTAGTCTATTTTTCTCATGCATCACTTTCAACTGGGCTCATTGTGGTCAGCTGCTGACCTTTGTTATATCAACAAATGTTTGCCTCATAATTTAGAGGTCAGATGCATATCTGTGTTTTATCTTTTTGTTTAATAACAAGTAGGCTAGGTAACTGTAGCCTAGGTTAGAGTTAACGTTCACACAAGCATGGCCAAGCCTTTGTTTTTGATGACCAAAACAAAACCTCTATTCAACAATCCATTCCAATAACCAGCTCTTACCTCTCTTGGCTCTGCCGATCTGTCCCAGCTTTGGGGGTCTTTTCGCTTGCGACGCCCCGAAGAACGAATTGGTGTCCTGTAGCCCGCAGCTAAAGGATATCTGACTGGCCTCGGTGTCCCCATAGCCGCTCATTTTCCCCTCGCTGTAAGGCAGTACCTCGGACATTATGGCACGGATGAGACGGACGGATCAACAGCAGTGAACAAACTTTTGAACTCGGCGGCTATAGTCGATATAGCCCAGAAATCCTTGTCTTGGTAATTGCACTTGTCAAGCTTTCCGGTGGGAATCCGTTTGGAAAATCACTCGATGACTTCGTCGTGCGTAGCCAGTCTGCGAAGGATGAAGGTGAAGAGTCCTGGTTGAGGTGTCGTGGTGCGGGGTGGTAGCAGGCTGCTGTGTCGCTGGTAGAAAGGAGAGCAGAGGAGCGGTCTGTTCGCATGTGTTGCTAGATGAAGTCTGATGAGGAAAGTGGGAGATCCCAGGATCATAAAGGAAACCCAGGAGGAACGGCGAAGTTATCCATCTGCGTGTGTGTGTGTGTGTGCTGGGGGACTCCGAATGCTGGAGGAGTAGGCTAAGGGTGACATCAACAGGCGAAATATATAATATGTACTGTGGAGGTAACAGAAATGGAGGCTATCAATTCATGACCACAGAGCTAGAGCTACTGGAGCAACGGTGAGGTAAACATTTTATTTTTGGAGTAATCTTTTCTATGCTAAACAAAATTGTAGTCTAGATACGTTATTACAATGTGATGATATTTACGCATAGTCTATGCCTAAGTAGGCTAATTATATTTTATCTGAGAATTATGAATATAACCTACTCGCGCTTTTGCGCGTATTGCTAGTTATTGGGAAAGCCTAATTTTTTGGTTTACCTATTACGCTTGACATTGTGATGTGTTTCTCTCCTCGTATGCAGTATATTTCTTCCTGTAAACAAGCCTCTTTGGTGGCTCTTGCTTGACATTGGCTCTGGTGACACGAGGTTCTCACAGGAAATCATTACCTGCTCATTTGAGAGTCTGTATGGCACAGAAGTCGGAAGTACCTTCCTCACGCACATCTTTTCCCTTAGCTACAAAGCAAAATCACACAGCAGCAGCGGGTGAACGAGGTTCACAAATGCCACTTTTAAGCAAATGGGATAGTTACACTGTAGGCTTCATGGATAATTTACAAATTCATCGCTGACATGTTATTTTAGAAGGCAGTTACCTCTTTTCCAGAGGTTAAAAGCAGTTTACACACACCATCATACAATTGTATGCCTTTAACCAAGCCTGTTTCTATACAGTGATGAAGTATCCACTAATAATATCATGGCCTAGTTATTTCATATAGGGGTGTTTGAAAACATGCAGTTCAATATCGATGTAGGCATATGGTTTTTGCAGGATGCTCTCTTGTTAGGCGAGGGAGGGCGGTCTCTAAACGCACAAGATAAATCAACTTCAGCACGATGGACAGTATCCGCGTACATTTGCGTCTTTCGCGATTTCTGCTATGTTTTGTTTTGAACATAGAAATATAACAGAGGTAAAGTTGGTTTTATATTCAACAGACATTCGCCAAATAATATAAAATGCATTTCATTCCCTTATCCACAATAACTTATTCCTGGATTGTCTTAGAAACATTAAATGAAATGCAAGTTATTCTAAAAAGTTCTTCTCTTACAACCTTTTGATTTGCATAACAACTTGAAATACATCAAATCATTAACATTATATTTAACCCTTAATCTGTTTTTCCGCGCAATTGCATAGCCTATAGAAATGTTGTGCAACATGAGCTTATGGGTTCTCATGAAGTGTTTGATTAGATTTTCAATCGCATTTGCAGCTGTATAGCTTTTTGAGGATCTGGGGAACCATGCCAAATATACTGCTCAAAAAAATAAAGGGAACGCTTAAACAACACATCCTAGATCTGAATGAAATAAATAATCTTATTAAATACTTTTTTCTTTACATAGTTGAATGTGCTGACAACAAAATCACACAAAAATAATCAATGGAAATCCAATTTATCAACCCATGGAGGTCTGGATTTGGAGTCACACTCAAAATTAAAGTGGAAAACCACACTACAGGCTGATCCAACTTTGATGTAATGTCCTTAAAACAAGTCAAAATGAGGCTCAGTAGTGTGTGTGGCCTCCACGTGCCTGTATGACCTCCCTACAACGCCTGGGCATGCTCCTGATGAGGTGGCGGATGGTCTCCTGAGGGATCTCCTCCCAGACCTGGACTAAAGAATCCGCCAACTCCTGGACAGTCTGTGGTGCAATGTGGCGTTTGGTGGATGGAGCGAGACATGATGTCCCAGATGTGCTCAATTGGATTCAGGTCTGGGGAACGGGCGGGCCAGTCCATAGCATCAATGCCTTCCTCTTGCATTAGGAGGAACCCAGGGCCAACCGCACCAGCAAATGGTCTCACAAGGGGTCTGAGGATCTCATCTCGGTACCTAATGGCAGTCAGGCTACCTCTGGCGAGCACATGGAGGGCTGTGCGGCCCCCCAAAGAAATGCCACCCCACACCATGACTGACCCACCGCCAAACCGGTCATGCTGGAGGATGTTGCAGGCAGCAGAACGTTCTCCACGGCGTCTCCAGACTCTGTCACGTCTGTCACGTCTGTCACGTGCTCAGTGTGAACCTGCTTTCATCTGTGAAGAGCACAGGGCGCCAGTGGCGAATTTGCCAATGTTGGTGTTCTCTGGCAAATGCCAAACGTCCTGCACGGTGTTGGGCTGTAAGCACAACCCCCACCTGTGGATGTCGGGCCCTCATACCACCCTCACGGAGTCTGTTTCTGACTGTTTGAGCAGACACATGCACATTTGTGGCCTGCTGGAGGTCATTTTGCAGGGCTCTGGCAGCGCTCCTCCTGCTCTTCCTTGCACAAAGGCGGAGGTAGCGGTCCTGCTGCTGGGTTGTTGCCCTCCTACGGCCTCCTCCACGTCTCCTGATGTACTGGCCTGTCTCCTGGTAGCACCTCCATGCTCTGGACACTACGCTGACAGACACAGCAAACCTTCTTGCCACAGCTCGCATTGATGTGCCATCCTGGATGAGCTGCACTACCTGAGCCACTTGTGTGGGTTGTAGACTCCGTCTCATGCTACCACTAGAGTGAAAGCACCGCCAGCATTCAAAAGTGACCAAAACATCAGCCAGGAAGCATAGGAACTGAGAAGTGGTCTGTGGTCACCACCTGCAGAACCACTCCTTTATTGGGGGTGTCTTGCTAATTGCCTATAATTTCCACCTGTTGTCTATTCCATTTGCACAACAGCATGTGAAATGTATTGTCAATCAGTGTTGCTTCCTAAGTGGACAGTTTGATTTCACAGAAGTGTGATTGACTTGGAGTTACATTGTGTTGTTTAAGTGTTCCCTTTATTTTTTTGAGCTGTGTATTTTCAGTTTACATCTTGGGCACTGTTCAAAAGCATCTTTCTCTTTATAAGATATTTGCGATGCGGCATGTTGGGCTACTTCTCATACGTTTTACTGACTGGATATTACTGCACCTTCGTTGGCGCAGACTGTCCTGTGTTGGAGCCTTTGAGGGATGAAACTGTTGGGACTGCCCTGGCTTCGGAGAGCATGGCTGCGTTATGGGAGTTGGCCACATCCCATTGTGAGACATCGAAACGAATATTTGAAAAAAACTCAAGGTTATTTTCATAACCCCAGTTCTATGATACTATTAATGAGATGTCTCACCACATGTGCCTGCTTGTAGAGCGCAAGGAAGAGACATGCTTTGGATTGACCAGAGGCCAGGACAGACGTTGTGCAATTGGTCCTTCCTCTAGTGATCTGCCTTCCAGCAAATCCCATTGTGAGAAATGTCACTCATATTATCAGAGCTTAGTGTTGATAGTGTACATACGTCAATTTGTGTCAATTATAAATTCTGTATATTTTGTTTATTGTGGCAGCACAATTTCACCGAGTCAAATTCCTCTATTTGCAAATATATTTGGCAAATAAAGGTGTTTAGTTCTCCAAATGTCCCATAACTCATAGCAGGAGCTCTGACCTGATGTTCCCTGCAGGTTAAACTTGTCATAGTTCAATAATTGTCATAGTTCAGGGGAAAATGTAATTATTATTATTGTATTATATGAACAGCAATACAAATAATGAACAGCAATATCATAAACTCACAGCGGGTAACTTGTCATTGTTAGTATAATGAAACAGATGCAAGTAGGCCCCCTGGTGGCCACTTTACAAATCACATTATTTATCCTGGTAGAATGTGCATTGGTTTGGTGAGGGATCACTCTTGTAAGTTCAGCGTGTACTGCAAACCTGAAGAAATTCCTGTCTTTAGTGTCATGAGATGTTGAGGTTTAAGTTACCCCCAAGAGCCACAGCTGTTTTTCTGCCAGGGGAGCTCATGAAGGATTCTCAGACTGCCCTCCCCCCAGGAAGATTTACGACACCTAATCCCCCACCTGCTCCTCACTCACTCAACCCACGCATGCCAGTTAGTTTCTCAACTTTTCCATTTCCTTAGTGCCCCAAAACTCTGTAGGTGGCTTTCCATCTATTCCTTTCCTCCTCCCCTCTGCTTGTTAGAGATGACAGAAATAGCAGGATAGTTGACTCATGACAGCAAACTTTTCAGAGTACATTGGTGTTCCTGGAAAAAGAGCAGTGTTTCACTGGGGGGGAGGGATTTACTGACGGTTTAAGCAGGTTAAACCTTTGTTTTATGCAATTATACATTTTAGTTTGACAATATTCAACATTGGGTTATCACAAATTCAATGTGATCCGATGATTCATACAGTCAATGAGAAATTAGTGCCTTTTGCATCCCTTTTCTATATTTGTACTTAAAATATCACTTTTAAAGCCTGTTATGATAAATGAAGTGCCCTTTAATATAGACCACATGGAGAATTCAATACGGAACATTTAGTAGTAATTTCATAGTGTAAGAAACAGGTGAGCTGGTACTACTCTTTTTTTTAACCTTTTCTGGTGTTTTGTGTTGGAAAACGGAGCAGGTCAACCCTGTTACCCATAGATAGGCTAGAAATGTTCTCAAGCTTGCATTCAATTGCCCCCCTCCTGTTGGAAACAAGCTTCCATTCCATGTCAAAGCATTTTGACAGGATTCTTTACTTTTACAACAAAAATATAATTGGTGGAACGACCCCCCCTCCTTACACCAGGAGTGAAAATAAGGCACAAAGCAAGCGATAGTACTACAAAAGTAAACACCTCTCTATCCATATGCACACTTATTTATGAGAGAACTGCATTCCCAGTATCTATACTGAACAAAAATATAAACTTAACATGTTAAGTGTTGCTCCCATGTTTCATGAGCTGAAATAAAAGATCCCAGAAATGTTCCATATGCACAAAAAGCTTATTTCTCTCTCAAATGCATACATTTGCTTTACATCCCTGTTAGAGAGAATCTCTCCTTTGCCAAGATAATCCATTGCCCCTGCACAGTCATGTGAAATCCATAGATTGGGGCCTAATGAATTTATTTCAATTGACGGATTTCCATATGAACTGTAACTCAGTAAAAATCTGTGTATTTATATTTTTGTTCAGTGTATTTACTATTCAAAACCAAACTCAACAGCTGTTAGCTTCATAATACATATGCATTTAAGTGCTTCAAAATGTTCACAAACCTCAGATTCACATTTTGTTAATACAGTAGCTGCACCTAGCCTATTTGTGTTGAGAATGCCAAGAACCATTCAGGTGATTATTACAGTGTAATAAGTACAGCGATGGTTTGCCTTGTCTATGAATAGTTGGTCTCTCTCTGACATTGTGAGGGGTTTAAGGACTAGTGTGTGCACGTCCTGCTCTGTCTTGCTAGCTTAGGCCTCTCCTCGGCTGTCCAAAAGCTGTATTTCCAGGGTGACTGTTGTTATCATCACAGTAGAGTTCGGTCCTTCTGGTGCTCTTTCCTTCTGCCTCTATGTAGAGACTTATCTTCAAGGTTTTACAGCAAGTCAAAATGTCAATTATAAATTGTCTCCATTCCATCACCTTGACCTTGTCTTTCTAGGAGTACAGGTAACAACACCCCAGGGGATACATACATATACCAACCATGAGAACACATATCTGTTCTACTCCAAGGCTGGGCATTAGGCCTGGTAGAGGGGCACCACCCTCTTGATGGCCTGCCGGCATATGGGGCAGGTGGGCTGGGGCAAGGCCTGGTAGCAGCTGTAGCAGCAGCACACGTGTCCACACTCCAGCAGCACACAGCTACGCGGCTGTGTCAGGCAGATCACACAGGCGTTTTCCAAGGGTGTCTCCTGCTCCCCAGACCCCTCTTGTGTTGACCCTTCCCCCGTCCCACCAGCAGCCAACCTCTCAAACTCCCTCCTCAGCCGTTCCTGGTCCCAGCGGACCCTCAGGCTGCGGTAGTAGCGGCAGCCCACCCAGAGGAGGATGGCGGACCCGGCCAGGGCGAACACAGAGGCCAGGACCTGCCAGACCACCGCTTGACCCTCCTGCTCCAGCCGCAGGGTCTCAAAGTCTGCCGTGGTGAGGAAGTACTCTGAGCCGTCAGTGGGCGGGCGGAGCTTCAGCACCCGGTCCGTGTCCAGGATGAGCTCGCCTACACCCGTCAGAGTAGCGCCAACCTAGAAAGACAAACTGGTCAGGATTATGGAGCAACACACTCACTATTTAGGGGCAATAGTAACCTCCCTCACCCTAAACACAATAGAACATTTTGGGATCTTATTGTGGAATTTTGGGATTGAATATACTGTTTTTAACATAAGTAATCTATCAGTGATATTGCTACATAAAAAATGTACTCAAACCTCACCTTGAGCATCTCCTCAGTCTCCAGCTGGCCTTTGGGCTTCTCTCCACTGAGGTACTGCCCGATGATGTCGGTGAAACCATAGGTGGCCTGGTGGAACTTCTCATGGATGACCTCCATCTCCAGCCCCGAGGCCTCCAGGGGACACAGCACCCTCACGTTGGCCTGGTCCGACCCGACCAGGCTGAAGGGCACCGCGTTCACCCTCTGGTGCAGCACACGCTCACTGTCCGTCCTACACAGGAAAGGGTGGGGGGTGAGAAAGTTAGAGGAACAAAGATTATTCATGATTATCCATAATCATGGTAGCATCCACATTAATGTAGACTTCAGAAACATCTTATTTACAATAAAAGGTAGTCCAAAATTACAAAATACATTATTCACCACTTAGTTCCTATTGGGCAAAACAATCTTTTACACAATCAAAGCAAACTGCAAATGCATCCAACAAGTTTGTAGCCATTGCGTGCTAGGAATATGGGACCAATTACTAACCTTTTGACTATTTTAATACACTGTGAATTTGTCCAAATACTTATGGAACAAAAACTTATTCAAATGGGGGGGTATATACAAATGGGGGGGATATATACATCAAGTGGTTTAATTTCTAAATGGTAAAACAGATATGTATGAAAATAGCTTCAAATACCGTAGCATCTTATGAAACATTTAAACTCAAATCCAAAATACTGGAGTATAGAGCCAAACTTACAAATGTTAGCTTCACTGAGGAGTGTATATTTGATGTCAGACGGTCCTAGTCATATTAAAGTTTATCATTGAAAGTGGTAATACAGATGATACTAGTCTTTCACATTACATTTGGAGCGTCAATCAGGAGTGTTTCTACCAGGTGCGAGACAGGCTATTCCACACCAGCTTGTGTTCCCTCAGCATGAGTTTCTGCACCACCCCCATACTGCCTTCCTGGAACTGACTCCTCAAAGGTTCCCCCAGAGGCTGCACTGCCCCTACACACACGCACCATGGAGAGACATTAATTATACTAAGAACTGCCCCATCACACCAATAAGTGAGAGAACAGGGTCTAGTCAATATCATAATAAAATTATCATAGTGACACTCAAATGTTTCCCATTGACACAGATAACTATATGCCTACCTTCAATGACAACATACTGCAGACACTTTCCCGGTGTCACGTTCAAAAGGTCTGCCAGTTTCCCATCCAAAGTCAAATGTGGTGCATCCTCAAACAACAAGCAAATCGAAATGTCAGTAATTTCTATGAAAAAATCCATGTCTCAAAATTAGTTTTGTACTTTATCTACAACGTGTAAAGACTACGGCCTAGACTCAATTCGTGTAGCGGAAAACCCGCATTACAGCGCAATTTAAATTTAAAAGGTCATTTCCATTTGAGACGACATATGGAGCATGCAGTCACTGAATGTGGGAACATTGCCTTAAATTTCAATCGCCCTATAATGTGGATCTTCAGCGATACGGATTGAATCTAGGCCGTAGCCTGAAGGAATAGATACAGGGCAGGGCAGACTACTAACATTGAGCTTGTCCACTGTTTTCCTCTTTTTCCTGTAGACGTAGTAGAAGAAACCAGATATAGCCAAGCTGGTGCCTAGACAGAGCCCTTCCACCGTCCTCACTGGAAACTCCTCCATCCCCCCCAACACACACTCCACACCGTCTCTTCTCACCTCCCTGGTAACAAGCCTACAGTACAGAGACAGACATACATACAGCCAAACATGTTATATGAAAGATGTTCTTCAGCATGAAAGCAAGGGGGCCATGCGTCACTCAGACAAGCTGCAATTAAATCTGCAGCTGCACGATTCTCTTTAAAATGTCAGTGAAATGCTTGAAAATGTCTATCATTAGATTTTGACAGCACAGTGTCAGAACGCTGGTTGCTATTTATTTTCAGCACTTTGACAGTAAACTGGATTAGGCTACTCAGAATGCAAAGATGCACAAAAATATGTTCGGTATTCACATTTGATTGGGTTAGGCTATATAACGTTATAATCTAGGAAAATACATCATAATCCTATACTATAGTATTACACAGATAATTATGACTATTTGCCTTCACTCACAAGCACAACAAAGTTGGAAATGTGTTTCATTTCATTGATGACTTACAATCTGTGTTGGTGGCATTATAGCTACCTTTTGGAAATGGGGTACCTACATCAGTCTTTCTAGATGTCATACGATGACAGCGTTTGGGTTCAAATACCGTTTATTGACTTTCAGGTGATTGACACGGTCTTTACATTCCTTGGCTAAATAGAACTGGTTCAGCTAGATAATACCAAATGAATGCCTATTGATGAAGGTATTTTCTTCCCATGGGACTTTCGTTAAGAACATCAACGGTCGGTCTGAATGTGAACACGGATCACATGCGGTACAGTTTATCATATCAGCTAGAAATACTTTTCTAAAAACAAAAGGTTAAATGACTACACACCTTTATAGGGTTAGTGTTCCCATACAGCCATATCTCTACATTACTGCGGAAGACAGACGGAAAACAGTGGCAACCGCCTCTGCTAATTAGCCATCTAGCGCTCCAAACACCTGTGTATAACAGAAGAAGGCCGCCAGAAATGTGTTGTAACTAGGGTGGCACATTTTGGGGAATATTCAGAGGTGGAAACTTTCCGTGGGGATTAACGGGAATATATACAAATTAATATTAATACCATTTAAATGAAGATGTTTTTTGCATTGGATATATTAACCATATCGTATGGAGACAAAAACAAACATTTTACCTTATAAGTAGACATAATTGCAAATGATTAAATCTTTCCAAATGAAAAAATATATATAATTTTGTTATGAATTGAACTTTAATTAAATGAGTTGACTCTTCACATGGGATGATTTCACTGAACAACAAAAGGGAATATTGAATGATCCATTCCATCTCCCAAAAACGTTTAACATCTGTAAAATGGTAGTCTAAAAACTAAAGCTTTGGTTGTCTTCCTCTCTGGCTTACACGTCTTCTCCCTGGACCTCCTCAATGTCCACCTCTTGAACATCAGACCGAGGCCTCATCTTCACTGTCACTTTCCAACCTTGTTGAGGATGGCTCGTTGTTAGGCTCAAAAAGCCTCAAATTTGCTCGGATGGCCACCAATTTTTCAACCCTTGTATTGGTCAGCCTGTTGCGTGGTTTGGTGTGTGTGTTCTCAAACAAGGTCCAGTTGCGCTCTGAGGCAGCTGATGTTAGTGGGATTTGGAGGATGATGGAGGCAACAGGGGAAAGAGCCTCAGATCCACAAAGACCCTTCCACCAGGTGGCTGATGAGGTATGTTGGCACGACTTCCAAATTGCATCTCCATCCCTAAGCCCTTGCTTGGAAGTGTACTTCACCAGACTGCCAAGAACCTTGCCCTCATCCAGGCCAAGGTGGTGAGAGACAGTATTGATGACACCATAGGCCTTGTTGATCTCTGCACCAGACAGGATGCGCTTGCCAGCATACTTGGGGTCCAACATTTACGCTGCGACGTGTATGGACTTCAGGCAGAAGTCTTCACGCTTTTTGATGTATTTCAGAACTGCAATTTCCTCTGCTTGGAGCAACAATGAAGCCTGGGCAGGGCAGTATGAATGAATTCTCTTACATCTGCAAGCAGAGTCTGAACATCAGACAGGATGGCATTGTCTCCCTCAATCCGTGCAATGGCTACTGCTATAGGTTTCAGGAGTTTCAGGCTGCTTATCACTCTCTCCCAAAATACATCATCCAGGAGGATCCTCTTGATGGGGCTGTCCATAATCAGCAGACTGTGATATGGCCATTTCTTGGAGAGACTCCTTTCCCTCCAGGAGACTGTCAAACATGATGACAACACCACCCCAACAGGTGTTGCTGGGCAGCTTCAATGTGGTGCTCTTATTCTTCTCACTTTGCTTGGTGAGGTAGATTGCTGCTATAACTTGATGACCCTTCAAATACCTAACCATTTCCTTGGCTCTCTTGTAGAGTATATCCATTGTTTTCAGTGCCATGATGTCATTGAGGAGCAGATTCAATGCATGAGCAGCACAGCCAATGGGTGTGATGTGAGGGTAGGACTCCTCCACTTTAGACCAAGCAGCCGTCATGTTCACAGCATTGTCTGTCACCAGTGCAAATACCTTCTGTGGTCCAAGGTCATTGACTTCCTTCAGCTCATCGGCAATGTAGAGACCGGTGTGTCTGTTGTCCCTTGTGTCTGTGCTCTTGTAGAATACAGGTTGAGGTGTGGAGATGATGTAGTTAATTATTCCTTGCCCACGAACATTTGACCACCCATCAGAGATGATTGCAATACAGTCTGCTTTCTCTATGATTTGCTTGACCTTCACTTGAACTCTGAATCCAGCAAATGAGTAGATAAAGCATGTCTGACTGGAGGGGTGTATGCTGGGCGTAATCTCTTCCAATAAATCAAATGTTATTTGTCACATGCGCCGAGCAGTTGCCATACCAGGCAGTGATGCAACCTGTCAGGATGCTCTTGATGGTGCAGCTGTAAAATCTTTTGAGGATCTGAGGACCCATGCCAAATCTTTTCAGTCTCCTGAGGGGGAATAGGTTTTGTCGTGCCCTCTTCACGACTGTCTTGGTGTGCTTGGACCATGTTAGTTTATTGTTGATGTACACATTGCCTGTGAGCATCAGAGGTGAACCAGTTGCTTACACAGCTCGAGCAAGACACTCATCAGCATTTCTCTGACTACGTTCCTCCATTGAGTCAAAACATTTCTGATTCCAGGAGGACCATGAGCTGCTGCTATCGATAAGGTGTCTGATTTATCATTTTCACATCGAATAGAAGTAGAGGGACTTTTGTCAAGAGGTTGCTTGTTGTGGGCGCTGAGGGAACTTTATGCACTTGGCCAGATGATTTTGCATCTTTGTTGCATTCTTCACATATGATTTGGCACTGCATTTGCAAATGTACACAGGTTTTCCTTTCAATATTAGATGCAGTGAAATGTCTCCACACATCAGACAGTGCCCATGGCATTTTCCTGTAAAGATTAGAAAAAATAAACTAAAATACAATTCCATGTACAGATAAATAGTTAAGCAGTTAGATTAAACAACTCCGTTGTAAGATAAATGTTTTAAAGTGAAACATGTATGGAAACAGGTGAATTAACACTCAGTTAGCAGGCTCAAGCAAGCTAAAACCCACATGGTAGCAACAACTAACTAGCAGAAATTGTTAAGTTAGAAATTATTTAAAACACACTTTGCTGTAGGCTACTATTTACTAGTTAACCAAAAAATCATGTCATAAAATATTTTCATCCCACCCAGTATTGTAATCAGAACTTACCAGAAAGCATGTAGTCCTTGGCTCAAACAGTGTAGTAGTGTGGGCTCAATAGCATCTCATTAGTGTGCAAGATCTTGAGAATCAGCTGTACATGTGATGGAAGAGTGCACTGCACATGTGATGGAAGAATGCACTGTGCATGCAGAGGGTTGCAATTCCATTGAATTGGGAATAGTTTAAACAAAATATGCGACAACACCTAGAATTGCCTTGTGTATCCCACAAAACAGTACCAAGTCAATGTGCAGGGGTACAAGGTAATTGAGGTAGATATGTACATAGGTAGGGCTAAATGAACTAGACAATAAACAGTAGCAGCAGCGTATGTGATGAGTCAAAAGAGTTCAATGCAGATAAATAGTTAGTCTGGGTAGCTATTTGGTTAACAGTCTTATGGCTTGGGGGTAAAAGCTGTTCAGGGTCTTGTTGGTTCCAGACTTAGTGCATCAGTACAGCTTGCCGTGAGGTAGCAGAGAGAACAGTCTATGACTTGGTGGCTGGAGTCTGAGCATTTCTAGGGCCTTACTCTGACACTGCCTGGTATAGAGGCCCTGGACGGCAGGGAGCTCAGCCCCAGTGACGTACCAGGCCTACTCACTACCCTCTGTAGTGACCTGCGGTCAGATGCCAAGCAGCTGCCACACAGCCAGTCAAGATGCTCTCAATGGTGCAGCTGTAGAACTGAGGATCTGAGGGTCCATGCCAAATGCACTATGGTATATTGAACACTGAGCTATAGTCAATTAACAGCATTCTCACGTAGGTGTTCCTCTTGTCCAGGTGGAGGGCAGTGTGGAGCGCAAGAGATTGTGTCATCTGAGGATCTGTTGGGGCGTATGCGAATTGGAGTGTGTCCAGGGTGTCTGTGATGATGGTGTTGATGTGAGCCATGCCCTTCAAAGCATTCCATGGCAACAGATGTGAGTGCTATGGGGGCAATAGTCATAGACAGGTTACCTTAGTGTTCTTGGGCACAGGGACTATGGTGGTCTGCTTGAAACATGTAGGTATTGCAGACTGGGTCAGGGAGAGGTTGAAAATGTCAGTGAAGACACTTGCCAGCTGGTTAGCGCATGCTCTGAGTACGCGTCATGGTAATCCGTCTGGCCCCGCGGCCTTGTGAATGTTAACCTGTTAGGGCTAGGGGGCAGTATTTACACGGCCGGATAAAAAAAAAAAAAAACGTACCCGATCTAATCTGGTTATTACTACTGCCCAGAAACTAGAATATGCATATAATTATTGGCTTTGGATAGAAAACACCCTAAAGTTTCTACAACTGTTTGAATGGTGTCTGTGAGTATAACGGAACTCATATGTCAAGCAAAAACCTGAGAAGATTCTGTACAGGAAGTGCCCTCTCTGACCATTCCTTGGGCTTCTTGACTCTTTTTATTGAAAACTTAGGATCTTTGCTGTAACGTGACACTTCCTACGGCTCCCATAGGCTCTCAGAACCCGGGAAAAAGCTGAATGATGTCGAGGCAGCCCCTGGCTGAAAAACATTAGCGCCTTTGGTAAGTGGTCTATCAGAGGACAATGAGACTGAGGCGCGTGCACGAGGCGACCCCATGTTTTTATTTTCTCTCTTTTTGTACAAAAACACAGATTCCCAGTCGGAATATTATCGCTTTTTTAAGAGAAAAATTGCATAAAAATTGATTTTAAAACAGCGGTTGACTTGCTTCGAAGTACGGTAATGGAATATTTAGAATTTTTTTGTCACGAAACGCGTCGGGCGCGTCACCCTTCTTTACACTTCGGATAGTGTCTTGAACGCACGAACAAAACAGAGGATATTTGAACATAACTATGGATTATTTTGAACCAAACCAACATTTGTTATTGAAGTAGAAGTCCTGGGAGTGCATTCTGACGAAGAACAGCAAAGGTAATAACATTTGTCTTACAGTAAATCTGACTTTGGTGAGGGCTAAACTTGGTGGGTGTCTAAATAGCTAGCCCTGTGATGCCGGGCTATCTACTTAAAATATTACAAAATGTGCTTTCACCGAAAAGCTATTTTAAAATCGGACATAGCGAGTGCATAGAGGAGTTCTGTATCTATAATTCTTAAAATAATTGTTTTTTTGTGAACGTTTATCGTGAGTAATTTAGTAAATTCACCGGAAGTTTGCGGGGGTATGCTAGTTCTGAACGTCACATGCTAATGTAAAAAGCTGGTTTTTGATATAAATATGAACTTGATTGAACAAAACATGCATGTATTGTATAACATAATGTCCTAGGATTGTCATCTGATGAAGATCATCAAAGGTTAGTGCTGCATTTAGCTGTGGTTTGGGTTTATGTGACATTATATGCTAGCTTGAAAAATGGGTGTCTGATTATTTCTGGCTGGGTACTCTGCTGACAATCTTATGTTTTGCTTTCGTTGTAAAGCCTTTTTGAAATCGGACAGTGTGGTTAGATTAACGAGAGTCTTGTCTTTAAAATGCTGTAAAATAGTCATATGTTTGAGAAATTGAAGTAATAGCATTTAAGGTATTTGAATAACGCGCCACAGGATTCCACTGGCTGTTACGTAGGTGGGATGATTTCGTCCCACCTACCCTAGAGAGGTTAACCTGTTTAAAAGGTCTTACTCACATCGGCTACGGAGAGCGAGATTACACAGATGCCTGGAACAGCTAGTGCTCTCATGCATGGTTCAGTGTTGTCTGTCTCGAATGGCAGCATAGAAGGAATTTGGCTCGTCTGGTAGGCTCGCGTCACTGGGCAGCTCCTGGCTGGGTTTCCCCTTTAAAATCCGTGATAGTTTGCAAGCCTTGCCACGAGCATCAGAGCCGGCCTAGTAGGATTCGATCTTAGTCCTGTATTGACATTTTGACTGTTTGATGGGTTGTCGGAGGTCATAGCTGGATTTCTTTTAAGCGCCCGAATTAGTGTCCCGCTCCTTGAAAGCGGCAGCTCTTGCCTTAAACTCAGTGTGGATGTTGCCTGTAATCCATGGCTTCCGGTTGGAATATGTACGTATGGTCACTGTGGGGTCGACATCGTCAATGCACTTATTAATGAAGACGGCGACTGATGTAATTTTCTCAATGTTAAATCGGATGAATCCCAGAACATATTCCAGTCTGTGCTAGCGAAACAGTCCTGTAGCTTAGCATCCACTTCATGGGACCACTTCCGTATTGAGCGTGTCACTGGTACTTCCTGTTTGAGTTTTTGCTTGTAAGCAGGAATCAGAAGGATAGAGTTATGGTCATATTTGCCAAATGGAGGGCAAGGGAGAGCTTGTATGCGTCTCTGTGTGTGGAGTAACGGTGATAGTTTTTGCACATGTGACATGCTGGTAAAAATTACGAGACGGATTTCAGTTTCCCTGCATTAAAATCACTGGCCACTATAAGCCTCTGGATGTGCATTTTCTTGTTTGCTTACGGCTCTATACAGTTCGTTGAGTGCTGTTTCAGTGCCAGCATCGGTTTGTGGTGGTAAATGGACAACTACGAAAAGTATAGATTAAAACTCTCTTTGTAAATAGTATGGTATACTAACTCAGGCGAGCAAAACCTTGAGACTTCCTTAACATTAGAGATCAGGCACCACCAGTTATTAATAAAGACACACACACCTCCCCCCTTAACTTTACCCAAAGCTGCCGTTCGGTCTTGACGATGCATAGAAAAAAAACAGCTAGATGTACAGTACCAGTCAAAAGTTTGGACACACCTACTCATTCAAGGTTTTCATTATTTTACTATTTCTACATTATTGAATAATAGTGAAGACATCAAAACTATGAAATAGGGAATCATCTAGTAACCAAAAAAGTGTTAAACAAATCAAAATATATTTCATGAGATTCTTCAAAGTAGCCACCCTTAGCCTTGATGACATCTTTGCTCAACCAGCTTCATGAGGTAGTCACCTGGAATGTATTCCAATTAACAGGTGTGCCTTGTTAAATTGTGGAATTTCTTTCCTTCTTAATGCGTTTGAGCCAATCAGTTGTGTTGTGACAAGGTAGGGGTGGTATACAGAAGACAGCCCTATTAGGTAAGACCATGTCCATATTATGCAAGAACAGCTCAAATAAGCAAAGAGAAATGACAGTCCATCATTACTTTAAGACATGAAGGTCAGTCAATGCGGAACATTTGAAGAACATTGAACATTTCTTCAAGTGCAGTAGCAAAAACCATCAAGCGCTATGATGAAACTGGCCCTCATGAAGACCGCCACAAAGGAAGACCCAGAGTTACCTCTGCTGCTGAGGATAAGTTCATTAGAGTTAACTGCACCTCAGATTGCAGCCCAAATAAATGCTTCAGAGTTCAAGTAACAGATAGATACATCTCAACATCAACTGTTCAGAGGAGACTGCGTGAAATCAGGCCTTCATGCTTGAATTGCTGCAAAGAAACCACTACTAAAGGACACCAATAAGAAGAAGAGACTTGCTTGGGCCAAGAAACACGAGAAATGGACATTAGACATCTGTCCTTCGGTCTAATGAGTCCAAATTTGTCCAACCGCAGTGTCTTCCTGAGACGCAGAGTAGGTGAACAGATTATCTCTGCATATGTAGTTCCCACTGTGAAGCATGGATGTGTGATGGTGTGGGGGGTGCTTTGCTGGTAACACAATCAGTGATTTATTTAGAATTCAAGGTATACTTAACCAGCATGGCTACCACAGCATTCTGCAGCGATACGCCATCCCATCTGATTTGCGCCTAGTGGGACTATAATTTGTTTTTAAACAGGACAATGACCCAAAACACACCTCCAGTCTGTGTAAGGACTATTTTACCAAGGAGAGTGATGAAGTGCTGCATCAGATGACCTGGCCTCCACAATCACCCGACCTCAATCCAATTGAGATGGTTTGGGATGAGTTGGACCGCAGAGTGAGGGGAAAGCAGCCAACAAGTGCTCAGCATATGTGGGAACTCCTTCAAGACTGTTAGGAAAGCATTCCTCATGAAGCTGGTTGAGAGAATGTCAAGAGTGTGTAAAACTCATCTAGCCAAAGGTTGGCTACTTTGAAGTACTTCATAAAATATATTTTGATTTGATTAACACTGTTGTTTACTACATGATTCCAAATGTGTTATTTCATAGTTTTGATGTCTTCTATTATTCTACAATGTAGAAAACAATCAAAATAAAGAAAAACCCTTGAAGGTGTGTCCAAACGTTTGACTGGTGCTGTACATTATCCAATTCTTCCAGTTGATAGGATAGACTCCAATGGAGCTCGTCTAGTTTGTTCTCTAGTGATTGTAAGCTCGTTTGCCTCTCTTGCGCCGTCGGGTGATTCGAGCCTGGTCCGGACTCTTTGATGAATAAATATTCATCTAAATCGAGGTTAGTGATTGTTGTTCCCGATGTCCAGAAGCGGTTTCAGTCATTGGTAACGATGGCAGAAATATTATGTACAAAAAAAGTAGCATAATCGGTCAGGAGCCCGTAAAATGGCAGCTAGCCACTGCAGCGCCATCTCCCCCCATTGCACAACCATACATAACCAGTAAAGCCAGTTCTAAGATGTAGCCGGCCCAGAACACCATTTAACAAAATATCACGTTCAACATTGACAGCATAATATCTCAGACACCTACTTCGATAAACATCCAAGTTGCTGGCCCACAGAGTGGATATAAACAATAACTACAGTTGGTTTGCTAGCAAGCAAATGTTTTGTTAGCTAGCTAATTGAAATATTTTGCTAGCTGGAAGACCTGCCATTGACCTCTAAAATATCGTCTTTGTTTAGTCTTAAATGTGGCCTATGTCCGCAAAGGTTAGACCATAACATGACAACAGTATTTGTGCATTCTTTTGCAACAGCCGAAGGGTCAAATCTGACTTAATCAATCAGTATTGTACATTTTTACCTTTCAAAAACACTAGTTGTCTTCGCCGGAAGAACGGGCTTTGTGTTTTGATCACATGACATGTTCCCTTTCCTTGAAGCTACGCATCTTCGGGTGGGGCCAATGGCCCGGTTCCCTGGGTATTTTGCGAATTTCACTTAAAGATGCACAATAAAGAAATTGCTCCGCCTTCCTGGACACAAAAATTCGAATCGTTTGTCTAATTTCAGTTTGTGACCAAACAAGCAAGTATTGTACCATTTAAAACGCTGTGAAGCATATTTTCCATAACAAAATATTGTATTTTCAGCTGTATGAAGCTGGTGTACAAAACCAAAAGTAAAATGCGCAACAACTAAATATAAGGGAAGTTTAGAAATAGCCCACAGAGAACACATCTGCCGCGTCTTAGGCTTGCTTTCATTGAGAATGAAAGATCAATAAAACATTTTTGTCGGTGGCATCTTTAATGACCAATGGAATGCACTAGCGGTTCGGGGGGGGGGGGGGGGGGCAGTGCCCGTGACAACAATTTTGGACCCCCTTGTGGCCCCCCTAAATGTGGAGTATGAAATAATTTTTACATCCGTTATTAGACAGTGGCAACGCGGAACATGGTTTTTTGACTGCTAATGCCTGCAATGCAGTGAAGAAAACGATATGACAACAATAACGTCTAATGTAACTGGCCCCTCTAACAGTACAACTGGCCCCTGTTTGCCCCCCAGTTGAAATGGTCTAGAACCGCCACTGATGGAATGGTGTAAAATGTACAAACTATTCCTCACCCGGGCCACCGGGTCATGCAAAACGAACTCCCCAACGACAGGGGTGACGCTATACTGAATCATGTGACGGGATACTAATCTGTACTGTTGCCGCCGCTGCGCCACGTAGCTAGCGTAAGCCGAAATGGCAGGAGGTGTGAAGAAAAAGTCATCACCTGGTCCACCGTCTCGAGTGTGGGCGACACTTGGAAAACTATGGCAGGAGAAACATTTGATATTATTCAAGGCGGAGTACACAATACTGGTCGCCTCTATTCTGTGGTTCCTGGAGATCGGAATTAACATATGGGTCATACAAAAAGTAGCATGTAAGTAGCTAGCGGTTTAGCTTGAGCATGCGGCTAGCCTTAAAAGGATACTTCGGGATTTTGGCAATGAGGTCCTTAATATTGAGGCCCTTTATCTACTTCCCCAGAGTCAGATGAACTCGTGGATACCATGTGTATGTCCAGTTTGAAGGAAGGTAGTGGTAGTTTCAGAAGCCAAGGTTAACTGACGTTAGTACAACGACTGCAAGTCTATGGTATCTACTAGCATGCCTAATATTCAACTCTTGAAAACCCTTATTATTCGTATGGTTTTCAGTAGTTAGCTTCGCCCACGTTTGGCTGCACTTGAACTACAATTCCGAAGCTGTGTTGTAACGTTTAGAAACGTCAACAATCACTTGCGAACCCGTTTTTGAAATCTATGCCCCTTATCTTTCGTATCGGCAATAAACTCGTAAAAAATATACACTTACTGCAGCAGTTCTACGCTGATCCATAAGCTGTGTGTGCCTCCAGTTGAACCACAGTACACTTTCTCCCTACCCAGTTACGGTTACACTGGTGTTCAGAGCATGCTAATTAGGACAGGTGGATTTCTATTTGTCTTGCGTAAACGAGCGATGTAACATGGAAATATGGCTGTGTGAGAACACTAACCCAAACTCCTGTCGTGTAATAATTTTAAGATTTGTGTAAAAAAAAATGTATATTTGTCGCTGATATGAAGATAGCAAACGTTCCTTGTTTCTAAAACCGTACCGCAAGCGATGCGTGTTAACCTTCAGAACGCGCATACAGGCCATTCATGCTCCCACGACCAGAATATACCTTACTACACATGCTTCTGCTGGCAACAACACTTTAAACCTGTTTGGGATAGGGGGCGGTATTTTCACATCCGGATGAAAAGTGTGCCCAAAGTAATCTGCCTGCTACTCAGGCCCAGAAGCTAGGATATGCATGTCATTTGTAGATTTGGATAGAAAACATTCTAAAGTTTCTAAAACTGTTAAAATTATGTATGTGACTATAACAGAACTTATTTGGCAGGTGAAACCCCGAGGACAAACCATCCAGGTATTTTTGTTGTTGTTGAGGTGACAGTGTTTTCAATGGGTTTTCTATGTGGATCAAGATTTCTAAGGCACTTGCTTGCAGTTCCTATCGCTTCCACTGGATGTCAACAGTCTTTAGAAATTGGTTGATGTTTTTCTTTTGAGTAATGAAGAAGTATTGCTGTTCAGAAAGAGGGTCTAGTGTACTGTTGTGGTTGGGGCGCGCGACCTGAAAGCTCGCTCCACTTTGTTTTCGTCCTGTATTGAACACAGTTTATCCCGTCTTAAATTTTATAGATTATTTACGTTAAAAAATACCTAAAGTTCTATTAGGAAAGTTGTTTGAAATGTTTGGATCAAGATTACAGGTAACTTATTAGATATTTTGTAGTCATGTTGCGTGAGTTGGAACCGGTGGTTTTTCTGAATATAACGCTCCAAATAAATTGACATTTTGGAGATATAACAACGGAATTTATTTAACAAAAGGACCATTTATGATGTTTATGGGACATACTGGAGTGCCAACAGAAGAAGATCTTCAAAGTTAAGGCATGAATTATATCGTTATTTCTGAGTTTTGTGTCGCGCCTGGCGGGTTGTATTATGATTGTCATGTGTTTGTTTGATGTGGTGCTGTCCTCAGATAATAGCATGGTTTGCTTTTGCCGTAAAGCCTTTTTGAAATCTGACATGGTGGCTAGATGAACAAGAAGATATGCTTTAATTTGGTGTATTGCACTTGTGAATGTATGAAAGTTAAATATTTCAAATAATTTAATTTGAATTTCGCGCTCTGCAGTTTCACCGGATGTTGTGGAAACGTTCCGCTAGTGGAACCCCTATCCCAAACAAGTTTTAAACTTGCCACAACTATTGAGCGCTAAATATTTCGTCCATACTAGGCAGCATCACAAGGGACCGTGACCACGTCTGTAAATTAACTTTGACAGGTGGCACTACAGAGGCTAACCCATTCATAGACACGCCTAACTGCTATTGACTAGTATCTTCTGCTGGGGGACTTTTGTTAAGATCCCAGACGCTCGTTCTGACGTTAAAATGCATCGCTTGCGGTATGGTTTTGGGAACATATCTGTTAAATTACTGCACACCTTTGCTTTATAGAGTTATGGTTTGTTTTCCCACATGTACATATCTCCATGTTACAGCGCTTAATACAGACGACCACCTGTGCTAATTAGCTATCTAACGTGCTCAACACCTGCGTAAGTGTAACTGTGGAGGAAGTGTAGTTCGTTGGCTCGAGGTAAACAGCGGTATGGAACTGTGCAAACCTGCTACAGTAAGTGAATCTCTTTTTATTCAAAATATTCTTTATTGCTGAAATGAAAGATCAGTTCCATATGTTTGGAAAACCGTATCAAAGCAATTATTTATTATTAATTAAGGTATCTAAATGTTCAAACATAGTGTCAGGATTGTAGTTCACATGGTCCCACTGGTGCTTATAGCTGAGAACCCTTGGTATAAAGTAGAATACCTTGGGTTCTTGAGAGCAAGAAGAAAGGGTCAGAAGCAATTTAATTAACTTGTTCTTGCAGATGCTTCGTTCTCTCGATTTGGAAGAAAAGTCTATCTTATGTGTCTGTGTTCAGCTGCAGGTGGTTCTCCACAAAAGAGAATATTCATTAAGATAGTAAAATCCACGTTTTTCACAGTGAGGCGTTCCATCGCCATTTTAGCTGCCAGACATCTTGCATTTCCCAACATCTTTGCAGGAACTAGTCATTTCTATGCGCCATCGCCACTTGTTGAAGCAGATGATAGTGCATCACACAGTGCGACCAAAACAAAGATCTACACCCAGTCAAGAGGCATTTCTCACTCGATACAAAATGTTGATTTTACTACCTTTCAAAATATTCTCTGGTTTTTGGAGAACCACCTGTAACTCAACAGACATTTATAAGACACTCTTCTTCCGACTTGAGAATGAAGGAAGTATCTGCAAGAACAGGTAAGTAAAACAATTGCTTCCAACCCTTTCTACTAGCCAAGGTATAACCAAATGTGGGAAAATTCGCATATTGCCGTTTTAAATCTATAGCTACAGTTTCCCTTTCTTGTTTGATTTTTGTTTTCTTTGGTAGTTGCTGCTGACCTGTTCTTACTGTCACCTGATTCTTTAGGTACCTTCATCCACATATTTGACCCCATTTGTTGAATGTATATGACAAGTTATTGCCAATGCAACTGGTCATTCATTGGTGAATGTCTTCTCCTGCAGACACAGAGATAGACTGGAAGGCGTATATGGATGAGGTAGAGGGAGTCATCAACGGCACCTACGACTACACCCAGCTCAAAGGAGACACAGGCCCTCTGGTGTAGGTTCCACTACCCTATACGTGGCACTCTACAAGTTAAGGAACCAGGTTCCAATACCAGTGTTGGCAACCCCAGGGATGTATTCATTAGTCGGATTCCATTGCAAAACGTGTCTGTTGCAAAACGTTTTGCAACGGAAACCGTTTCACGTTTTCTCTAGGAAGCAAACGAAACGGAGGGACCTACCTGAATTTGTCCTATAGAAATGCTTGTTTTCGTTGTAAAACTTTTTCCTTTTGGAGTAAACGGTTTCTGTTGCAAAACATTATGCCACAGACCAAACATTTTGCATCGGAATCCGACTAATGAATACACCCTGGTTCCTCTCTAGGTTTCTTCCTAGTTACCGTGCTTCTACACCTGCATTGCTTGCTGTTTGGGGTTTTAGGCTGGGTGTCAGTATAACACTTTGTGACATCGGCTGATGTAAGAAGGGCTTTATAAATACATTTCAATCTTCACCAGACCCATCACAAAGCATTGCACTTTTCCCTGTGTGTGTGTCTGTGCGTGCCTGCAGTCTGACATGTCTTGAAACTGATTTCTGAACCTACCTTTCCAGATACCCAGCAGGGTTTGTGTACATCTTCACAGCGTTGTATTACGTCACCAACCATGGGGTGAATATTCGCCTGGCCCAGTACCTGTTCGCTGTCTTCTACCTGCTCACTCTGCTACTCGTCTTCAGGATATACCACCGCACCAAGAAGGTCAGATGCAACACTTATTCCTTTCTAGGCTGTTTTCCAAGGTGACGTTATTTCTTTGGTACTTAGCTAGTTGTCATTACCCAACAAATATTTCATTTTTATTGCAACTTGGAATTCATCATTTTATAATACTGTAATCTTTTCCATGATTTAAAAAAAGGGCAATTTTGACTCTCCTCTCCAGGTTCCTCCCTATGTGTTCTTCTTTGTGTGCTGTGCCTCCTACCGGATCCACTCCATCTTTGTCCTGCGTCTTTTCAACGACCCCGTGGCCATGATGATGCTGTTTGGGGCCGTCAATTTTTTCCTGGACGGCCGCTGGACTTTGGGCTGCGGGCTCTACAGGCAAGTGTAAACCCTGGTTCTGCACAGCTGGAGCCTAGCTCAGTTAAACTGAAATGATCAAAGCTAAGTTGAACTTGATTCAGTGTGCGGGCCAATATGGGACACCTTTCATGATAATAACGCTCTAATTTAGATTGGCAGAACTGAGTTGCTGAACTCAACATCTGACTGTGGTAGCCCCTGTCACATGGTCTGAATAACAACTTCCTCTACCTCTGCTGTGGACAGTTTAGCAGTGTCTGTGAAAATGAACGTGCTCCTGTTTGCCCCGGGCCTCCTCTTCTTGCTGCTGTCTGAATTTGGCCTGATGAGAACCATATCCAAGCTTTCTCTCTGTGCTGCTATCCAGGTTTGGACCTCCTTCATCTGCTTTAACTGTTACATTTAGATTTTACTCACAGATGCTTCTTGTCCCCAGCGTTTCATCCAATTTCCACACTTTGTGTACAATTAGGATTTGCCTACTCTATTTCCATTCTGTTGATTGTCCATCTCTACTCCACCTCACCTCTCTCTCATCACAGTTGTTGCTGGGCCTACCCTTCCTGATGGAGAATCCTATTGGTTATATGACCCGGGCCTTTGACCTGGGTCGTCAGTTCATGTTCACGTGGACAGTGAACTGGCGCTTCCTGCCGGAGTGGCTGTTCCTGAGTCGCTACTTCCACCTGGTGCTCCTGGCCACCCACCTGCTAGCCCTGCTACTGTTTGCCCTGCGCCGCTGGAAGAGGTGAGAGAGGTGGCTTCCCAGGTGACTACTGGGGTTACCTCTAGGACCAGCGTTTTTCATGGTCAGGCCAAAACTCTTGGCCCTAGTGAAGCCTAAAATTTGATACAGACTCAATTATATTTGTACACCAAAGCTTGGGTCTGGCCATCTCTGCTTTTTTGTTGTTGTTAACCAGATGTGCTCTCTGTTGAATTAAATCAACACATGTTTCCCCTCAGGCCTGAAGAGAGCATCATGGAACTGCTGAAGGAGCCAGGCAAGAGAGTCCTCCTTGCACAGAAACGCACCTCAGATCATATCCTTTTCTCAGTCTGTCTCTGGAGCCATGACTAGAAACAGTACCATTGTGTTGTTCTGTATCTCCTAACACACACTGTTATCTTTTTTTTTTTTTTTTTTTTAACCTTTATTTAATTAGGTCTGTCTCTATGTCCATGAAGTACCAGTGTCTAGTGTATATCTTAAGAGCTGTAACTAAAGAGTGCTATTAGTGGATATGGGTTAGAAAACCCAATTACTTTGTGTTTGTTTTTTCCATGTTTTTTTCCACACCAAATACGAACATACAAACAACAACTGTGCCTGTTATATAGTTATTAGAAAGTTTTCACACCCCTTGACTTCTTCAAGATTTTGTTCTAAAGTGGGAATAAATGTATTTAATTGTAAAAAAAAATGTCAGTGATCTCTACGCAATACTCTAATGTCAAAGTGGAAGAAATAGGTATTATGGAAAATAAGACGTTAATATATCTTCATTAGATAAGTATTCAACCCCCTGAATCACCTTTGGCAGTGATTACAGCTGTGTCTTTCTGGGTAAGTCTTTTTAAGAGTTTTGCACACCTGGATTGTACAATATTTGCCTTTTTTAATTATTATTCAAGCTCTGTCAAGTTGGTTGTTGCTAGACAGCAATTTAGAAGTCTTGCCATAGATTTTCAAGCCAATTTTATTTTTTACATTTTTTCAATTTTTTTTAAAACATTTTTATTGAGTGGCGCGGCGATCTAAGGCACTGCATTGCAGTGCTTGAGGCATCACTACAGCCCCGGGTTCGATCCCAAGCTGTTTCACAGCTGGCTGTGACCGGGAGACCCATGAGGCGGTGCACAATTGGCCCAGCGTCGTCCGGGTTAGGGAAAGGTTTGGCCGGCCGGGATTTCCTTGTCCCATCGCGCTAGAGAGACTCATTGTGGCGGGCCGGGCACCTGCAAGCTGACTTCAGTCGCCAGTTGGACAGTGTTTCCTCTGACACATTGGTGCGGCTGGCTTCCGGTTTAAGAGGGCAGTGTATCAAGAAGCAGTGCGGCTTGGCAGGGTCGTGTTTCAGAGGACGCATGGCTCTCGACTTTCGACTCTCCCGAGTCCATAGGGGAGTTGCAGCGATGGGACAAGACTGTAATTGGATATCACAAAATTGGGGAGAAAAGGGGGTAGAAGGTCAAGAGCCATGCGTCCTCCGAAACACGACCCTGCTTCTTATTTAAAAAAAAAATATATATATATATATATATATAGTTAATTCCTTTGCCACATTTTTTGCAGTATTACTTTCGTGCCTTAGTGCAATAAGTGTTTAGCATGATTGTTGAATGACTACCCCATCTCGGTACACCACATATACAATTATCTCTGAGGTCCCTCAGTCGAGCAGTGAATTTCAAGCACAGATTCAACCAGAAAGACCAGGGAGGTTTTCCAATGACTCGCAAGGAAGGGCACCTATTGGTAGATGGGTAAAAATAAAAAACAGACACGTTCTTCCTAACTCAGTTGTCGGAGGGGAAGGAAACCGCTCAGGGATATCACCATGAGGCCAATGGTAATTTTAAAACAGAATTTAATGGCTCTGGAGACAATTGAGGATGAATCAACAACATTGTAGTTTTTCCACAGTACTGTGAAAAGGAAGCCTGTACAGAATATTCCAAAACATGCACCCTGTTTGCACACAGAGTGAGTCCACGCAACTTATTTTGTGACTTGTTAAGCACATTTTTACTCCTGAACTTATTTAGGCTTTCCATAACCAAGGGGTTGAATACTTACTGACTCAAGACATTTCTGCTTTTCATTTATTAATTTGCAAAAAATTTAATAATCCACTTTGACAATATGGGGTAGATCAGTGACCCAAAATCTCAACTTAATCCATTTTAAATTCAGGCAGTAACACAACAAAATGTGGAAAAAGTCAAAGGGTGTGAATATTTTGAAGGCACTGTGTGTGTGTATATATATATATATATATATATATATATATTTTAATTTGACCTTTTATTTAACTAGGCAAGTCAGTTAAGAACAAATTCTTATTTTCAATGACGGCCTAGGAACAGTGGGTTAACTGCCTGTTCAAGAGTAGAACGACAGATTTGTACCTTGTCAGCTCAGGGATTTGAACTTGCAACCTTTCGGTTACTCTAACCAATGCTCTAACCACTAGGCTACCCTGCTGCCCCACAATATTAGACCTTAACAGCCGATCACAGATGGTGCTGATCCTTTTCACATCTAACTTCATCGGCATGTGCTTCAGCCGCTCGCTGCACTACCAATTTTATGTCTGGTACTTCCACACCCTACCCTTCCTGCTCTGGAGTGGAGGGGTCAAGAAGCTGGCTCACCTACTCCGGTAAGGGGGGGGGGGATGGAAAGGGTCCTAACTTCCGACGTACATTTTCACAAATCTTAATTGACATCCATGTAGAATTCAGGCATATGCAGAATTGGGAAC
The DNA here is from genome assembly GCF_965601325.2 of Salmo salar. Taxonomy (NCBI): domain Eukaryota; kingdom Metazoa; phylum Chordata; class Actinopteri; order Salmoniformes; family Salmonidae; genus Salmo; species Salmo salar. The sequence goes on from NC_138293.1 coordinate 46,574,560, forward strand.
ATTTGCTAATTTTAGTCTACTATAAATTCAGAGCCTAGAGGGGTCAAAAGGCCTGTTATTGTCACTCATTGTGCTCTCACGTTATGTCTTACCTGGTCTTTCTGTGGACAGGGTTTTGATCCTAGGTCTGGTGGAGCTGTCATGGAACACCTACCCGTCTACCATATACAGCTCAGCAGCCCTCCACCTGTGTCACCTCATCATGCTGCTCTCCTTATGGATCGCCCAGCCCCCAGCCCGCCAGGGAGAGAAGGCCAAGAGCCAGTAAGCTTGCCCCTAGAGGACCCTCCCGTCCTTGGTCTGGTCGACCATCTCCATCCTGCTCTCACCCTAGGCTGGTTCTCACCCCTCGCCTCACCGTGTCTTGCCTATTTCCTCATGACGCACACGGGGTTATTGAGGTGGAGGGGGGTCTGTCTTAAACGCATCGGTTTGTTGCTACCCACCTCGCTGTAGCTCTGCTAACGTATAGCGGTACATACAGGTGAGAGAAGGGACTAAGTGAGACTGCATGTGGGGTGTATTACGATTTGGCAGTCGTACAGGTTTGTGGCGTGGGAGGAAGCTGAAAAAAAATGTGGGTTCTCAGGTTAAAGAATGAAATAATATAAATCTAAGAGTGGGAGGCTAGTGGTGTGGAGAAACGCTGAATGTTTTGCTGCGTCGTCTAGAACATCTTAAGGAAGGATCTCTTGCTTACAGTATGTGTTTTATGTCAACTGCCTTTAGCCCATGATTTTTCTTGTTAAGTATTATCTGGTCTTGGCGATAATCGAGAATAGTGAGAAACTCTTAGGTCCCCATCCTGGCGATCAGCCGTTCTGAACTTCTGATACTGGACCATTTGTTGTTGTAAAGATGGTTTCTATGTGCGTTTGTCTTAACTCCGTATCAGGGAATTTTTACTTTGCTACTACTTATTTGACGAAGCTTTGAATTGAACTCTCCTCTGCGATAGATTCCAGCCGTCTAACTCAGTTGGTAGAGCATGGCGCTTGCAACACCAGGATAGTGAGTTCGATTCCAGGGACCACCCATACGTTAAAAAAATGATGCACGCTTGACTGTAAGTTGTTCTGGTTAAAAGCTTCCGGTAAATGGCATATATTATTATATTAAAGATGATTTCTGCTTGTCCTTAACTCCATACCTGGGAATTTTTACTTTACTACATATTAATAAAAGCTTTAAATTGAACTGTTCTCTGCGATAAGCTTTTGGTGCTGCCCATTGGGCACAATAGGAATGACGTTGCCTAGCTAGCACAAGGCTTATCGTAGGCAAATACGTCATTTCATATAATAATATCACCATGCAGAACTAAGCTGTTGACTGTCATGAATATCTGTCTATTGTTTTTTTTATTTTCTAATAGTTTCTTTCAGAGAATGCGGATCAGTGTGTGCACTAGACTAAATAGATGAGCCCCATTTCCCGCACCCAGATTGAGCATACCCCTGGACGAAACACTCACTAAAGTTATTTTAGTCCAAGAATAGGCTTAAATGGATAGTTCTGCGTGTTAACATATTCACGTAATTTTGCAGAACTTTCCTTTTAATCTGAGTAGGGAACTGTCCCTGTTTTATTTTCTTTAATGAGCTGCCATAGGTGATATTTAGTGCTCATATTTGTTTGCTGATGTTTGTGTGTTTGTTTGATTTGCATGAGTGTTTGTGTTACACATGAAGACAGAGATTGATTCCAAAGGTGTGTTTTATTGTTGATAAAGATGAAAATAAAAGGCATATCTCTGTGTAAAGAAATTTGAATTAAATGTCATTCATTCACAAACATAAATTTGAGTAATTTAATTCTACACTAATGCAAGTTAGACATACTACCCAGTTAATAGGCCATTCAGCTAAGACAAAATATACTAAATCAAAGTAATGTAAGCTTTACATGATCAAGTCATTATTGTAATTTCATATGGTGTACTTAAAGGCCACTTGGGTTAGTCAAGTCTCAATTTACCTAAGTCAATGGCTTTTAAATGATCTTTGCACTGGGAAAAATTGAATCTGTTTCTTATGTAGATGGGGCACAGAAGCATTAGTATTAGCAACCAGAGGTGCAAATGCCATTTTTCAACTGATCCTGATTTTAAAAACAAATTATTTAAGGTAGGAGGCAACTGCACCAAAGTTCTAGTAGGACAAAACACTGGTAACTATCACATGTTGTGGTGGTTTTAACATGGTGGCTATGTGGTCACATGTTGTTGGGATTGTAGCAGAGCATGTTGAGCTGGATGTTCTCGTCCCAGTGGCGGAGCAGCAGAAACAGTTGCCTGGCAGCCCCCTTCAACCCGGCCAGGTCCACCCCCTCCGGCAGCTCCTGGCCCCGCAGCCAGAAATCCGCCTTGGCTGCCACCAGCTCCCACTCCATGAAAAACCCTGCACAGCGGTGCTCCAGCCAGGCCAGAGCCACGGCCGTGGCCCAGCTCGAGCCCTCCAGGTCCCCCAGAGCTAGCTGATCGCTCCCCTGGGGGTCTGGAGCTGCTGGATCCAGCAGAGAACCCTCACAGACGTCAGTCTCTGAGCCGCGCCCACTGTCTGCCTGGGTCTGGGTGGTCTGGGGGATAGGGCCACCTGTCATGTCAGGGGAGCCTTCCTTGGAGCTAGGGGGGTCGGGGAGGGTCGTCAGGGGCTCTTGGCACCGGTCGGAGCGTCTCCTGCGGAGTCGGGGGTCCAGGATCAGGGGAGGGTCATCTGGGGTGTGGGGGCCACCCAAGGGCTTGGTACCAGTAGAGCTGTGGTGATGGGGGAGACTAGGAGGCTTGGTAGAGGTGGTGGTGTGGTGGAGGGGGGTACCAGTTGGGAGCTTGGCAGTAGTGGTGGAGGAGGGGATTGTTGGGGCGTTGGGGGAGGTGCAGCGGAAGGGGGGACTGAGGCTGCTGCGGTGGAGGCTGTAGGGGGATGCCCTCTTCAGACGGTCCAGGGGGATCTGGATGCAGTCAGAGTAGACCTCTGTCAGGAGGAAGGCCCCAGAGGCCAACTGGAGACGCACCTGTGGAGGAGATACCAGATACTAACTCTTAAATCAGGTATCCACCTCTAAATACTTCTTGTAGTACCACTTTTCAACCTCATATTCATTATATCTAGCACCATACCAGTGTCTACATATATAAAACTGACACACTTCTATGTTTTGTAGTACAAATATCAAATTAGAAAGTGCAATTTTGTTGTCATCAAAAGTAAAAACATTAAACGTGATTTTGAAACAGATCGAGCTCTCCCCCTGGCTAGAAACTCGTTGCAGGTTTTGAAAATAATTCTTTATCCTTCTCAAGGATGTCACAGAGTGGGACTTTTTAGGAACTTCTCTTTTTAATCACAGAACACGACTTTTTCCACTTTGTTACGATACAGTCTTAGAAAATTGATTAAATCGTTTTCCCCCTCATCTACACACAATACCCCTTAATGACAACGCAAAACCAGGTTTTTATAAATTTTTGCAAATTTATTAAAAATAAAAAAACTTTGCACATTTACATAAGTATTCAGACTCTTTACTCAGTACTTTATGGAAGCACCTTTAGCAGCGATTACAGCCTCGAGTTTTCTTGGGTATGACGCTACAAGCTTGGCACACCTGTATTTGGGGAGTTTCTCCAACTCTTTGCAGATCCTCTCAAGCTCTGTCAGGTTGGTTGGGGAGCGTTGCTGCACAGCTATTTTCAGGTCTCTCCAGAGATGTTCGATTGGGTTCAAGTCCGGGCTCTTGCTGGGCCACTCAAGGAGATTCAGAGACTTATCCCGAACCCACTCCTGCGTTGTCTTGGCTGTGTGCTTAGAGTCGTTGTCCTGTTAGAAGGTGAACCTTCGCCCCAATCTGGAGCAGGTTTTCATCAAGGATCTCCATGCACGCCTCCAACTCAATCATCAAGTTTGCAGATGATACAACAGTAGTGGGCTTGATTACCAACAATGACGAGACAGCCTACAGGGAGGAGGTGAGGGCACTCGGAGTGTGGTGTCAGGAAAACAACCTCGCACTCAACGTCAACAAAACAAAGGAGATGATCGTGGACTTCAGGAAACAGCAGTGGGAGTACCCCCCCATCCACATCGAATGGACGGCAGTGGAGGTGGAAAGTTTTAAGTTCCTCGGCATACACATCACAGACAAACTGAAATGGTCCCCCACACAGACAGTGTGGTGAAGGTGGTACAACAGCGTCTCTTCAACCTCAGGAGGCAGAAGAAATTTGGCTTGTCACCCAAAACCCTGACCAACTTTTACAGATGCACAATCGAGAGCATCCTGTCGGGCTGACTACCTGCCCTCCATGACACCTACAGCACCCGATGTCACAGGAAGGCCAAAAAGATCATCAAGGACAACAACCACCCGAGCCACTGCCTGTTCACACCGCTACCATCCAGAAGGCGAGGTTTGATGCACCTGTACACTGAGAGATAGAAGCTGTTTTTCAATCTCCAGGCCATCTGATTGCTAAACAGCAATCACTAACTCAGAGAGGCTGCTGCCTACATTAAGACCCAATCACTGGCCACTTTAACAAATGGATCACTAGTCAGTTTAATAATGCCACTTTAAAAATGTTTACATATCTTACATTACTCATCCCATATGTACGTATATTCTGTATTTTATACCATCTATTGCACCTTGCCTTTGCTGCTCAGCCATCGCTCATCCATATATTTATATGTACATATTCTCATTCACCCCTTTAGATTTGTGTGTATTAGGTAGTGGTGGGGGAATTGTTAGATTACTTGTTAGATATTACTGCACTGTCAGAAACTAGAAGCACAAGTATTTCCCTACACTCACATTAACATCTGCTAATCATGTGTATGTGACCAATAACATTTTATTTGATTTATACCGACATTTCGCTTGTTTGACTGTCTTGCGGAGGGAATAACTACACTGTTTATACTGGTATGTGCCTACATGTAGATACTGGTATGATGCTGGAGATCATGAATATTAGGTCGAAAGGGGTGGAATTGCCCTTTAATACAATTGCACTAAGGGCTTGATTAAGTCAGATCCACTTTAAATCCGCTATGCGGGTGTCTGCTATCGTCAGTTAACGCTTGATCTGATTGAATCTAGGCCTAAGACCTTTTAGGCACAGCCTGGATCTATTGTAATGATCGTATGATCAAATGTAGTGAGAGGACAGTAGTCTCACCAGAGGTAGGTAGTCTGGGGTCTCAGTGTCTGTGTGTTTCTCTGCCTCAGCAGACAGACAGTGGCCCTTCAGAGGGGCCTGCTTCCCAGAGGAGTTAGATGACCTTAGTCTGCCCAGAGGGAATCTGGAGCCAAAGAAGCTCTCCACAGACTTGCTCTCCACTGAGCGTTGGGAGCGGGTGGAGGAGGTGCCGGACACGGCTGAGGGACTGGCAGGGTAGGGATTTCCCCCTGCACCTGAGAGAGAGGCACACAGATTTGATCAACAATATTGAAGGGCTTTATTACAACATGTTGTAGAGAGGTTATAGTGAAACAAATCGTGAACTCGGATACTGAGTAATTGAATGGTCGAAGTGTTCGGTTTGAGATTCAGCCAATGTAATGGCACTTACTGCTGTCCCAAGACTTCAGGCTGCATGGGGAGGCAGGAGTATCATCCCTGTCTGGGAAACAACCAAACAAAATGTTGACTATAAGACGTGGAGTTCATTATTGTATGTAAATGTGTTACCTGTCAGGTATTTTAAATGTCTGTAATGTCTACTTATGTAGACATTATATATATATATATATATATATATATATATATATATATATATATATATAATGTCTTTAATGTAAATGTTAATTGTTTGTAATGTCTTTTTAGTTCTGTATCGGAACCCAGATAGACTAGCTGACATGGCATTGGCTAATCGGGATCCTAATTAAAATGTAAATATACATACTATTTGACCTCTGCAGGTTTACTAATGACTGTAGTTTTACCTGTGGAGTTGCAGGTGTCCTCAAATTCCTCACTGTCTCTGCTGGAGGGGCGTCGGCCCAGTCCCACAGAGTAGGCCCTCTGTCTACGACTGCCTGACTGGGAGCTCCGCCTGTTCCCCAAACGCAACCCTACACATGACAGGACAACAGTCACCACACACCACTGCTATCCAAACCATACTCATCTGAGCCTGCTTCCTGTCTTTCTTTTTTCCTAGGTTCCTGCCTTGTAGAGTTTTTCCTAGCCACTGTGCTTCTACGTCTGCATTGCTTGCTCTTTGGGGTTTTAGGCTGGGTGTCTGTAAAACACTTTGACAACTGCTGATGTAAAAAGGGCTTTATAAAATACATTTAGTTGTTTGAAATTTGATTGATACCGTTAACAGACATCAGTTCCCATGCATATTATGAAATTAGGCCATGTGTTTTCAGGTTTGCTGTGACTGTGGAACTGTCTGAAGTGTTACCGGTGTTTCTCACTTCCACAGTGTCTGATGGACCCTTGCTGGTGTTGGCGTCAGTGGCAGTAAAGGCTGTGTACGTACAGATGATGTTACAGCTCTTACTGGTCTGGATGGCTTTCATACGGTACCGCTTAGCAGGCCCTGCAAAACAAGTATAAAGCATACAATCAATCATACACATAGACAGGTATACTACAAAGCAGGATAAATTAGTTAGCCATCTAACTTTGATAAGCAACAAGAACTATAGATTGTTTTGTTCATTAAAAAAGCTAAACTTAGAAACAGTCGGGTCTAAAGATGAGCTAAAAGAATACAAAATAAATAATAAAAATACTGAGCTATGTTGGCTGTGTTTACACAGGCAGCCCAATTCTGATATTTTCCCCAATTATTGTGGAAAGAGCTGATCTTTATTTAACTGGGCAAGTCAGTTAACAAATTTGTATTTTCAATGACAGCCTATGAACAGTGGGTTAACTGTCTTGTTCAGGGGCAGAACGACAGATTTTTACCTTGTCAGCTCGGGGATTCGATCTTGCAACCTTTCGGTTGCTAGTCCAACTCTCTAACCACTAGGCTACCTGCCACCCCGTGGCAGGTAGCCTAGTGGTAAAAGATCAGAATTCGGCTGCGTGTGTAAACGACGCCATTGCATGCTCAAAAATCTGGAAAATTATATTATTTTATATTACTACAATTGCTCAGAGAATGAGATTTTGTTTATCAAGTAAAACTTTTATTCTCTCAAAAAGATAGGGGTCAAAATTATTGGCACCCCTGTTTTCAATACCATTCAAATAGTGTTGCATCATCCGATAGAGTTCCAAACTCTCCAGTTGCATTGAAGCTGTTCTGGCTCGTGGCGGCCCAATTCCCTACTAAGACACTTCGTGTTGGTGTTTCCTTTATTTTGGCAGTTACCTGGAGCTTACTATTTGTATTATTTATTTTATACAGTCTTTTTTGCTCATCTTTATCAAGTGTGCCAATAATTTCGGACCTGACTGTATGCGTTTTCATTTGTTGAATCAATTACACCATATCCATTTCAAGCTTATCTTTCAAAGAAATTAAGTTACATCAGAATATTTAGGCAAGTTAGCTGGCTAACTCTTTGATCCTGCTTTGTGGTATACCCCTCAGTACTCAACTAATCAAGGCTGAAACAAAACCCTGTACACCCTGTGACCTCCTCAATCCCAAAATTGAGGAACACTGGTGGAAACCCTCACCGTGCTCAATGTCACTCTCCTTCTCCGCCATCTTTTCAAAGTCCCTGATTGCAGAGCGAGCGGTCAGCTGGTGGATAATTTCCTCCCAGAGGTCTCCCCTTCCTCCCCCTTCTCCTCCTCCCCCGGATGTCCCTCCTGTCCCCTGGTCCTCAGAGGCCCAGAGTTGTGTCAGGTCCACGGTGACCTCCCAGGAAACAGGCCTGCTTCCTAGGAGCCCGTGGATGAGGGAGCGGCACTGGGCAGGGGGCGTGGGGGGGTCGTCCGGGGGGGCGGCGGTAAACAGGTACTCCGGGTCGGTGAAGCTGTCCCAGTCCAGAGGAGAGACAGGGAACAGCAGGCCGTCTAGGGGGAGAGAAAGAGGGATAGAAGGAGAGGGTTAGTGGATGGATGGAAAAGCGAGAGAAAGAGAGTGTGAGGGAGTTTAGTTTCAGACATCAGTCTAGAGGTGAGGAAGTTAACCTACTGGAGTCAGTGAGGCTCCTGCGGGACAGCCCTCCTCTGGGTGTAGACTGGTTCTCCCCATCGCTTTCCTCAAGCCTCCCCCCCACCGCCTGATCAAAGGAGACTCTCTCTAGTGCCCTCCGCAGGCGGTGCATGTCCAGCTCACCCTGTGGGGAGGAGAAACTCCTTGCAGACATGGCTGAGCGGGCCAATGCCCTCTGTCTCCTTCGAGATTCTTCCCCTCCACACAGACGCCCTGCCTGGATTGTGACAAGGGAAAACGAGTACACTGGGTTAAAAAATATTTACAGCAGTGTAGTCTAATGACTAAAGTATTGAGGTGGTTCAAACTGCAGTTGTAAACAAAGCCAGTCCTACCTTTTTTGACACGGAATCCGTATTCTCGGAGGAAGGGGGCTGTTGCCATGGCGACTCGCCCCAGCGGGACAGGGTGCTTCTCTGTTCGGGTGGAGCCATCTTCTCGAGGCCCTGCGGCAGAGAGCCCGTGTCCAGGTACGGGATGGGGAGCAGATCAGGGGGGTAAGGGCCTCCCATAGAGTCGGAGGTGGAGGGGGTGTGGGTGTAGGGCAGCCCCCTCTCACTGCTCAGGGAGCAGCGGGTCAGAACATACTGCTCCTGGATGTAAGAACTCTCCTGGATCCTACGACGAACATCACTGGACCATTCCACCTCTCCACCTGTGGATGAGATATCAGAGGAGAGCTTGGAACACAGTTATAATCATTGTGCTTCAGGTGTAATATGCACAAAGCCAAAATAACTTTACAGGTATTGGATTGAGGGAACTGTTTTTTGAGTGACCATGTCTTTTTTGAGTGTCAGTATTTCACCTGTACTAGTCCCAGTGTTGGTGTCTTTGGCACAGGAGAACTCTGAGGAGATTTCCCGGGAGATTTCCCTCAGCGCCTCCTCTAGGTCTGCGCCTTCTGATGATGTAACCAGAGGGAGGAGCTCAGACACGGAGGGAGGGGACAGCTCATCGTTGGATAAGCCGAACACAGAGCCCATCGAGCCCCGAGACAAGCCTTTATAGCCCCGACCACGCCCCTACAGAACACACAAGGTGAGAGAATGGACTGAGTTTACTTTGTATTCTGCACAGTTTACATGTTGTCCACAAGACAGGACACTTGAAAGCCTTTACAGAGTGGATAGTTGGACACTCACCTCAGTCTTCTTGCCTCTGAAGCTAGACACATCGTACAGGGTACAGTAGCCAATCAGACGATTCCCCGGGTAAAGCGGAGGGATCTCATTGGGTGACAGGAGAGCCTCCATGTTATCAGGCAGGTACCAGTCAATACGTACATCTGTGAGGACTGGCTCAAAGGCCTTCTTCAGGGACTTTATCAGCTGAGGGGTCAGTGATTAGTTAAACATTAGGGGTTAAAGATTGATTCAAATGTGTTTTCATTTTTAGGTTGAGGAGGGAAGCAATAATCTTTGAATGTTAGAGTAGAGTGTATGTCCCCAGTAGCCTACTACAGTATTTCCCCAAAGTGAAATTATTTAAATGATTTACTTTCCCCACTAGGGGTCAGTGATGTGACTACAGTGATGTCGCTTCTCACCTTGGGCTGCAGCCTCTCTTCATCACCCAAGAACTCTGTGGTTCCACCTGTCACATTGGCAACGCCCTGTAGGAGCCTCCTGCAGGCTCTGGGGCCCAGGCCAAGACCAAAGCACCTTGGATAATAATAAAATAACCTCTTATTCAGTTGAGAGAGAGAGAGAATCTATCTACTGTAGCAAATTTAGACAGATTTATTAGTTAGGGACTTTAAAACCAGGTGATCTATGATGGACTTACTGTGTCTTTCGTATCTAAACCTGAGTTATTAGCTACACACAGCAGTGTTGAACACAACACTGAGAGCAATCAAATGGGATTTCACTAATTGAATGGCTGAAAGGGCCACAGGCCAGACTAATTGAAAAAGCCAAGTGACGGACAGCGTGTTACTCTGCTCTGAATTCAGCTACGTCTGTCTGTCTGGCAGGGCAGACTCATTGTCCCACATGAATATCAATACGCGCACGCACACGCACACACACACACACACACACACACACACACACACACACACACACACACACACACACACATACACACACACACACACACACACACACACACTCACAGACCCAGGCATGTACACGTGGGCTAGGGTTAGAGGTTGGAATCACATTTGTAATTTGACTGCTCCCTACGTACCTCCATCTTCTCTAACATTACCAGTGTGCTGTCGGGGATAGCTGGGCTAACAGTAGAATACTAATGAAGGATAAATGGAGTTATTGTTGCACAATGCCCAGGGAGCTGGGAAGGGGGGGGGGGGGGGGGCAGACAAGACCAGACCAGAGTGGCGTGGCAGTAACTGCAGAAGGAAGCAATTAGTGGGATTAATGGGTGTGGCTTATATCTGATACTACATACTGCATCAGCCACTCTCTAACTCTCTCTTCTTCTTGCTCTCTCTCCTTCCAGACACACTTTATTACCACAATATTCAGGGTTGAACCTACAGTATCACTTTTGATCAATACAGTAGGTTTTAAATGATCCCATTTCTACGCATTCTACCAGCTGCCATCAGACAATACCTGGCAGCACAAGTGTTCCTGCGGACCAGCTCCAGCACCTTGCCCACACTGCTGACGCTGCCGTCTGTGATGATGAACACCTGGCGGGGGCAGGAGCGCTGCACAGGCTGCTGATACACCCAGGACAGCGCCCCCAGCAGGTTGGTTTCCCGCATGTCAGCCCTCATCTTCTGGATGTACTCACAGGACTGTGCCAAGGTCACCTGGGGAGAGAGGAGAGGAGAGCGGAGCAGAGCGTGAGGGATAGGGTAGGGGAGGGACAGACAGGATTACAGCTTATTGGTTCATATTGATGGACACGTTAGATAAGCAGTGTACGATCACTAAACTATTCTTCTAATTAATTTAATCAATGAGGGGGCATAAAAACGTAAGGGTAGCATACATCTACTGTACACTAAAGAATTGACAGAGGGATAGTATGATATGCATCAGATTGGGCGAGGAGAAATGAGGGGCACTTACGAGTTTCAATAAATCTCTTGTTATCTGTCTGGTAGAACGGGGTAAATACCTTCCTATTGTTTGATATGTAAACATTGGAAGAGCACAATTGATTTGAATTGGAATAAATCAAACAGACATAATCCTATATTACTATTGACGTTAGAATGTAATCAAGCCCTGTCCAAGCTGTAAGGGAATAGAAACGTAACAAAGCCCATAGTAGACCATCACTGAACAACATACACAGTGATGGTCACCCAACGTTAGCACCTGCACCTGCCTAAAGCCAAATCACAAAGGGGACACAAACACCCATGACAATCTGGGATTCATTCAACCAGACAGAGAGAGAGGGAGAGAAAATAGGTTAGGTGGCTATTGCTCATCCTCGTTTTTCTCATTATAATATGCATGAAAGGTCACCATATGTTGTTTAACTACTCTTTGTCCTTGCACAGCCCTGGTCTGGCTAAAACCTGATACTCAGCTGCTAGGGCAACCCTGGTGTGAGCTGACCTGGACTCTGAATGAGGTGGAACAAAGAGGGGGACAGGACAGAAGGTCCACAAGTGATCTTTTTTTTTAAAGTTTGTCAAGGTCCTGCTGAGAACACCTTGTCTGACTGAGCATGTTAAGCTCTTCACTTATCATGGTTTGTAGATCGTCATACATGTAAGGTTGCATGGAAGCTCATGGTTGCTCGGCAAATGGAGACCTATTGTCAAGGTTACACAGTATATTTCACATTCATTTGGCGATTGAGCCCTGCAGATTTCTCTTAATGCATGTATATGGATCTAGATAATGGATCTGCATAATGGATCTGCATAATGGCTCTTCATAATGGATCTGCATAATCGATCTGCATAACGGATCTGCATAATGGATCTACATAATGGATCGGCATAATGATCTGCATAATGGATCTACATAATGGATCTGCGTAATGGACCTACATAATGGATCTGCATAATGGTTCTCTATAATGGATCTACATAATGGATCTGCATAATGGATCTGCATAATGGATCTACATAAGGGATCTGCATAACAGATGGTGGGGGATATCAGTGCAAGTCAATAATATATTACTTATTTGAGGTGTGAAAGCATCTGACAAACTTTGACTTTATAGGGTGAACTATTCCTTTGTGCTCTGATGTAGTACTTACATCTGTGCAGAGCTTGCTGCTAGTGAACAGGGCTTTGATGGTGGTGCCGAAGCCTATGATGTTGAGCATGGTGCCTGGAGGAAGACTCTTCAGAGCTACCACCATTGGTTCCTTGGGACAGGAAGTAGACATGGGGTTAGTATACCATCTATTACACCTTGCCTATGTCGCTCGGCCATCGCTCATCCATATATTTATATGTACATATTCTCATTCACCCCTTTTAGATTTGTGTGTATTAGGTAGTTGTTGGGGAATTGTTAGATTACTTGTTAGATATTACTTCACTGTTGTAACCAGAAGCACAGCTTGGCACAGCTTGGAAAATTCCAGAAAATGATGTCATGGCTTTAGACGCTTCTGATAGGCCAATTGACATAATTTGAGTCAATTGGAGGTGTACCTGTGGATGTATTTCAAGGGCTACCTTCAAACTCAGTGCCTCTTTGCTTGACATCATGGGAAAATCAAAAGAAATCAGCCAAGACCTCATAAAAAAAATTGTAGACATCCACAAGTCTGGTTCATCCTTGGGAGCAATTTCCAAACGCCTGAAGGTACCACGTTCATCTGTACAAACAATAGTATGCAAGTATAAACACCATGGGACCACGCAGCCGTCATACCGCTCAGGAAGGAGACGCGTTCTGTCTCCTAGAGATGAACGTACTTTGGTGCGAAAAGTGCAAATCAATCCCAGAACAACAGCAAAGGACCTTGTGAAGATGCTGGAGGAAGCAGGTACAAAAGTATCTATATCCACAGTAAAACGAGTCCTATATCGACAACCTGAAAGGCCGCTCAGCAAGGAAGAAGCCTCTGTTTCCAAAACCGCCATAAAAAAGCCAGACTACGGTTTGCAACTGCACATGGGGATAAAGATCATAGGCTTGCAAGGGGGAGGCTTTCAAGCCAAAGAACACCATTCCAACCGTGAAGCACAGGGGTGGCAGCATCATGTTGTGGGGTTGCTTTGCTGCAGGAGGGACTGGTGCACTTCACAAAATAGATGGCATCATGAGGGAGGAAAATTATGTGGATATATTGAAGCAACATCTCAAGACATCAGTCAGGAAGTTAAAGCTTGGTGGCAAATGGGTCTTCCAAATGGACAATGACCCCAAGCATACTTCAAAGTGGTGGCAAAATGGCTTAAGGACAACAAAGTCAAGGTATTGGAGTGGCCATCACAAAGCCCTGACATCAATCCTTTAGAACATTTGTGGGCAGAACTGAAAAAGTGTGTGCGAACAAGGAGGCCTACAAACCTGACTCAGTTACACCAGCTCTGTCAGGAGGAATGGGCCAAAATTCACCCAACTTATTGTGGGAAGCTTGTGGAAGGCTACCCAAAACGTTTGACCCAAGTTAAACAATTTAAAGGCTATGCTACCAAATACTAATTGAGTGTATGTAAACTTCTGACCCACTGGGAATGTGATGAAGGAAATAAAAGCTGAAATAAGTAATTTTCTCTACTATTATTCTCACATTTCACATTCTTAAAATAAAGTGGTGATCCTAACTGACCTAAGACAGGGCGTCATTACTACGACTAAATGAATTGTGAAAACTGAGTTTAAATGTATTTGGCTAAGGTGTATGTTAACTTCAACTGTGGGTGTATTTTATCCCCTCCCCTTCCCTATGTCTGTGTTTTCTCCATCATCACCTTGATGCGGTGGATGTTGATGCCGCTCATGCTGCCGCTGCGGTCTATGAGAAAGAGCAGTTCCCTGGTGGCACGGTGTAGCTCTGGAGGCTCAGACAGCAGGTCAGGACAGAAGTTGAGCATCAGGACTGGGCTGCTCAGGATGTCCTTGTGGTACCGCTTTCTCACAAACTCCAACTGTACAGGAGGATTGATTGATAGAATTTATTAGACAATAAAAAAAAACATATACAGCCAGAATATACTGTGTGTTCGTCCAAATAATGTATAGATGTATTATAAGGACATTAAAGACTATTTGCCGGGTACTGGGTAAATAGTTTAAAGGAAATAAAATTAAGCCCCACACTGTTGTTTGCGCCCAAGTGATTGTTTCGCTTTCAGTCCAGCTCACCTTCTTCTCTGGTTCCAGCTCTTTGCGAGCACAGCGAATGAAGTCGCGGCGGGAACAAATCTGCTGCTCGTATTGGCTGAAGGTGAGCCGACCCCTCTCCAGGATAACCAATGGGCTGTGAGGCTCTGGAGTAGACAGTTTAGGGACAGAACTCAAGATCAGTGAGATAAGGAAGGAGGCCATCAGAGACTATTGTGACACACGCACACACACACGCACACCCACACACACAGACACTCTCTCTCACCGCTGAGGTGCAGAATGATCTCTATGTGTCTGTCATAGGGGTGTTCCTGTGCCAGGGTGATGTAGGTGGCGGAAGCACTCTGGGCGCTGGGGTCTGCATCTGCCCTCAGGGCATGGGTAGGGCTTTCCAGACCTGGGCAGGAGAACGGGACAAGAGAAGCCGAGTTCAACAACAACACTTAGGTGAAGGGGATGGGGTAGGGGCCAGCTAGAGGAAGAGGTTAAGGGAAGGGGCTAGGGAAAGGATATGCTCCCTCTCAGACAGGCCGGAGTGATTCCACTCCCATACAGGCCCTCCTAGTGCCCAATCGGATTGAGTAGCCTAATTTCCCCCACCTAATATCTTGACTGCTGCACAGTACAGTTACAGTAGCCTGGCCCTGTTCCAAACACACCCACTACCTCCTTCATTTCTCAGCTCCCTTACTCTGTCCCTGTCCCTGGGCTGCCTCACTCTGAGCTCCTTGTCCCGCCTCCCCAGACACATTTCATATATCACTATGGGAGTGCCAGGGCCAATTGTATCTGTCACTATATCATTACAGGAGACAGGCTAAAGATAGAAAGAGCTGTTTCTCCCACCCACTCAAGTGTTTGCTGTACTCAAAGATCTCTGCATCACCAAACCAGGAGGAGATAGGGATGATATTGTAGTGATCCTCACTATATGAGCCAAGTGGCACAATGCATAGGGTGTTTGCCTTTCACACCAGCGACCTGGGTTTGCTTCCCTGCCCTTTCGTTTGTTACATTGGTGTCAAAAGTGGGATGGCGGCTGTAAGGCCATCGGAATTGCACGGCCCAGACGTGTGAGGGGGCTGAGTAGCCAAAGCACGGGGATGTGCTTTCCTGTTCTGAGGGGGCAGTGTATCAAGCCTATATGAACCAAGTTACAATTACCACCAAGTGGGTTAACCCTATTTGCATGATGCGTAGGTGTTTGCCTTTCATGCCAGTGACCCTGGTTCACTTCCCTGCCCTGCTGTTCGCTACAATTGCAAAGCTACTTCATGGGAAAGAGGTATTTTGACATCAATGGGACTTCCTGGGTAAATAAATGTGGGCCGATAGATGGGTATATAATATGGGTATACCAGCCAGCAGGCATGCCCCTCGGACCAGCAGCTGGAAGTTGAGCTCATAGGGTGCCAGGTTGGTGGCAGGGCTGGTGAAGATGGCATGGGCACACTGTTGCTCCGAACCCAAAACCCTCTCCTGTTTCCCTGAGGTGGCTCCAAAACAACTGGTGGGTCTGGGGGGGGGGGAAATATTAAGCACCAGAGTTTGAATTACACATGACCTTTTGGTCGTTCCAATAATATGGGATAATGTACTTTTTTCAACACTTGTGGGAATGAATTTAATTGACATCAAACTACCAAACATTTAGATCATTTTCAAGGGGGAGGGAAATACCCTGTTTCATCTGATTTCGCCCCATTTTCGCTTTTGCTTGCAGTCACCCGCCCTGTGGCGATGGGAGTGAGTACTGTGGGGTAGACCAGGCGGATCGCGCCACTCTTCAAGGTGGGGAGTTCCACGGTCGTACTTATGATGACAGATACTTTGTCCATCGAGCCAATGACCCCTGTGCCTACAATGAAGGTGGTTCGCTCCAAGTCTTCATCTAGGATGAGATGGCCTAAAAGACAGAGATTCAGATAAAAATCATCAGTGCATGGTTCCATGGACTGAATAGAGTCCTAACATTCACTTAAAGTCCATACATTTCTTACACTAAGTGAAAGCCATTTCATGAAAAGGCAAGACGCCAAATCCTTTTAGCTTCAGTCCTCTGCCCCATCCTACAAGATTATACCATTATGTTAAATGATTCAAGGGAATGAGGTAAAGGGTATTTCTATTCTGGTAGAGATTCTTCACTCTTCTAAAGTATTAGGTACAATTTCACATTTCAGTCATTTAGCAGACACTCTTATCCAGAGCCACTTACAGTTAGTGCACTCATCTGAAGATACAGTAGCTAGCCGAGACAACCACATGTCACAGTCTTAGTTAATACATTTTCCCTCAATAAAGAAGTTATCAGCAAAGTTAGTGCTAGTGGGGAAAGATGAGTGCAGGGTCTTTGTTTTTTTTTGGGGGTGGGGGGGGGGGATAAGACAGCTTTATTATTTAAGATGCTGAAGAGTTAATGTTTCAGACACTTTCAGAAGATTGGCAGGGACTGCTGTCCTAACAGGGACACTGCTGTCCTAGTATCAAAAATGTTTACTGTCACACACCAGATAGGTGCAGTGTAATTGTTGTTTTACAGGGTCAGCCATAGTAGTACGGCGCCCCTGGAGCAAATTAGGGTTAAGTGCCTTGCTTAAGGGCAAATCTACAGATGTTTCACCTTATCGCCTTGAGTATTCAAACCAGCGACCTTTCGAATATTATCCCAACACCCAAGCGCTACCTGCCGCCCAATAAAACGATCAATAAAACGATCACATAGAATGGCAGCTGAGAGAGAGTTGGGAGGCAGGGGGGAAGCAGAGTGGTGGGGAACAGGAATGATGACTGATGTGGTATTTGAAAACTCCCAATCAGGTCAGACACAGAGAGGAGACCTGGTGTGCCTTAGTCCCTGTGTTGTCTCTCTACTGATTAACGATTACTTTGTGAAAGTTAGAGAAAGGAAAACATGAAATAGGACCAAACAGAATCTGTGGGCAGTGGTGAAAAGTACTTAAGTAAAAATACTTTAAAGTACTACTTAAGTACTTTTATGGGGTAGCTGTACTTTACTATTTATATTTTTGACAACTTTTACTTTTACTCCACTACATTGCTAAAGAAAACTATTGTCACGTCCTGACCAGTAAAGGGGTCATTTTGTTATTGTAGTTGGTCAGGATGTGGCAGGGGTGTGTTTGTTTTGTGTTGTTGGGTTTTGTGGGCACTGTTCTATGTCATCTATTTCTATGTGGTTATCTTGTTGTTCTATTTCTATGTTCAGGGTTTGGTTTGGCCTTCAATTGGAGGCAGCTGTTCTTCGTTGCCTCTAATTGGAGGCCATATTTAAGTAGGGGTTTTCAGCTTGTGTTTTGTGGGTGGTTTTCTCCGTGTATAGTCAGTGTACCTTACAGGACTGTTTTCGTTGTGCTTTTCTTTTGTTCAGTATTCATTTTCTTTCAATAAAACAAGATGATTCACATACCCGCTGCAGTTTGGTCCGCTCCCTACAACGACGCTTGTGACAATAATGTACTTTTTACTCCTTACATTTCCCTGATACACAAAAGTACTAGCTACATTTTGAATGCTTAGCAGGACAGGAAAATGGTCTAATTCACTCACTTATCAAGAGAACATCCCCAGTCATCCATACTGCCTCTGATCTGGCAGATTCACTAAACACAAATGCTTTGTTTGTACATGATGTGTTGTAGTGTGCCCCTGGCTATCCATAAATAAAAAAATCAAGAAAATCATGCCATCTGGTTTGCTTAATATGAGGAATTTGAAAGGATTTATACTTTTACTTTGATACTTAAGTATATTTTAGCGATTACATTTACTTTTGATACTAAAGTACATATAAAACCAAATACTTTTAAACTTTTACTCAAGTAGTATTTTACTGGGTGATTTTCCCTTGAGTCATTATCTTTTAAGGTATCTTTACTTTTATTCAAGTATGACAAATAGGTACTTTTTCCACCACTGTCTGTGGGTTATGCCCTAAGCTTTTAGAAATGAAAAATACCTTCTCATACACTCCTTCCTTCCTTCTATCCATCCAGCCCTATCTCTACCTCCCTCCTTCCATCCCTACCTTCCTTCCCTCCCTCTCACCATCCTTTCCCTCTCTCCATCCTTTCACTCCTTCCTTCCTTCCTCCATCCTTTCCCTCCCTCCCTCCCTTCTGCCTTACATCTCTCCTTCCCCCCTTTGTTCACCATTGGTACACTGCATGTCCAGGCTGGATCCCCCGCAGCAGCCCCACTCCCGTCCGTTGCCACATTGGCCGTCGAGCCCCGATCCTGGGCAACAGTCCAGACAGCAATCCTCCAGCTTCCCCCGACTCTGGATCTGAACTCCCACCATGCGGCCGGCGATGACCGCCTCAAAGCCCACCACCACCTCCTTCTCCCCCAGCGGGTACACAAACACACCTTGGGGGAGAGGGGTGGGGGGAAGGTGCAAGGGGCATTGAATAAAGGACAACAGACAACAGTTGAAGAACTACATTACAGAAAGACTATTACAGAAAGACAAGACCAAGACTAGATCTGGCTATAGATGTTATGGCTTGATATGTGACTAACCGATTGCTAAGGCCCAAAATCCCCCCTCCCCCCATGACATCAGTGTGTGACCTCACCCTCCACAGGTTCGGTGTCTGTGTTGGCGTAGGTGAGATGTGCGGTGATGCCCAGGGAGCAGCCGTTGGCACAGGACTTGATGCAGGAGGCCTTGAGGAGCAGCGGGGCCCACGTGGACCGGTTTCTCAGGCCAACCATCGTCTCTGGATGTGAGGAAGAGAGAAAATCCTTGAGTTCAATGTGTGTGTGTAAGATTGTGTGTGCGTGTGTGTGTGTGTGTGTGTGTGTGTGTGTGTGTGTGTGTGTGTGTGTGTGTGTGTGTGTGTGTGTGTGTGTGTGTGTGTGTGTGTGTGTGGGTGTGGGTGTGTGTGGGTGCACATGCATTCAAATGGCCTCAATTTCTAGCCTTATCAAGGGGAAGGATCAGAAGCACAGTATGGAAAGTTCTTCGACCAATTATGTGCTTCTAAATTAGGCCTTCTCTCAATTGATAGAAAAAACATTGCCCTGGAATCAGCTCTGATAATTATTTCAAAATGTCAGCTAAAGGTCCCCAAATTTAATGAACCTTGCTGCAGGGCAATTGTGTCAGGTTGGTATAATAAAGAAAAGGTAAACATGTACTGTTTTCACATTGTGAGATATATTTATTTACAGCAGCCCCATCTTGCCTTGGGCTTCTACTCTGGTAACCGAGCTATCCCCTCTCTCCACCTGCATAGCAACCGGTTGCAGCAGTGTTAAAGGCCAGCTCAATCATTAACAGACTGGTCAACACTCCATGGTCTCCAGGGCAGCATCTCCTCAACAGCTACCTGATGCAAATCCATACTATACAGCTTCACAAGTCTTACCTGACCACAGAGGAGATAAGAGTGGGTTGTATGATGTATCTTTAGGTTGTGTTAGTGGCACAATACGGGAAAGAGATCAGGTAAGCTTGTTGGGTTACTGGAACCTCTTAGTAAACCTACCAAACAGGTGCTCCTCAAGAGAATGTTAGTGTAAATAAGAGATGTAGTAACAAATAGAAACTATTCTCATCTTGAAAAGGCTTACATCTTGTTGTTTAGGACTTTAAACTCACAGGGACGTCCTTCCAGTTTAACATCACCTTGTTGCTTGCACTAACCCTGTTGCTTGCATCAGCACCAAACACAATCAAACTAGGCAGCCATGTTCTTTACGAAAGAAACACAGATGCTGCAAATAAGCCCAGCAGGTCAAAGAAGAACATAAAACACACTTGTTAGTGATTGACCTTTTTACCACTCCTTGAATAAAACAATGTTCTGGGAATCTGGGCTATAACGTGCAGGTGTAATGGTTTCTAATGGTTTAGTGTTAGCGGACTCACAGCTCAGTGAGCAGTAAATTGCGGAGTGCAGACTGTGACTGTTTGCTTTGGTCTGGGTAATGGTCTCTACATCCACCTCTGACTAAGTAGATCAACAGCTTCCATCTGGCTACTGTGCTCTGGAGGGATGGAGGGGGAGTAGCAAATACATGTCTGTTTGGGAGAAGGGGAGGGCAGAAATAAGCCAAACCAGCATTCAACAACAAACACTCGATAAGAGTAAAACACACAGCAGAAAAGGTTACTTGTTAAATGTAAATGTCTAGATCTTTCAATTAAAAGGTCTCGTCATCTTCCATAAAGTACTACTGAATAAATCTGTTTAATATACATTTTGGCTGATATGAAAGGGCACCGGTACGTAGATGGCAAACACATACTGTGCTTTACCTATTTTCTCTCATAAAAAAATGTCCATGGGAGATCTGATACAACAGGCTGCTTCTTCTGCTGTTTGGGTTCAGGGTTGTTCTATATGAATTTAATCACTTCTGACTTCACCCCTTCTGATTTAAACAAAACCTTCCATACTTGTTTGCCCATGGAAGAACAGTTTAGAAATTGAGGTGCTCAAAATTGACAAATTTTGCATACCCCACCCTACCATGAGTCATCCATGTCTTCAACACTGAAAAAAATAAAAGTTGAGTTAGATATAATTTACAAAATTCGGTCATTTTTTAACCTTTAACGTAAATGATCTAAAAACATTTTCACATTTTCGCATATGTTGTAGCTCAGACCCTTTTTTACATCATATGAGGTATTTATGTTGTGCCCGTCATCGGTTGAGACACAGCATACACTTGAATACAGGGTGGGTGTCATTTCAATCATAGAAGTAGAATTCATAGAATGGACATTTCCATTCAGACCACTACAATTTACCTGGTACACCATGAAATTTAAATTGAGTAGAAACTTTAACTTCCAATTACCAGAAAGATGGCCACCAGTCCACCCACCATCGAATGTCAACTTGAATGGAAATCTATATTCTATTATCTATATTTCAATAAAGGGAATGGGGGATACCTAGTCAGTTGTACAACTGAAATGTGTCTTCTGCATTTAACCCAACCCTTATGAATCAGAGGTGCAAGGGGCTGCCTTAATCGACATCCACGTAATCAGTGCCTGGGAAGCAGAGGTTGTTAACTGCCCGGTTCAAGTACAAACCGGTAGGTTTTTTCCCACCTTGCCATCTCGGGGATACGAACCAGTAACCTTTTGATTACTGCCCAACACTCTACAAGGTAGCCAAGTAATCTTCCATAGGAAACCTAACAGTTTAATTTAAATCAATGAATATTCCCACAACTCATTCTCTAACATTCTCCAACCATAATCTTTTTTTTTGGGGGGGGGGGTAGATCAGCTTTAATATTGCAGATAGATTGTAGCTTCCATCAATGTAATTGTCTGCATATATATCCCCCATATATTTAAAAAATATATATACATATACATACAGTGCCTTCGGAAAGTATTCAGACCCCTTGACTTATTCCACATTTTGTTACAATACAGCCTTATTCTACAATTGATTATAGTTTTTCTCCCTCATCAATCTACACACAAAACCCAATAATGACAAAGCAAAAACTGATTTATAGAAATGTTTGCAAATGTATAAAAATGTACATAAGTATTCAGATCCTTTACTCAGTCCTTTGTTGAAGCACCTTTGGCAGCGATTACAGTCGACTCTTCTTGGGTATGACGCTACAAGATTGGCACACCTATATTAGGGTAGTTTCTTCCATTCTTCTCTGCAGATCCTCTCAAGCTCTGTCTGGTTGGATGGGGAGCGTTGCTGCACGGCTATTTTCAGGTCTCTCCAGAGATGTTCGATCGGGTTCAAGTCCAGGCTCTCTGGCTGGGCCACTCAAGGACATTCAGAGACTTGTACCGAAGCCACTCTTGCGTTGTCTTGGCTGTGTGTTTAGGGTCATTGTCCTGTTGGAAGGTGAACCTTTGTGCCAGACTGAGGTCCTGAGCGCTCTGGAGCAGGTTTCATCAAGGATCTCTCTGTACTTTGCTCCGTTCGTCTTTCCCTCGATCCTGACTAGTCTCCCAGTCCCTGCCGCTGAAAAACATCCCCACAGCATGATGCTGGCACCACCCTGCTTCGCCATAGGGATGGTGCCAGGTTTCCTCTAGACGTCGCACTTGGCATTCAGGACAAAGAGTTCTTGGTTTCATCAGACCAGAGAATCTTGTTTCTCATGGTCTGAGAGTCTTAAGGTGCCTTTTGATAAACTCCAAGCGGGCTGTCATGTGCCTTTTAGTGAGGAGTGGCTTCCGTCTACCCACTCTACGATAAAGGCTTGATTGGTGGAGTGATGAAGAGATGGTTGTCCTTCTGGAAGGTTCTCCCATCTCCACAGATTGCTCAATTTGGCCGGGCGGCCAGCTCTAGGAAGAGTCTTGGTGGTTCCAAACATCGTTCATCTAAGAATGATGGAGGCCACTGTGTTCTTGGGGACCTTAAATGCTGCAGAAATGTTTTGGTACCCTTCCCCAGATCTGTGCCTCGACACAATCCTGTTTCGGAGCTCTACGGACAATTCCTTTGACCTCTTGGCTTGGTTTTTGCTCTGAAATGCACTGTCAACTGTGGGACCTTATATAGCCAGGTGTGTGCCTTTCTAAATAATGCACAATCAATTGAATTTACCACAGATAGACTCCAATCAAGTTGTAGAAACATCTCAAGGATGATCAATGGAAACAGGATGCACCAGAGCAAAATTCTGAGTTTCATAACGAAGGGTCTGAATACTTATGTAAATAAGGTATTTTTTTATTTTATTCTAAAAACCTGTTTTCGCTTTGTCAGTATGGTTTATTGTGTGTAGATTGATGAGGGGGGGAAATGATTTACTTCATTTTAGAATAAGGCTGTATCGTAACAAAATGTGGGAAAAGTGAAGGGGTCTGAATACTTTCCGAATGCACTGTACATACATATATATACACACATATATATTCCAGTTGGTCAGAAGTTTGCATAAACTAAGTTGACTGTGCCTTTAAACAGCTTGGAAAATTCCAGAAAATGATGTCATGGCTTTAGAAGCTTCTGATAGGCTAATTGACATCATTTGAGTCAATTGGAGGTGTACCTGTGGATGTATTTCAAGGCCTACCTCAAGCTCAGTGCCTCTTTGCTTGACATCATGGGAAAATCAAAAGAAATCAGCCAAGACCTCAGAAAAATAATTGTAGACCGCCACAAGTCTGGTTCATCCTTGGGAGCAATTTCCAAACACCAGAAGATACCACGTTCATCTGTACAAACAATAGTATGCAAGTATAAACACCATGGGACCACGCAGTTGTCATGCCGCTCAGGAAGGAGACGCATTCTGTCTCCTAGAGATTAATGTACTTTGGTGCGAAAAGTGCAAATCAATCCCAGAACAACAGCAAAGGACCTTGTGAAGATGCTGGAGGAAACAGGTACAAAAGTATCTATATCCACAATAAAACGAGTCCTATATTGACAGAACCTGAAAGGCCGCTCAGCAAGGAAGAAGCCACTGCTCCAAAACCACCATAAAAAAGCCAGACTACGGTTTGCAACTGCACATGGGGACAAAGATCATACTTTTTGGAGAAATGTCTACCAAATACTAATTGAGTGTATGTAAACTTCTGACCCACTGGGAATGTGATGAAAGATCTTCCCTGTGGCTCAGTTGGTAGAGCATGGTGTTTGCAATGCCAGCATGGTGTGTGCAACGCCAGGGTTGTGGGTTTGTTTCCCACGGGGGGCCATGACAACAAATAAATGCATGAAATGAAATGTATGTATTCACTACTGTAAGTCGCTCTGGATAAGAGTGTCTGCTAAATGACTAAAATGTAAAATGAAAGAAATAAAAGCTGAAATGAATCATTCTCTCTACTATTATTCTGGCATTTCACATTCTTTAAATAAAGTGGTGATCCTAACTGACCTAAGACAGGGCATTTTTACTAGGATTAAATGTCAGGAATTCTTTAAATGTATTTGGCTAAGGTGTATGTAAACTTCCAACTTCAACTGTACATATATATATACAGTACCAGTCAAATGTTTGGACACACCTACTCATTCTAGGGTTTTTATTTATTTTTACTATTTTCTACATTGTATAATAATTTTGAAGACATCAAAACTATGAAATAACACATATGGAATCATGTAGTAACAAATAGATTTTAGATTTTAGATTCTTCAAAGTAGCCACCTTTGCCTTGAAGGGAGCTTTGCACACTCTTGGCATTCTCTCAACCAGCTTCATCTGAAATGCTTTTCCAACCGTCTTGAAGGAGTTCCCACATATGCTGAGCACTTGTTGGCTGTATTTCGTTCACTCGTCCGAATCATCTCAAACCATCTTAATTTGGTTGAGGTTGGGGGATTGCGGAGGCCAGGTCATCTGATGCAGCACTACCTCACTCTCCTTCTTGGTCAAATAGCCCTTACACAGCCTGGAGGTGTGTTTTGGGTCATTGTCCTGTTGAAAAACAAATGATAATCCCACTAAGCGCAAACCTGATGGGATGGTGTATCGCTGCAGAATGCTGTGGTTGTCATGCTGGTTAAGTGTGCCTTGAATTCTAAATAAATCACTGACAGTGTCACCAGCAAAGCACCCCCACACCATCACACCTCCTCCTCCATGCTTCACGGTGGGAACCACATGCGGAGATAATCCGTTCACCTACTCTGCGTCTCACAAAGACAAAGCAGCTGGAACCAAAAATCTCAAATTTGGACTCATCAGACCAAAGGACAGATTTCCACCGGTTTAATGTCCATTGCTCGTGTTTCTTAGCCCAAGCAAGTCTCCTTCTTATTGGTGTCCATTAGTAGTGGTTTCTCTGCAGCAATTCGAGCATGAATGCCTGATTCAAGCAGTCTCCCCAGAACAGTTGATGTTGAGATGTGTCTTACTTGAACTCTGTGAAGCATTTATTTGGACTGAAATTTCTGAGGCTGGTAACTCTAATGAAGTTATCCTCTGCAGCAGAGATAACTCTGGGTCTTCCTTTCCTGTGGCGGTCCTCATGAGAGCCAGTTTCATGATAGCGCTTGATGGCTTTTGCGACTGCACTTGAAGAAACGTTCAAAGTTCTTGAAACGTTCCACATTGATTGACCTTCATGTCTTAAAGTAATGATGGACTGTTATTTCTCTTTGCTTATTTGAGCTGTTCTTGCCATAATATGGACTTGGTCTTTCACCAAATAGGGCTATCTTCTGTAAACCACCCCTACCTTGTCACAACACAACTGATTGGCTCAAACGCATTAAGAAGGAAAGAAATTCCATAAATTAACTTTTACCAAGGCACACCTGTTAATTGAAATGCATTCAAAGTGACTACCTCATGAAGCTGGTTGAGAGAATGCCAAGAGTGCGCATCTTTTTAAAATACACTGCTCAAAAAAATAAAGGGAACACTTAAACAACACAATGTAACTCCAAGTCAATCTCACTTCTGTGAAATCAAACTGTCCACTTAGGAAGCAACACTGATTGACAATAAATGTCACATGCTGTTGTGCAAATGCAATAGACAACAGGTGGAAATTATAGGCAATTAGCAAGACACCCCCAATAAAGGAGTGGTTCTGCAAGTGGTGACCACTTCTCAGTTCCTATGCTTCCTGGCTGATGTTTTGGTCACTTTTGAATGCTGGCGGTGCTTTCACTCTAGTGGTAGCATGAGACGGAGTCTACAACCCACACAAGTGGCTCAGGTAGTGCAGCTCATTCAGGATGGCACATCAATGCGAGCTTTGGCAAGAAGGTTTGCTGTGTCTGTCAGCGTAGTGTCCAGAGCATGGAGGCGCTACCAGGAGACAGGCCAGTACATCAGGAGACGTGGAGGAGGCCGTAGGAGGGTAACAACCCAGCAGCAGGACCGCTACCTCCGCCTTTGTGCAAGGAGGAGCAGGAGAAGCACTGCCAGAGCCCTGCAAAATGACCTCCAGCAGGCCACAAATGTGCATGTGTCTGCTCAAACAGTCAGAAACAGACTCCATGAGGGTGGTATGAGGGCCCGACATCCACAGGTGGGGGTTGTGCTTACAGCCCAACACCGTGCAGGACGTTTTGCATTTGCCAGAGAACACCAAGATTGGCAAATTCGCCACTGGCACCCTGTGCTCTTCACAGATGAAAGCAGGTTCACACTGAGCACGTGACAGACATGACAGAGTCTGGAGACGCCGTGGAGAACGTTCTGCTGCCTGCAACATCCTCCAGCATGACCGGTTTGGTGGTGGGTCAGTCATGGTGTGGGGTGGCATTTCTTTGGGGGGCCGCACAGCCCTCCATGTGCTCGCCAGAGGTAGCCTGACTGCCATTAGGTACCGAGATGAGATCCTCAGACCCCTTGTGAGACCATATGCTGGTGCGGTTGGCCCTGGGTTCCTCCTAATGCAAGACAATGCTAGACCTCATGTGGCTGGAGTGTGTCAGCAGTTCCTGCAAGAGGAAGGCATTGATGCTATGGATGCGTTCCCCAGACCTGAATCCAATTGAGCACATCTGGGACATCATGTCTCGCTCCATCCACCAACAGACTGTCCAGGAGTTGGCGGATGCTTTAGTCCAGGTCTGGGAGGAGATCCCTCAGGAGACCATCCGCCACCTCATCAGGAGCATGCCCAGGCGTTGTAGGGAGGTCATACAGGCACGTGGAGGCCACACACACTACTGAGCCTCATTTTGACTTGTTTTAAGGACATTACATCAAAGTTGGATCAGCCTGTAGTGTGGTTTTCCACTTTAATTTTGAGTGTGACTCCAAATCCAGACCTCCATGGGTTGATAAATTGGATTTCCATTGATTATTTTTGTGTGATTTTGTTGTCAGCACATTCAACTATGTAAAGAAAAAAGTATTTAATAAGATTATTTCTTTCATTCAGATCTAGGATGTGTTGTTTAAGTGTTCCCTTTATTTTTTTGAGCAGTATATATTTTACCACCCCTCCCCTAATTGGAGTAAACTAATGAACAACAACACTTTGGCTTCTACTTTCAGCTTATACATTCTATATACATTTTACAGATACAATCTCTTTTACAATGGTTATCTTTTGTTTGTTTTTACTCCTGTCCTTCCTCTACCCTCTACCATCTATTTCTGCAGACCATCCAGTTCAATTTCTATTTGCCATATATTTTTAACTGTGCTGTTTCACAATAGTTCTGAACCTATATACATTTTACATACACAGTATATTTGACATGAGTTATCTTGTTGTTATTTGTCCCACCCTTCAGCTACACTCAACCCCTCCCATCTATCTCTTAACACCATCCATATTGGATTTCTATTTGCCATATCTTTTCAATCTGTGCTGTGATGTTTTACAACAGTTCTGAACCTTTCTATTCTCATAGTTTCTACAGATTGTAAATTAAAGATAACATTTTTTGCTAAAAGTATTATTATATTATTGCTCGAATGACTATGACTTTTCAAATCACCCAGTAGTGCTATCTGCAGTTAGCTTCAGGTAAATGTTGCAATTCTTCTGCCATTCCTGGACCTACAACCAAAAACAAGCTACTGTATATATCTAATGATTCTGTCTCTGCAGCAAAATCTGCAGAGCTGGGATGATTGTATCCCCCATATATATAACATTCAATTAGTTACAATAATTTTGTATAATAATTTAAATTGAATAATTCAAAGTTTTGAATCTGGCATCGTTTTGCGTGTATGTTCTCCAACCATCTTTGTGTTACCAAAATGAAAGTAAAAATGTCCATTATATTCACATTTTAGTACATTTATCAGTGGTGTAAAGTACTTAAGTAAAAATAACTACTTAAGTAGTTTTTTGGGGTATCTGTTCTTTATTTTACTATTTATGTTTTTGCCAACTTTTACTTTAACTTCACTACATTCCTAAAGAAAATAATATACTTTTTACTTGATACATTTTCCCTGATACCCAAGAGTACTTGTTACAGTATATTTTAGCAATTCCATACACTTTTGATACTTAAGTATATTTAAAACCAAATACTTTTAGACTTTTACTCAAGTAGTATTTTACTGGGTGACTCACTTTTACTTGAGTCATTTTCTATTAAGGCAACTTTACTTTTACTCAAGTATGACAATTGAGTACTGTTTCTACCACTGGCATTTATCAGCCAATACATGACACCCACCTGTATTCAAAAGTATGGTGTGTCTGAAGACAGGCACAACACAAACACCTCAGATGATGTCAAATAGGGTCTGAACTAGAACATATATGAAATCATTTTTTGTTTAATTTGTGTTTTTTATATTGACTGAAAGGTCAAAATATTACGCAATTTTTATTTAAAAATCATTTTTCAATACATTTTTTAATAGTTTGACAATCCGGTTTGCAAGCTTTCAAATTATGTCAAACGTAATTATTTATATGTTTAATTGATAAAGACATAGACTTTTTTTTACAATGACAGCCTACCCTAACCCGGACGGCGCTGGGCCAATTGTGCACCGCCCTGTGGGACTCCCAATCACAGCCGGTTGTGATACAGCCTGGAATCAAACCAAGGTCTGTAGTGACACCTCTAGAACTGAGATGCAGTGCCTTAGACCACTGCGCCACTCAGGAGGATGGGGTATGCTCATGGTAGGAGGGGGTATGCAAAAACTTTGAGCATCTCTATCTCCTCAATGGTGTAAGGCACTTAAGTAAGAATACTTTTAAGTACTACTTACATTTACGTCATTTAGCAGATGCTCTTATCCAGAGCAACTTACAGTAGTGAATGCATTCATTTCATTAAAAAAAAATTGTACTGGCCCCCCGTGGGAATCAAACCCCCAACCCTGGCATTGCACACACCATGCTGGCGTTGCAAACACCATGCTCTACCAACTGAGCCACAGGGAAGACTACTTAAGTTGTTGTTTGGGGTATCTGTACGTTACTTTGCTATTAATATTTTTGACTACTTTTACTTTTACTCCACTACATTTCTAAAGAAAATAATGTACTTTTTACTCCATACATTTTCCCTGACACCTCAAAGTACTTGTTACATTCCGAATGCTTAGCAGGAGAGGAAAATCGTCCAAATCACACACTTATCAAGATAACATCCCTGGTCCTCCCTACTGCCTTTGATCTGAAGGACTCACTAAACACAAATGCTTCATTTGTAAATTATTGTCTAAGTGTTGGAGTGTGCCTCTGGCTATTCATAAATAAATACAAATCAAGAAAAT
This sequence comes from Salmo salar, assembly GCF_965601325.2. Lineage (NCBI taxonomy): Eukaryota > Metazoa > Chordata > Actinopteri > Salmoniformes > Salmonidae > Salmo > Salmo salar. The sequence continues at coordinate 46,604,090 of NC_138293.1, forward strand.
CAATTACATTGACTTTTGATACTTAAGTATACTTAAAAACAAATTCTTTTAGACTTTTACTCAAGTAGTATTTTTTATGTACATTTTATTCAAGTATGACAATTGGATACTGTTTAACACCACTGTATCACCTGAATGTTTTGGCATTTAGGTAAAAAAGAATCACTTTCTGACCACTACAATGGGCAAACATGTATGGAAGGTTTCGTTCAAATCAAAAGGGGTACAGTCAGAAAGTGGTTGAAATCATATGGAATGACAGGAGTGTGTGTGTGGGGGGGTGGGGGGGTTGCTGTATCAACATCAAATTATTTTTGCAAATGCAAATACCTTAAATTGAAGATCATTGTAAGCCTACATAAGAATGCATAAGTGCATAAGCTCCTAACAAAACTCAGTGCAGACAGGCTAAACATGACACAGCATTGAGCTGCCCATTATTTTTACTGTTGAAAGTGGCTGCAAGAGATATACACAGTGAGTATAGCCCTACTGCAGGCTATTTGCGTTAATAAAACCCCTTTGATAAAATGCTAAATCAATACATTGCCATGCATTTACTTACCGGTCTTTCTGCTTCTCTGTGATCACTGCGGTCCCGTTGTTTCTCTCCGGTTCCTCTTGCTGGTCAGCATCACTCCATCCCACTTCTGTCTCCTACTGTTTTTAACCCCACTCGGGTTTTTACCGTTAAAGGACGGACCCTGTTCTCCTCAGTGCCTATTTACCCACGCGCGCACGCGCAATACGGACGGTGCAGAGCGTGCGCGTGCATTGACACACACACACACACACACACACACACACACACACACACACACACACACACACACACACACTGTTCCTCATCTCTGAGTATTACTGTAAGGAGAACTATAATGATTGACGAGGATTCATTGACAGGGTAGACATTGTTATGACAACAAATAATACTATTCTTATTCATTCAGAATAATGCTTATTCATTCAGTATTAGTGTATTATATGGATTACATTGTGGCTTTGAAGTTATACAGGTATAGTCCTTAGTAAATTACGCAAAGATAAACATACTGTATGTGTCTGTTACTGATCTACAATCAATCCTACATATCCCATCCCTACATGTCACCATTGTAAACCATACTGCCCCTGGACCAGTTGCTGTGGTGGACATAATTCGCTGTCTGTTCTGTGTCCAGGCAATTGGCTCTGACCATAGCCCATAAGTCAAGATAATGGCTGATTGAGCCAGGAGAGAGCAGATCATCTGAGTCTGTCTGCCTGCCTCTCCTCAACAGGTCAGAGTCAGACACAGGAGGAGAATATTCATTTCATTTCCTTGATTTCTCATGTCCTCTCTCCTTGCCTCCTCAAATCCCATTAGATGAGAAGGTTAGAGGGAAGGGATCTTTGACCTTCTCATCCAATGGTTTTTGAGAGGGAGGCGAGGAGAGAAGTTTTGAGGAATCAATTAAATGCTATTCTCCCATGTACATTCTCATCAGTTTCAACACTGGCAAAAGGAAAACAGTAGCTACATCACAGTCTAAAATGGCTCCCTCTTCTTTAACTGCACTGGCCAACAGGTCTATTCGGTATGGAACGTGCTCTCACTGACCTTTACTAAGTCTGGATAGTCTGAGTTACTGTGAAGGAACCATGGTAACAGGTACAGTATGTAGTTATATTGGCACTGGCAGGTGTTGCACCTGTTCTGATTGTTAGGTTCATGGGGCTGCAGGTGTTGCACCTGTTATGATTGTTAGGGTCGTGGGGCTGCAGGTGTTGCACCTGTTATGATTGTTAGGGTCGTGGGGCTGCAGGTGTTGCACCTGTTATGATTGTTAGGGTCGTGGGGCTGCAGGTGCGGTGATGTAACTTTGAGAAATTAACCTAGCCTCGTGACATTTCGTTGGATTTGGAACGTACATTTGTATCCCTCCGTTTAGTCTCATATTTTACATTACATTACGCTACCTTACGAATGGAATAGCGGTTGTAGATTAATGTGGTCAGGCTGTGAGTATAGATCATGTGTATAAGACATTATTCATCATTTAGTAACAGATAATAACACACAGACAACAGGTCACTTCAAATATAGCACATTGAGTCAAAGTTTATACACAAACTGATTAATGTGAGCAAAATACATATTATGGCTAAGATAATTGATTTTATCTTCTGTTTACATTGATTATAGATTTCTATCCCCATTGATTGGGTTTGTCTTGAAGGAAAAAAATATTGATTGCAGAATTGAGGACAGCATGCTTGTACCTTGATACAAACAAGACAAAGCCTTTTGCCAAATAATCAAAAACAACTTATTTGTTTGTCCTGACTTTCCTCTACTTGTTGAATTCAAAAATGCAAAATGTAGGTCTACTTCACTTTTTATTCATCTTTGTCACCATCTAGAGACAAAGTCAGGTATTGCTGAGGTGTTCTCACTACTGACTACAGCACGACAGACTATGACCAACAAGAGAGATCAAGTTCACCTTTATTTAATTTACTATAATTTAATTCCCCACACAAATAAGCAGTATCATTCAATAACTCAGTTCCCTCCTATACACATAGCATACAACAACACAAATATTTGTTTGTTGAAAATAAAGATTTATAAATCCATGTTAAGGTGGGGCTACTGGTCCACATTCTTAGAAAGACTCTTAGCATCTCTTTTTCTGATGGAGGGCAAGACACAGTACTTGTTGAGGGAGCTGCAGGATACTCGAGGTACAAGGAGGGGATGTGTAGATGAGTAGTATGAGTGCATCGTATTTGTATTGGACTCCACCATATCCACAACATCTGTGGCTGCTTGATTATGACCGGGATAAACATGACTGCCTGGCCGCTCTATATTCTTTGCGTCTGGAGCATGGTGCTCTTGACTTTGAGTTAGTACTGGGTACCGATGGTGTCCCTGTCCTTGAGTGTTGTGTGTGTTCCAAGGTTGGTCCTCCTGACTTTGAGGTTGTGGTTGTACTGGGTATCGCTGCCGTCCCTCAGATGACTTGGGCCTGATTCTCTGACCTTTCACCTCTGGGTCATCTTGGTCAAAGGATCCGCTACTCTTCCCTCTGTTCAGGTCATCCTGAGACACACAGGGGGTCTCAGCCCCCTCTCCAGACCAGTTGACAGAAGCTATCTTCAATGCCTGGTTCAGGCGAGGTTGACTCGGAGTCAGGTCATGTGAACGATGGGTTTCCACTTGAGATTGGTTCCTCTCTGCATCTGGTGTGTGATGGGAGGGTTGCTGTTGTCATCGGCACCCCCTGGCGGACATGGGCCTACCTACAGGGGAGGCCATGACGCCTAGGTCCCTCAGTGGAGCAAAGCTGTCTCTCTGCTGGTCCCTCTGGTGATGCCTAGATGGCACCACAGCACCAGTAGCAGCTGCGATAGTAAAGGTATTAAAGTTTCCACCATACAGGCCTTGTGGAGTCTGAGAGCGGTGCTGGCGCATTGACACTGACACTACCTCTGCATGTTGTTGGGTATTTACAGACGGGTCTGGGTCAGGTGGAGGATACCGTTGTCTGGCCTTGGCTGATTTGGGCCTCCTGGTCAGAGCCCTGCTGACTGCGTCCTCCAAGCTATCTCTGGGACCCCGCTTCATGAGCTACAGATAGAGGTAGTACTTAAGAGAGGCGACACGTGGTCAGGTTTATCACATGCTCAAACAAAGCACTGATAAGATACCTATCACAAGCCTCTCACGCCACACTGCATTCTCACTCCATGTGGCTCAAAGCCTTAATGCAAACCTCTCTGTGTGCATATAATATAAAACTGAGCATTTTTATTTCACAGCTCAGAAAATATTATGAAAGTTTATTCTTATTGAAATGTTGTACATATCTCTATTCAAAACATAGACCATTATTGCTGTTGCATGTAGTATTACAATAACAACAGAATTTCAAATACTGTGTAGTATAGACTTCATGTGTCTGTGAATGACCCTATGCCAGTTATGGGAATGAGCTGAATACCCCGTCTGACTTTTAACCTTGTAAGGGACTTGGGCTAATGCACCTACATTTGCAAAGTATGATTTAAAAAATGGACACAATTGACATTTGGGTACAGGACTCGTGTCCAGACATTCTGGTTTTCTCAGAAACATGGTTAAATGATTCTGTCTACAATAAAGACATTGAAGTAAATTATTATAATGTATTTAGATGTGACAGATTACAGAAAGGGGGAGGACTGGCCATATACTGTATGTAAAATCAAATTTCAGGGCGTCCCAATCTTTAAATATTTCTGTTTCTGAAATTTGAGCTCCTGGTTGTAGATACAGTGGGCTCCAAAATGACTGGCACCCCTGACTGGCAACACATATAAACAATATAATTATAGAGAAACTCAAAATACCAACATGTGAAAAATACTCTACTTTATTAATGTTTCAATGGAACCCACCAAAATCATAAAATTATTTAATACAAAATACATTTCCCCAAAATCAAGATTTCATCATTTTTGGCACTCCTCATTTAGTACTTAGTGCCACCACCTCTGGCATGGATAACAGCATGGTCTTTTCCTGTAATGTTTGACAAGGTTAAGGAACACATTTGGAGGGATTTTGGACCATTCCTCTATGCAGATCCTTTCAAGATCCTTCACATTCTTGGGTTTGCGCTTATCAACTGCCCTCTTCCACTCAGCACACAGGTTTTCCTTTGGATGGAGGCCCGGTGTCTGAGATGGCCATGGCAGAACATTGATTTTGTTGTCACAGAACCATTTCTGTGTGGATCTTGAGGTATGTTTTGGGTCATTGTCTTGTTGGAAAGTCCACATACGGCCAAGTCCCAGCCTTCTGGCAGAGGCAACCAGACTGTCAGCCAAAATTGCCTGGTACTTGGTGGAATTCATTATGCCATCAATCTTAACCAGTACCTCTGGACCTCTGGAATTAAAAGAGCCCCAAAACATCACTGACCCACCACCATATTTCACCGTGGGTATGAGGTGCCTCTCCTTGTATGCATCTCTGTTTCGACGCCAAACATGCCGATGCTGTATCTGACCAAAACGTTCAATTTTGGTCTCATCTGACCAGAGCACCTTCTTCCAATTATAATTTAAATGATGTTTGGCAAACTCCAAGCGCTTGCGTCTTTGTCAAGGGGTCATTAAGGGCTTTCTTCTGGCAACCCTTCCAAAGAGCCTGTCGTTGTGGAGGTGGCGTCTGATGGTGCTTTTTTAAACCTGGTGACTCCAAGACGCCACCAAGGCCTGCAATTCTTTCACAGTGATTTTGGGGGATTTTGTTGCTTCTCTCACCATCCTCCTCCCTATCCTGGGGGGCAAATGCATTTGCGTCCTCTACCCGTGAGGTTTTCAACTGTTCCATATCTTTAGAATGTTTTAATAATTGCCATGACAGTGCTCAGTGATATATTCAATCCTTTGTAGATCTTCTTGTAGCCATCACCAGATTTATGAAGGTCTACGACCATCTGTCCCTTTTGAACTGCCAGTTCTTTTCTTTTCTTCATGGTGTTGGATGACAAAATGATATTGCATGAGTGTTACCTCATTTTTATACCCTAGTGAAAAAGGAAGTGATGTAATGGCTCAATATACACTGCTCAAAAAAATAGAACATTTCTCCTCCATATTTATTCCTCTGGCAGATAAACACACCCCTTTTAAACAATTCAGAGTCAAAGATAAATCTAGCGCTTGGTTTTCTTCAGAGCTATCTGAGCTCATTCAGATGAGAAATCAGGCCTGGGGCAGAGCAAGGAAAACGGACTCTGTAGAGGACTGGCAATCTTTCAGACAATTGAAAAACAGATGTACTATCTCAATTAAGAAAGCTAGATCATTTAGGAAAACAGTTACTGAAGCGTACAAATTCCTCTTCTTCCCTGCCTAAGCAAGTTCTGTCTGATTCTGGCATCAAAACTGAGAAGAGTGGAATAAATTATGCTCTTAATCAATTTTATCTCAGCAGGCTTTTTATTTGAGAGAAACGGTGGTTTAATTGACCCTGGTCAGTCAATCGGCTGCTCTTCCCTCTGCCAGCCTCTAGCTGACTCTACGGTTAACCCGTTAACTTTTGGTGAATCTGTTTTCATTTCAACAATTTCCTGTCTGTGATGTGCTAGACGCCTTGCTTAAGATTGATGTAAAAAAAAAAATCCACTGGGGCTTTATCCATTTTTGCTGCACTCTCTGCCCCACTGATTGCTGAATCATTAACATTTATTTTAAGCCTGACGATTATATCTGGTACTATCCCCAAGGTTTGGAAAGTGGCCCATGTACTCCCCCTTCACAAAGGTGGTGACCCTTGTGACCTAAATAACTTTCTCCCTATTTCTAAACTTTCTTGCCTAGCTAAAATATTAGAATCCTCGATTAAGATAAAAAATAAAAGAAATGATCAGCTAACATCATTCTTATCTTTGAAATGTATTCTAAATGTAGACCAGGTAATAGCACTATCTCTGCTGATAAAAAGCAACGTGCTGCCCTCTTCATTGACCTGTCAAAGGCTTTCGATACGGTTGATCGCTCACTTCTAATTCAGAGGATTTCCTCAATTGGCCTAGACCAGGCTGCATGTAACTGGTTTAAAAATTACTTGACATATTTACTGATGGTGTTAAATCAGGTTTCCTGGATATTACGGCAGGTCTCCTGCACGGGTCGATTCTGGGTCCTGTTTACATGAACAATATCGACTTGTCTGTGAACAACTGTAACCTGCACTTGTGTGCCGATGATTCTGTTTTGTATGCTATTGCCCCCATGGTTGACAGGCTCTATCTGAACTACAGTCTGCCTTTATCTTATTACAGAAAAACGTTATTGACCTGAAATTAGTAAAAAACTGAGAATAAAAATAACTGATTTAAGCATATGTACTTTGGATGGTGTCCATATTGAACATGTCCCGCTTACAAATATTGGGACAGATAAAAAGCTGTCTCTTAAAAAGCATATTGATAAGTTAGTGAAAATGGGCTTCTTCTATAGAAAATGGTCCTGCCTCTCGCTAAATAGTAGATAGCAGATTATACAGTCGACGTTCCAATTGGTCCTAGGGTATGGTGACATCATTTCCTGTATATGAGCACAACTGCCACTTCATTAAAGCCGTTAGATGCAGTTGATCATGACACACTGTGGTTGACTATGTAACCTTTATTTAACTAGGCAAGTCAGTTAAGCACACATTCTTATTTACAATGACGGCCTATTCCGGCAAAACCTGGATGACGCTGGGCTCATTGTTCGCCACCCTATGAGACTCCCAATCACGGCCGGTTGTGATACAGCCTCAAATCAAACCAGGGTCTGTAGTGACACCTCTAGCACTGAGATGCAGTGGCCTAGACCGCTGCGCCACTCAGGATATATTTTTAATTTGAGATTCTTCAAAGTAGCCACTTTATAGGAGACAATTTTAGTACTCATCACTGCATTATCCTGCAGAAAGTTGGTTGACCCTCTTTGATGTCACGTAGGTTGCTGCATTGCTATGTTTTCATTTACAAAAAAGTCCTACTGTAAGTCCTAACACATTTAGGTACAAGAGTGTGCAAAGCTGTCATCAAGGCAAAAAGTGTCTACTTTAAAGAATCTCAAATATAAAATATACACTTTTTTGGTTACTACATGAGTCCATATGTCTTATTTCATAGTTTTGATGTCTTCATTACTTTTCTACAATGTAGAAAATAATAAAAAATAAAGAAAAACCCTGGATTGAGTAGGTGTCCAAAGTTTTTACTGGTACTGTATATATTTTTTGAATGAATTGTATTGTAACTAAACAAAATGAATGTTATTACCTGCTCTGTTGTCTTTCCTTTATGCTCCTATATTATCTTCATTATTTACATTTACATTTACATTTAAGTCATTTAGCAGCCGCTCTTATCCAGAGCGACTTACAAAATGGTGCATTCACCTTATGATATCCAGTGGAACAACCACTTTACAATAGTGCATCTAAATCTTTTAAGGGAGGGGGGGGGGGGGGGGTTAGAAGGATTACTTTATCCTATCCTAGGTATTCCTTAAAGAGGTGGGGTTTCAGGTGTCTCCGGAAGGTGGTGATTGACTCCGCTGTCCTGACGTCGTGAGGGAGCTTGTTCCACCATTGGGGTGCCAGAGCAGCGAACAGTTTTGACTGGGCTGAGCGGGAACTGTGCTTCCTCAGAGGTAGGGGGGCCAGCAGGCCAGTGGTGGATGAACGCAGTGCCCTTGTTTGGGTGTAGGGCCTGATCAGAGCCTGAAGGTATGGAGGTGCCGTTCCCTTCACAGCTCCGTAGGCAATCACCATGGTCTTGTAGCGGATGCGAGCTTCAACTGGAAGCCAGTGGAGAGAGCGGAGGAGCGGGGTGACGTGAGAGAACTTGGGAAGGTTGAACACCAGACGGGCTGCGGCGTTCTGGATGAGTTGTAGGGGTTTAATGGCACAGGCAGGGAGCCCAGCCAACAGCGAGTTGCAGTAATCCAGACGGGAGATGACAAGTGCCTGGATTAGGACCTGCGCCGCTTCCTGTGTGAGGCAGGGTCGTACTCTGCGAATGTTGTAGAGCATGAACCTACAGGATCGGGTCACCGCCTTGATGTTAGTGGAGAACGACAGGGTGTTGTCCAGGATCACGCCAAGGTTCTTAGCACTCTGGGAGGAGGACACAAGGGAGTTGTCAACCGTGATGGCGAGATCATGGAAGGGGCAGTCCTTTAGCAGGAGAGAGTATGAAAGCTTCTCTCTACTCTAGTGCACCCTCTCTTTGTATTCACATTACAACTGCCTTGGAGACAATGTTTGTCTTCACTGCACCCAAGTATGTCAATAATACCTGAGTGTGTGTGTGTGTGTGTGTGTGTGTGTGTGTGTGTGTGTGTGTGTGCCCACATGTAGTGCATCAAGGGGTGCATTCATTTTATGCACCTAAGGATGAGTAGTAGTCCATTACACGTGTAACTAGAGGAGAATTGAGACCCAGTTTATGCTCATCATACACACATTATTTAGCATAGAATAACAGAAGTTAAATAGCCCTGCATTCTAATTTGTTTGGCAGTCACATATCGTTTACCTACTGTATATCAGGCAAGATAAGATGCTTTCCATATAAACTGCATAGCCAACTGTTTCCCACTAACGTAGGCTACCTCAGAACAACATGGATCAAATTAACAGGTTTTTGATCATACTCATACTCTCACCTTTCTAGTAAACCAGTATACAACTCAAACAGACAAGGAGGCTGAATAGAGGCAAACAAAATAGATTATATATTTAGAACAGGGCTCTCCAACCCTGTTCCTACAGAGCTACCCTCCTGTAGGTTTTCAATCCAATCCCAATTGTAACTAACCTGATTCAGCTGATCAACAGGCTAAGTATTAGAATCAGGTGCGCTAGATTAGGGTTGAAGTGAAAACCTACAGGGACAGTAGCTCTCCAGGAACAGGGTTGGAGAGCCCTGATTTAGAACATGCAAAAGAAATAGAAATTTAATGAACGCGTATGCATTAGAAACACACCAAACAAGGAATGGCTGGCTCCCCTCTCTACAAGCTGGAGGGTCACCCACCTAACAAAGCAAAGGAACATAACAGGGTAGGTGACAGGGTCCCCAGCTCTGGTTAACAGCACAAACTCAGATATACAAAACACATCAATGGAAAGACACTCAGAACAGCATAGTCTTCACACAGGTCATGTTAAATGTAATCCCAACAGTCATAACTCAGAACTGTCAGTCAAAAGAGACTATTGATGCTACATTACTGTACTAGGTTTTCTTTTGTAAGAGCAAATGCAGGCCAGCCACTCTCCTTGGCAGTTGGGGCTGCCCCCATCTACACCGTCTGGTGGTATGTCCCAATTGGTTGCTGGTCATTCCCTGAAATGAGTGCCTTTTGCGTCCTTTTGATATTTTAAAGGGGCACTGCAGTCAAACACGTGATTTCCTGTATGTCATGATATTTTACAACTAGGAGGTTGAAATAACACTCTGAAATTGTGAAAACTATGATAATGTCCTTTTAGTGTAAGAGCTTTTTGAAAACAACTCCTGGAATTTCAGTCTGTTCAGGCCGATGGAGTTTTTGGCCCACAGCATAACATCACAGTATTCAATGACGAGCAAAGGGTGGCTCAGGGAAATAAATTGTAAAAATATATTTTGAGTTATTTTCATGAAATAAACACACACAGTGATTTATTAGGCATAGAGTTTTTAGGTGCAAACATTCGTCTAGTACAAATTAAATAAATCTGGGCCGAAGAGAAGTTATTCTTTGGGTCGTTTCACAAAATTAGCACCTTCTGCGTCCCTTTGATATTTTAAGTAGAAATTGTGCACAAATAGGCTATTGAATTTTAAAAGCTTGTTGTATTAAATGAAGTTCCCTTTAATATAGACCACATGGACAATTTAATAAATCTGACTTTCAATAGGAATAAAGACTTGCTAAAGTGCCAATATTCTGCATTTTGACATGTCTCTTTGTACATCTATGACTTCTAGGAAGATTTTAACCCACTTAACCCCAACATGTCTCCACGTTTTCCCCGTCATTGTAAAGTCCTAGTTATTTTGTCCCTCACTTTAAGGTCAACCCTGTTATGTGAACTGAACTCTTGTGGGGAAACTATACCTTTTTTAATAATAATAATGGCAATTTTCTGGTGTTTTGTGGTGGAAAACTGAGCAGATTGAGCATAACACACATGTTACCCATAGATAGACAATACCTTTTTTGTATCCAGTTAAGCCTCCCTGTTGCACATTCCCCTATCACAAGGGGATTTGTGTCTGATTTAAGAGAAAGTCATCAACCCTGTTATGGTCAACCATGTTACTTTATTTGGCACTTAATAGGCACTTACTATAATATTATTTTTTTTTACCTCTTGAGATGGGAAAGTGATGTTTTATTAAGTTGAACATGTGCTCTTTATGACAGAATGTTAAAAATAAGGTGAAATAAAACATTGGCAGTCAGGCAAGAGAGTCTGATGTCAAGGCCATCTTGGGGGCCTGTGAGAGCTTTAGATGTCAGCATCTAGCCGGAAGGCTTTGTCTGTGGTGCCAGACATCATGCCCATGGTGCCAGACATCATGCCCATTCTCTGGAACTCCCCTACACGCTTCACAAAGTAGTTAGTCTTGCCCTCCAGTGAGATGTTCTCCATCAAGACCAAAAATGTAAAAGTTGGTCAACAAAGAAGTTGACAAAAAAATGTACAATCCGCATTAAAATGCAACGGCTGTTTAGAGTATCAAATAGGCTGGCTTTAGGAACATGCGGAGTATCGCTTGGAGAGAAGCTGCCAGCCTGTATCTTTCTTGCACTTTAAGAAAGCAGAGACAGAGCCAGCCAGCTTGCTTTGCCGGTCAGCAGTTTAGGCGGTGAGCCAATTGCTTTGTGCCTCCAATAAGCTAGGGGAAGACAAGCTTTAGTAAATTGAAAAGTACATGGAAATTAGCTATAGCCTATAACTACTTGTGTCTATACAGAAATAAATCATTAAACATACGTCACAAGAGAACATGATTTGGCCACAGACGATAATTAGCTTCTTTTTAAAATGAGCTATAGATTGTTTTCAGCACGCAATTTGGGCAGCGCATGGCTAATAGCCTACCAAATAGCTGATTGTTCTGTTGCAGCAGTCAGTGAAAATCAGTTAAATAGGCCTATCTCAATAAAAAAAATTTTTTTTTAGAAAAACATAGTTTAGAAAGCAAATGGCTATTGCTGAAAAGAGAAGACAAAGAAAATACTCGAATCTGTCTCAAGTTATCAAAATTCTCATCCCCCAATTGAGCGACCAGTAGCCTATCTTATTGGCCATATCGTGGATGAGTGTGCGCATATTCACTCTTTATCATTGGATCAGTACCACTGTAAAGTTTTTCTGGGGACAATCATTTCCTCCTCCAGGCTAGATGGATGTCATATTGTACACAACTCCCCTTTTCGCTGGCCTAAATTAGATGGTTGCAGACAAGGTCGTTTTTACTGATCTGTTAGTCAGTGTCAGCAGAGAAGGCTACTAATTTGTGTCGCATTTAAAAATATGTTGCTTATGTCTTCAGTCATATAAAGTGTACTAGAATTGCATGAAATGTGTTTATAAATGGCCACATTTTTCCCATGCAAAGAAAAGAGAAGAAACGTCTCTGATTAGGCCTACTTTACGTCACTACGCGATCAGTCATGCATTGTTCAGAACTGTCTGTTTTGCTAACAGTGATTGAGTTATATTATCAGCCTAAATTATGACTATGCAATCTACTCATCACAATAGGAATAGTAGCCCAGCTAAAAAGAAATGTCCCCAAAACTTTACAGAACTTTCCCTTAAGACTCCCATTAGGGTGATGTGCAAGAGACCATTCCCTTAATGTCAAATAGAAGTTATCCAGAACCTGGTTAACATGTTCTCAGAACATGTTAATATTCTAAACACGTTTCATGGGAACGTTGCAAGAACATTCATGTGTCCAGTTTTCTGAGGGTTTGGAAACTTTTCCATCAACGTCCTACCAAACATACACAGAACATGGTTGCCATATTCTTAGAACATACAATATTTATGTTGTAGACATGTTTAATGGGAACGCTGCAAGAACATTTCTGTGTGTCAGTTATCAGGACATTTCCTGATGGTCTTAAAGACCCCCCCCCCAAAAAAAGTATTCATTACACCTTGTTACTGTTGCCATCTCACACCGACTAGCACAAGTGGCCGCCTTCCCAAAGCATCTTACGAGTCGGTGCCACGAAAAGTTAAAGACGTTGTCCAGCAATTTTTTAACAATTCCTGTTGAAAAGCGATATCTCAAATATACAAATACAGTAAAGAACACATACTGTTTTGATCACATGGACTGGAATATGTTCCGGGCGCCTCTGGGGAAAACATCAATGAATACACCGATTCAGTCACCGGATACAAAAAAAATGTATAGATGACGTGATAGCGATGGTGTCTTTCAAAACATACCCAAATCAAAAACCGTGGAATGATGGCAGCATGGTTGGGAAACTGAAGGCGAGAGATGCTGCTTATGAACATGGCATGGTGACCGGGGGAAATTGTATGGATAAACACTGCGAATACGACCTACGCAGATCCATCAAGATGGTGAGACACAAGTATAGAGACAAAGTGGAGGAGCAATTCAGCGGGTCGGACACGAAGCGTATGTGGAAGGGGCTTCTTACGATCACGGATTACAAAAAGAAGCCAATCACGTTGCAGACTTCAACGCCTCCCTACCAGACGACACAATTCGAGCATAGCGACTGAGTTGCCGAGGTGAGCCCCTGAGGACAACGAGGGCCAGATGCTTATGGTCTCCACGGAGGACGTATGGAAGTCATTCAAGGGTGTTAACCCTCGCAAGGCTGCCGGCTCAGACGGCATCCCTAGCCGTGCCCTCGCAGCATGTGCAGACCAGCTAGCTGTTGTATTTTCAGACATTTTCATATCCCCACCTGCTTCAAGATGTCCACTATCATCCCCGTGACCAAGAAAGGGAAAGTAACTGAACTGAATTACTACCGACCCGTAGCACTCACTTCCATCATCAACAAGTACTTCGAGAGGCTAGTCAAAGACCACATCACCTCCTCCCTCTCCGACACACTCGACCATCTCCAATTCGCCTACCGCCCCGACACATCCACGGACGACGCCATTACACACTGCCTTCACCCACCAGGAGAAAGGGAATGGCCTCATCTTCACTAGAGGCTGTTTGTTTACTAATCTCACTGCAACCCCCTCTCCGTGTCTCTGTTCGCTTACTAATCTCACTGCAACCCCCTCTCCGTGTCTCTGTTCTCTTACTAATCTCACTGCAACCCCCTCTCCGTGTCTCTGTTCTCTTACTAATCTCACTGCAACCCCCTCTCCGTGTCTCTGTTCTCCTACTAATCTCACTGCAACCCCCTCTCCGTGTCTCTGTTCTCTTACTAATCTCACTGCAACCCCCTCTCCGTGTCTCTGTTCTCTTACTAATCTCACTGCAACCCCCTCTCCGTGTCTCTGTTCTCTTACTAATCTCACTGCAACCTCCCTCCAGGTCTCTGTTCTCTTACTAATCTCACTGCAACCCCCTCTCCGTGTCTCTGTTCTCTTACTAATCTCACTACAAACCCCTCTCCGTGTCTCTGTTCTCCCACTAATCTCACCGCAACCCCCTCTCTGTGTCTCTGATCACTACTTTGTTTCCCTTTCTATCCATCTTCAATACCCTGGTGCTTGTCTACAGAGCAGTAAGGGGAACTGCACCTCCTTATCTTATTATCTTCTCATCACTAAAGGGTAAAAAAAAATATGTTTTGAGCAAAATAGTGTTTTTTAGACAAACTTCAAGGAGTATAGGGCATTCAAGGAGTTCTGAGGAAGTTTGAAGGTCAGAAGTGATGGCATCAGCCTCCTCCCTTGCTTGAGGAACAGTAGAGGACCAATAGAGAACAAAAGAGGAAAGTTCCACCCTTCCACTTGTGCAATGTCATGTCATGCCTGGACAACCTATTGAGATGTGCCTTTTGCTAAGTAAATAATTTGTTAAATGAGGTGAAAAGGAGGCTGGAGGAGGACTTTAACAATTCGGTGGCGTAAGGGAGACACTTCAGGCTACATTGTGATAATGTGCTACATTCACCCTTTAAACTTGCTCAACAGTTGAGCTGAGCGCAACTGTAGATCCAAGTCACTAGGTAAAACGGAGTCTGGTACTCTTTAATGTGTGGATAGGCCACTGGGAGTAAACTGATACCTGACTGCACTCTGGTCAAAGAGTGATGACAGACACAGAAGACCAGTCTGAGTTCAATGATGAACCAGAGTATACATGTGTTACTTGGTCAAAAACGCACAAATATCTCAGCAAATGAAAATGGTCTGATCTCCACGAAAGCCAACCAAACTGAGAAATACGTTTTGTTTTTATACTAACAAATGGTTGCCATGGTGAATAATCCAATAATAATTGGTAGGATGAATGAAAGGAAACATCAAAGAGTTGACCAGAATCTCAAAATGGAAATACTGGCAGATCAATAAAACGGCCTTGTAGATCTAATTGTAAATGGATATCTAAAGGGCTTTCACACACTAGGCACCATTATTCATCTCACCCCAAGGCGCAAACCCAGGACCTCTGCATCTTACCAGTCGGGTCATTCCTACAATGCTGTTGGCTCATTCAATTGGCTCATTCATCCACCCTCCTATCCCCTGTAACTACTCCACAGGTCGTTGCAGTAAATGAGAATGTGTTCTCAGTCAACTTACCTTGTAAAGTAAGGGAATAATTTAAATTAAAAAATCTGGTGCCTTTTCTGTCCCGAGGAAATATCATCTCATATTTAATGTAAAATGTGGATTCAAAAGGGCTTTAAATATAAAGTTAGGTGTCCCTTTACCATAAAAACTCAAAGATATGGATCTCAAAGTTAATTTTAGGCATTTTGTTTTCAGTGGATGTAGGCGTTTTTGCCATGTACCCCGGGTTATATTCATCAAATATAAGCCATTAAGACGTCTTGACTTTTTCCACATTTTGTTACGTTACAGCCTTATTCTAAAATTGATTAAATTGTTTTTTTCCCCTCATTAATCTGCACACAATACCCCATAATGACAAAGAAAAAACTGATTTTTGAAATGTATTTTGCAAATGTATACGTATATAAAAAGAATAAACTGAAATATTACATTTACATAAGTGTTAAGACTCTTTACTCAGAACTTTGTTGAAGCACCTTTGGCAGTGATTACTGCCTTGAGTCTTCTTGGGTATGACGCTACAAGCTTGGCACACCTGTATTTGGGGAGTTTCTCCCATTCTTCTCTGCAGATCCTCTTAAGCTCTGTCCGGTTGGATGGGGAGTGTCACTGATACTGCCACCCCCATGCTTTATCGTAGGGATGGTGCCAGGTTTCCTCCAGATGTGACGCTTGTCACAGATCTGGGGAAGGGTACCAAAACATTTCTGCAGCATTGAAGGTCCCCAAGAACACAGTGGCCTCCATCATTCTTAAATGGAAAAGGTTTGGAACCACCAAGATTCTTCCTAGAGCTGGCTGCCCAGCCAAACTGAGCAATCAAGGGAGGAGGGCCTTGGTCAGGGAGGTGACCAAGAACCCAATGGTCACTCTGACAGAGCTACAGAGTTCCTCTGTGGAGATGGAAGAACCTTCCAGAAGGACAACCATCTCTGCAGCACTCCACCAATCAGGCCTTTATGGTAGAGTGGCCACTCCTCAGTAAAAGGCACGACAGCCCGCTTGGAGTTTTCCAAAAGGCACCTACAGACTCTCAGACCACGAGAAACAAATATTCTCTGGTCTGATGAAACCAAGGTTGAACTCTTTGGCCTGAATGCCAAGCGTCATTTCTGGAGGAAACCTGGCACCATCCCTACAGTGGAACATGGAGGTAGCAGCATCATGCTGTGGAGATGTTTTTCAGCAGCAGGGACTGGGAGACTAGTCAGGATCAAGGGAAAAATGAACGAAGCAAAGTACAGAGAGATCCCTGTTGTAAACCTGCTCCAGAGCGCTCAGGACCTCAGACTGGCGCGAAAGTTCGTCTTCCAACAGGACAACGACCACTGAAAATAACATACGTTGCACTCAATAATCATTGTTTTATAATTATTTGAAGAAATAAATTAACCTTTGATGTCTTAGAAAATCTAAATCTAGCTATGTACATCTATTGTTAACACTTTGAGATAGTTATGTGTATGTCTCTAACAGGGTGGAAATATCTCATGGTCCATGTGTGAATAATCTGCCTATAATTATTAGGATTTAAGTCAGGGCCGGCTCCAGGCAGAGGTGACATAAGCGGTTACTTAGTACCCCCGGCCGCTAGGGTCTCAACTTACTGTTGAGAGTTAGAATAGTAGAATACACAAGGTGCCATTTCAAAATGTGGTTGGGCATCAGCAGTTTTTTCAATTAGCCATGTCAGCTAACAATTTTTGGATTGGAAAATTAGTCAAGCCAGCTATCTAAACTTGTAGTAATCATGGCCGAATACCGACCAGGCACGCAGGGCACGTGGCCAGGGGCACTGACCTCCAGGAAGCCCCCATTGATTTTGTAATTCACTCTCACTCAGATATCTTTAACCCCCTTTAGAGTCGATTGACGCACCGGTGTGTCAATCTACAATAAATTATATAACAAAAAATCCCCATCACAATGTATCAATTTAAGCTAGAAGTACTGTATCTTTGTTTTGTAATGATAATGGTGTTTAATCAGCTTCTTGATATGCCACACCTGTCAGGTGGATGTATCATCTTGGCAAAGGAGAAATGCTCACTAACGGGGATGAAAATACATTTCTGCACAAAATTGGCTAGAAATAAGATTTGTGTGTGTATGGAACATTTCTGGGATTTTATATTTTAGTTCATGAAACATGGGACCAACACTTTACATGTATATATATATATATAGATAGATATATACACACACATACAGTCGTGGCCAAAAGTTTTGAGAATGACACAAATATTAATTTTCACAAAGTCTGCTGCCTCAGTTTGTATGATGGCAATTTGCAGATACTTCAGAATGTTATGAAGACTGATCAGATGAATTGCAATTAATTGCAAAGTTCCTCTTTGCCATACAAATGAACTGAATCCCCAAAAAACATTTCCACTGCATTTCAGCCCTGCCACAAAAGGACCAGCTGACATCATGTCAGTGATTTTCTCATTAACACAGGTGTGAGTGTTGACAAGGACAAGGCTGGAGATCACTCTGTCATGCTGATTGAGTTCAAATAACAGACTGGAAGCTTCAAAAGGAGGGTGGTGCTTGGAATCATTGTTTTTCCTCTGTAAGCCATTGTTACCTGCAAGGAGAAACGTGCTGTCATCATTGCTTTGCACAAAAAAGGGCTTCACAGGCAAGGATATTGCTGCCCGTAAGATTGCACCTAAATCAACCATTTATCGGATCATCAAGAACTTCCAAGGAGAGCGGTTCAATTGTTGTAAAGAAGGCTTCAGGGCGCCCAAGAAAGTCCAGCAAGCGCCAGAACTGTCTCCTAAAGTTGGTTCAGCTGCGGGATTGGGGCACCACCAGTACAGAACTTGCTCAGGAATGGCAGCAGGCAGGTGTGAGTGCATCTGCACGCAAAGTGAGGCGAAGACTTTTGGAGATGTTCTGGTGTCAAGAAGGGCAGCAAAGAAGCCACTTCTCTCCAGGAAAAACATCAGGGACAGACTGATATTCTGCAAAAGGTACAGGGATTGGACTGCTGAGGACTGGGGTGAAGTCATTTTCTCTGATGAATCCCCTTTCCGATTGTTTGGGGCATCCGGAAAAAAGCTTGTCCGGAGAAGACAAGGTGAGCGCTACCATCAGTCCTGTGTCATGCCAACAGTAAAGCATCCTGAGACCATTCATGTGTGGGGTTGCTTCTCAGCCAAAGGAGTGGGCTCACTCACAATTTTGCCTAAGAACACAGACATGAATAAAGAATGGTACCAACACATCCTCCGAGAGCAACTTCTCCCAACCATCCAGGAACAGTTTGGTGACGAACAATGCCTTTTCCAGCATTATGGAGCACCTTGCCATAAGGCAAAAGTGATAACTAAGTGGCTCGGGGAACAAAACATCAATATTTTGGGTCTATGGCCAGGAAACTCTCCAGACCTTAATCCCGTTGAGAACTTGTGGTCAATCCTCAAGAGGCGGGTGGACAAACAAAAACCCACATTCTGACAAACTCCAAGCATTGATTATGCAAGAATGGGCTGCCATCAGTCAGGATGTGAACCAGAAGTTAATTGACAGCATACCAGGGCGGATTGCAGAGGTCTTGAAAAAGAAGGGTCAACACTGCAAATATTGACTCTGCATCAACTTCATGTAATTGTCGATAAAAGCCTTTGACACTCATGAAATGCTTGTAATTATACTTCAGTATCCCACAGTAACACCTGACAAAAATATCTAAAGATACTGAAGCAGCAAACTTTGTGGAAATTAATATGTGTCATTCTCAAAACTTTTGGCTACGACTGTATATATTCAGGTTTTTGTTATCCCCTAGATTTACTACAGACACTTAAAAACCTTGTTTCTTTTTTTTTTTTTTTTACTGTCCTTTTTTCCATGTATGAATGTGCTATTCAATGCATTTCTATAGGTTTAGTAGTAAAGGCCCCCTCCCCCAATGTCTTAGACTCTAAAGAATTAACATGGCATAAGTCATGGCAAACTGTGTAGAATTTAGGGCTGTCCCCGACTAAAAACAATCTTGGTCGTCCGAAAGTCGTCTGTTCTTTCGATCAATCTTGAAATGTCAAACGTGTATTTTTCCATATATAGACACACCCTATGTGTTTTAATAAAATTAACTATATGCATTGAGCTTGTCTGATTCTTAAAGCTTATGGTTTGATGAAATAAGACAATTGCCTCAGGATGGCGCCAGAGATCTAGATAACCAGAAGAAAAAAACCTTAAGCTGACCCAACTATTCTCCTCCCGCTCCTGTCCTCGTGTAACATATTACCGGCAACTTCAGGAGCGTAATGGCAGAATGGCAGCTCTAAATGAACTGCTCATAGTTGATACAATGTTTCAAGTTCGTTAAGAGCTGGCTTTCGCAGATTCTGCCATTACTCTCCTGAAGTTGCCGGTAATATGTTACAAGAGGAGTCAGCAATCTTTCTCATGTTGAATGCCAATGTATCTTACAATTTCTACCGATTTGCGTGCCAGTAATGGTTTTCATATGCACGTTTTCGTGAAACAGTTTCATTTAATTTATAATAACGTATTCGTATCTGAAAATCACTGTCATGTGGTTAGTCAAAATTCTATCCAAATCTAAATGAAAACGATAGAAACCTAAAAAGGAACTTCTATTGCCATTACCAACTATGTAAAAATAGCCTACATAAAGACAACACATCAAAACATTGCAGTTTGCATGTATAAAATATCCGGATAAAAATAAATATCCTATAAATCACATTGGCAAGCCCCATGTTCTTGCAACGACCTTGAAACATTGTGTCAACTATTAAATTGGGTCCAGCCCCGAGTTTGCGCTAGCGAACTTCCAACATTGCATAAAATGTTCTGGACACAGAGTTCCCACGCCAGTGAGGACCGGACAGACACAGCTGTAGCCTATTTGTGCAAGGGATAAGGAGCAGTGTTCGATTTGGGCAGGAGCTCACCGGAGCTGAGTGCCGGTCCTTCAAATGTTCTACTGCTTGAGTTCCTGTTCCTCTTCAGTGCTGGAAAGATTTTTCAGGTAGCCTATTATATAGGCCTACTTCTATGCGTGCGCGTCCTTACTCAACATTGACAGGAGCGCTCCACACAAAAGACAATGACTAAATTGACAAAACTCATAAATTGAATTAAATAAACCAAAACGTATTTCTCACAAGCGTAGCATAGGTTGTGCACTCTGCCAACAATGTGTCCACTCAGACAATGAGTACGGGAAGACAGGAATAATAATATTGAATGCATTAAAATAATTACCACAACTAAACGTTAGAGTATAGAAATTATAGGAATTAACGGTAAATGTAGCCTACTACTGGTGATATAAGTAATGGGAAATTGATATACACTAACAATTCACACAATGAAGTTATGAAACAATGAATGCGCACACATTGGCGGGAGAGAGCATATTTTGGAGAGAGAAGTGCATTGTGCATCTGGGACATGTTCAATCCGACTTCTGCATTGGTCATGTAGCATTTACCGTGATATGAGAAGTCTGGGTATTCTTACTCTTTGCGATTTTCCGAGCAGTGCAGAGCTGTTGTCAAGGAAGTGAGTTCGCGTTTGTACAGGATGTACCGCCCCCACCTACCGTCAACCAATCATGTCAATGAAGAGCCCTCCGCATTGTTACAACATTTGGGAGGCGCATGGCGATATGGAACGGAGCTCGATTTGGCCTCTGGAGGCTCCGCAATTGCTTCACCCCTTCATATGGAGCCTCCGACCACATTTTCGGATAAAGCATAAATTATCTTTTAGTCCAGGCCTCCGCAATGGATGAATTAGTTCACTGAGATGGGCGCAAAAATATATGATTCCATATGTGTTATTTCATAGTGTTGATGTCTTCACTATTATTCTACAATGTAGAAAATAGTAAAAATAAAGAAAAACCCTTGAATGAGTAGGTGTGTCCAAACCTTTTGACTGGTACTGTATATATATTTGTAACTGCTTGACTAAATAAATCTTTGTCGACCAACAGCCTAACGACCAAACAATCCACCAGTCGACTAATTGGGGTCTGTTTCTCAAACTAGACACTCTAATGTACTTGTCCTCTTGCTCAGTTGTGCACCGGGACTTCCCACTCCTCTTTCTATTCTGGTTCGAGACAGTTTGTGCTGTTCTGTGAAGGGAGTGGTACGCAGCATTTACGAGATCTTCAGTTTCTTGGCAATTTCTCGCATGGAATAGCATTCATTTCTCAGAACAAGAATAGACTGACGAGTTTCAGAAGAAAGTTCTTTGTTTCTAGCCATTTTGAGCCTGTAATCAAAAACCACAAATGCTGATGCTCCAGATACTAAACTAGTCTAAAGAAGGCCAGTTGTATGGCTTCGTTAAGCAGGACAACAGTTTTCAGCTGTGCTAACATAATTGCAAAAGGGTTTTCTAATGTTTAATTAGCCTTTTAAAATGATAAACTTGGATTAGCTAACACAACGTGCCATTGGTACACAGGAGGGATGGTTGCTGTATGTAGATATTCCATAAATAATTTGCCATTTCCAGCTACAATAGTCATTTACAACATTAACAATGTCTACATTGTATTTCGGATCAATTTCATGTTATTTTAATGGACAAAAAAAATGTTCTTTTTTTTTTGTTTCTTTCAAAAACAAGGACATTTTCAAGTCACCCCAAACTTTTGAACGGTAGTGTATATATATATCTCTGCCCCATGGCAGTACGAGTAGAATTGCATGAAATGTGTTAGAAAAGTGCTACATTTTCTCTCCACCCATGGCAAAGTGTGTAGATTTGCAGAACACGGCTTTAAAACAGCAACAATTTCTCTAAGCCCCATGGCAAAATGTGTAGAATTGCAGGAAATGTACTTAAAAACTCTCCACCATCAAGAGGGGGACCACAAAAATGTTTTGACTGTGAGGTGCTTAGGGCCCCCAAAAGGCTAGGACCGGCCCTGATTTAAGTGCCTGAACTTGACCAATATGTTCTTCTGAAAGTCAATAATGTCCTTTTTCTGATAGAATACAAAAATATATATACATTTCCTCAAAAAAGTTATGAGGTCCAAAAGGCACCACATTGTAGGAATGACCCAGTTGTTCGGCCAACGGTGCAAGTGGCGACACTTCAGGCTGACGAGTAAATTGCACACTTCCCGATGACCATAGACTGCTTACTGAGTAAGGAAACCAACACAACATTTTGTAATGTTGATGAAATATCCCTTTAATGTATCCTGTAAAAGCGTGTCATTTGCCTAGACACGCCCCCACATCTTTCTCCTGAAAACAAGTTGGCATTAAGTCAAGCAGCTCGAAAAAATATTTATTGACAAGATAAACAAAAACGATGTGAGTACTTACAGTAGCAAACTTCGGTAACTGCCTGTGAGAAAAATAAACTTGCTCGTCAACTTTATTGCCTTGCTGTGGTTTATAATATAAGCCAGGTTGCTAGCCAGCTAAAATGACATCGCTAACGTTAGCTAGCTAGCTCTGGCTAGCTCCTCTCAGTTTTTCCTCAGATGGCTGGAGAGCCGAAACACAGCAACCAGCTCGAGCAGTTCATGTTGCTGGCCAAAAATACTAAAGGGCCCGCTTTGATTGCCCTCATAAAACAATTACTGGAAGCTCCGGGGGTATATCTCTTCGGAGAATTCCTAGGACTTCCCTGCATTCAAGAGGTAACTTAGCTAGCTAACCAGAATTTATTTTCCTCTAAAGTGGAGTGACTTGTGTATGAATGTGGAGTGCATTCATTTTTCACTCAAATGTAATGGCTAACCCCACCGCTAGATGTCACTGTTTTCAAGGTATGTGATTGCGTACAATGTTGTCAATTTTTCCTAACTCACTGCCCTCCCTTTGTAGATGTCAAAAGGTCCCAATGAAGGCTACAGTCAACTGCTCAACATGTTTGCCTATGGCACATACCATGATTATAAAGGTAGTTGATCCTTTCATGCTTTTTTCTGTTTGTGTTATTCATGTTACACGGTAATGGTGCTATAGTATCCACAGGCTGATTTACATTTTTACATTTTTAGTCAATTTAGCAGACACTTATCCAGAGGGAATAACAATTAGATAGCGCATTCATCTTAAAATCCTTAAAGCTGCAATATGTGACTTTTTGGGCGACTGACCAAATTCACTTAGAAATGTTTTGAATAGTCTATAGATCTGTTATTCTCATTGAAATCAAGTCAAAGAAGAGGTAGATCTGTATAATGTGCGCTATTTCTATGCTTCCTGTTCATAAGTTTGGTTTTTGCATCTTTTTCATTTCTGTATTGTGTGCCAGCTTAAAACAGCTGAAAATGAAATATTTTAGCTTATGAAAAATATTTCACAGCAGTTTAGATGGTACAATTATTATCTACTCCAGAGGTCTCCAACCTTTTCTAGCATGAGAGCTACATTTTTGAGCTACTCATTTTTTTCTAGCTTTCAAATAGACACAATCTTCTCTCCCCTGCGACTCTTCCCCAGGTCCTTAGTGTACAATAGAAAGTAGTGCACAATATTTTCTGGAATATATTTTACCAGGTTGTTTTCTCAGTAAAAAAAATCCTGGTTTTAGTTTTTGGTTTTTTCAGTCTCAATCACAATTGTTCATAGAGAAACAACGAAATTGGATGTTCTGAGTGCATTTTTTTAAAATATTTTTTATTAGGTCTGGTAGAAAACATTTTGTTGCGTAATTCCCCGTTAGTTGTGCATCTGGCCCTTTAATTATGCATCTAGCAAGCAAGGAATATGCCATCAAATGTGGGTGTCTAGTGATGGTTCTGTACTGCTGTTGCTCATTTTACAGCAAAGTTTGCAGTAACAAATAATAGATACAAATGACATACTTATTCATTATATACTTCTGCCAGGTAAGCCTTCTCAGTTACCATTTAATTGAGAAGATTTTGGGGAAAGTATTTCTGTCAACCCACAAGATGGTTATTGCATCAACTGGCTACACACGGAGTGATAGAAAAACGCATGCACCACACAGGCAGACGGGCAATATTGCTGGAAGTTAATTAGCAGATATTGTGTTAGGTTTGGCTTTTTGAGCCAATAGTGGCTAACCAGGGGTGGGATAATGTCAATGTTGCATTGATTAGATAGTATCTTGGAGCTTGCGGTATCTAATACTTGGCAAATTGCATGTACATTCAGAATTGTTTAGAGATTTACTCGTATGTGAACCTACGAGCCACTGGTAGCTCGCGATCAACCTGCTGAAGACCCCTGCTCTACACTATACTTGCTTGTTTTACCGCATAAACTGAAATGATGCAAACTATTAGAATTTTAGCAAGCAGGAAATCGCAGAGCGATTTCTGCATAGTGCATCTTTAAGTCTATTGCTTCAATCTAAGTAACATTATTTAAAAAATCCCCATCAAAATCCATCAGTTTAACCTCTACAGGATCGGTGCCAATTAGGCACATTTGGGCAGTCTTGATACAGATATCTTGTATTTCAAAGATGATGGTACAAAACAAACACAAAAAACATGTTTTTTTTTCTTGGTATTATCTTTTACCAGATCTCATGTATTATATTCTCCTACATTAATTTCACATTTCCACAAACTTCAGTGTTTCCTTTCAAATGGTATCAAGAATATGCATATCCTCGCTTCAGGTCCTGAGCTAAAGGCAGTTAGATTTGGGTGTTGAAAAAAGGAGCAGATCCTTATTAAGCTAGTTGACAGTCTTTTTTTTTTGCCATTTCTATGGGCTATAGTAGTAATGGCCAAATTCAATATTTTATCACTTTTTTTATATTTGCTTTTTTTTATTCCTAAAGGGGTCCTACAATTCACAGTTGTAGCAAGTACATTGTCCCTCAATAATTAGTTATCAGCTAAATCTATGCTAGTAGGAAAATACAATTATTTTTGGTCCTATTTGTCCTTTCAGCATTCAAGGATACTCTACCCCCCTTGACTGAGACCCAGAAGAACAAACTAAGGCATCTGACCATTGTCAACCTGGCTGCAAACATGCAGGTCCGTACAGGACTGTCTACTGCAACAGACCCGAAGCAGCCCTAAATATTGTTTGTGTATTGTGGTGCAGTCAGTTTGATCAAAGAAACCAAGAGCAGTAGGCTTTCTTCCTATTCATTATTGGTCCAGCACCAGTTTGCAAATGTGTAATGTGCAGCATCACCCTCACACACTTCTGTTCATTATTATGGTGACTGCAGGTGATCCCGTACTCAGTGCTGCTGAAGGACCTGGAGCTGGACAGTGTGCGTGAGCTAGAGGACTTGGTGATAGAGGCTGTGTATGCTGACGTGATCCGGGGGAAGCTGGACCAGTGCAGGCAGCAACTGGAGGTGGACGCCTGCATCGGCCGGGACATCCGCTCCCAGGACATGGGCCGCATCGCCAGCATACTGGCACAGTGGTGAGGGGGGGGTGGTGTGTCTACGTATAGAACAGTTATGCATATTAATGTTTGAGATTATAGACCCGGTTATGTGTAGTTTTTTTTCCCAACAAAAGTAATGTTAGAATGTCATTGTCTGTATCTGATGAATCATTAATCATTGTATCATTAGTCCTGCTTTTCTACTGTATGTTTTATGCCTGTTTCTCTGTCCACATATAGATTCTGCTGATCTTTCTATTGTATGCGTGTCCACAGGTGTAGTGGCTGTGAAAGCATCTCTGTGTCCGTAGAGCAGGAGGTGGGCAGGGTGAGCCATTGCAGAGAGAGCCACCTCAAAGCTCTGCAGCACATCGAGACCGAGGTGAGGGAAACATTCAGAGAGGGTTGAGGTGGGTGGTAAGAAAGATGAGGGAAACATTCAGAGAGGGTTGAGGTGGGTGGTAAGAAAGGTGAGGGAAACATTCAGAGAGGGTTGAGGTGGGTGGTAAGAAAGGTGAGGGAAACATTCAGAGAGGGTTGAGGTGGATGGAAAGAAAGATGAGGGAAACATTCAGAGGGTTGAGGTGGGTGGTAAGAAAGAATAAGTGCTCCATTTTCAAGTGTGCTCTGTGGTGCATGCTTTTTAGTGTTGTCTCCCTGTCACTTTTCTGTCCTTCCTCCTCTCTCTTTCAATTTCAATTTAAGGGGCTTTATTGGCATGGGAAACATGTTTACATTGCCAAAGCAAGTGAAATAGATAAAAACATAATTTAAAAAAAATCACAAATGTTATGTTATTATGTCTATATACAGTGTTGTAACTATGTGAAAATAGTTAAAACACAAAAGGGAAAATAAATATTGGTTGTATTTACAATGGTTGCCCTTTTCTTGCGGCAACAGGTCACAAATCTTGCTGCTGTGATTGTACACTGTGGTGTTTCACCCAATAGATATGGGAGTTCATCAAAATTGGATTTGTTTTTCGAGTTCTTTGTGGGTCTGTGTAATCTGAGGAAAATATGTGTCTATAATATGGTCTCTGTCTCTCTCCTGTCTCGGTCAGGTGGGTAACATCCGTAGGATGATGTCAGCAACCACGTCTATGTCCACTCAGGACATGGACCCTCTGGGGGAGCAGGAGGGGGAAGGGGCCATGGCAGGCTCCGGGGCCGAGCGCAGGCAGACCCCCTTACAGATGATCTCCAAGGCCAAGAGCCTCAACAACCAGAGACACTGACCACTGTAGCCTGAGACGGGCATGCACTGTTTTATCAAGACATAGGCTGCTCAATGGTCTGAAGGGGCTTCCACGCCTTGTCTCCTTCCCTCAGTCTGCACTGCCTTTAAACAACTGAAAGGGAGGAGACAAGGAGAGTAAGACACTTTTGAGATTTATTCCATTGGTTTGTGACCTGGACTAGGAATCTTTTGTTTAAGGCACTATCCCCCTGTTTATAAAAAGGAGATGTAAAAGGTTGTTTCTAATTTGTCTTAAAAAAAAATTGGGATAAAGAGAGAATGTATTTCCTGTTAAATGTGCCGATTTTTGTCATTTTATTTGCTAATAACAAATATTAAAAGCTATGTTTTCAGATTCTGAACTGAACTTCATTATCACAAATCACTTGAATAAGCAAACAACTTTCATCAGCATACTGCTATGTAGTTTAGGAAATGTTGCTGATCAGTTCTATCCTGTCCCCCATCTAAATCTGTGATTATTCAAATGGAAACATTTTCCGCTTAAGTTTAAGCGTCCTACTAAATGTTCAAGAATGAAAGACCCGCTCCAGCCCTACACAGACCAGATGCTTTTGCTTGAGTTATTGTCTGGGGGCTGAAGTGTGTGTTTTTAGGTCTGTCTGTGCTGCCATGTTGGGAACCCCTTCTCTCCCCTGCCCAGCCCTGCGTACCCCGCTGACCTAGTTTTCAATTGTTTTCTGCCTGAGACAATGGGAGAAAATGGTTTCATAACCACACACAATACCTGGGTGTTATTCAACACGATTGTTGTTAAGGGTTCTCGTTGTGGCGTGATTGTGTGTAGAGCGTTGTGCGCTTTCTTTATGTAACCAACTTTATGCAGCCCCCCCCCCCCCCAGCGAGGAGTTTCAGTACCCAACGCCCTTTCCACACACACACACACTTTGTCCTCACCCTAGGGTCTCAAAGTAATTCTTATAGAGAGATCTCAAATGTCCCCGTTGACAGCCTTTACAAAACCTTTCCTTTCTCACGCCACTTACTAACTCATTCACGTTGTTGGTCTTTTTTCCAAAATCCAGCATGCGTTGTTTAGCAGAAAGGTTATGACCATTATTAGATCCTTGCCCACTGTAGTGTCTTTGTAGGGCTTGTGTGTGTTATGTCAGCACCATGTGTAACCTCCGCTGACCCCTAGGGCAGGAATCACGAAACCCAATTCTCCAAACACTGGGTTTCTTGTCTCAATGGAGATATGAACTGGCAAAAGCAAATCCTGTTTAGGCTTCTGCAATGCACTTCTTGTGGCAGTGAGATGTAACCCTTGATTGAGACTGCTGAAGTGGCCGGCTAGAGGAGATGGCTCTGGTAAGTGCGCCTCCAAAACCTCTCCATACGATGTCAGTCATGCCATGATTTAACAGTACATTAATGCACTTTCAAGTTAAGCTTTCTATGGATTTGTGTGTTTTCAATTTTAAGCGTATGGCTTTGGCTTGATTTAATGTTCTCTGATGTATTTCAGGTCTAGAGCAGCGGGGGTGCTGTCACAGCAAGAAGAGGCGAGAGAGGTGAGATGCCTGAAAACCACTTGTTTGTCTAGCTGTCCGCTCTCATTTTCCATTTATCTCTCACTTTTCCTTCTAAGACTGCTGACCTCTCCCTTCTTCAACCTTGCTTGCTGGTCTAGCTCTGTGTGGTCAGTGCCACTGACACTGGTAAAAGAGGTGTAAAGCTGAGCGATAGACTGGCAAAAAGAAAGGGGGGGGGAAGAGGAGGAGAAGGCTACATACAGTACAGTATGCCCACTCTAGCTAGCTGAGGGGGAGGGATGGGAGGAGCGAGTGAGTGGAGGCCAGATTAATCAAAGGACATCAAAGGGGGATGTAGGGATAGGATGAAAGCGTGCCGACCGTTTGTCCCATGCCATCCCGCTCTGCCTGAGCTGGCTTACAGATCTCAGGGCCATTGTGCCGCGCGGGTACATGGAGGGGGCTGGGACACGACAACACACATACACACTACCAACACAACACTACAAACTTATAAGCAACACAGACTCACACCATACCAGGACTGCTAATTAGCAGGGACCTCACGACACGATATTAGATTTGTGTATGTTGGGAAATTGTTAGATAGAAACAAGCATCTCGCTACTCCCGCAATAACATCTGCTTAACACGTGTATGTGACCAATAACGTTTGATTTGATTTATCACGATACTTAGGTGCCAATACTATATTTAT
The DNA here is from genome assembly GCF_965601325.2 of Salmo salar. NCBI lineage: Eukaryota > Metazoa > Chordata > Actinopteri > Salmoniformes > Salmonidae > Salmo > Salmo salar. The sequence continues at coordinate 46,633,199 of NC_138293.1, forward strand.
AGCGATTCTCACTATTCTATTTGATATTGCGATTTGATGTTCCAAACATATTGCTCACTATATGTCTGCTGCAGAGAGGGAGATGAGAGAGAATGAGTTTTGATCAGTCATAATATCGTCCAAAATAATATTGCAAAATGTATTCTGTTTCGATTTCCCCCCCCAATCACTCCACACACACACACACACACACACACACACACACACACACACACACACACACAAAGTACTCAGAGAGCGGAAATTAGCGCTTTCCCCTCTTACACTTACTTACTGTCTCTCCTTTTTTCCTCCTTTTTCTCTTTCCATCCCCCAATGTGTGTCTCTCTCACACACCCATTCTCTCTGTTATGCCGCAACTTCATAGCACAGCCCTCTGATGTTGCCAAAGTCGGCCACTCACTCAAACTGCGGCACTGCCACTCATACACACAGTCACACACACTTCACACATAGCCAAATCCACAAATGTGTATATACAGTCTATTTCGGACACACCTGTTGCTGACAGGTGTAAAATCGAGCACACGGCCATGTAATCTCCATAGACAAACATTGGCAGTAGAATGGCCTCACTGAAAAGCTCAATGACTTTCAACGTGGCACCGTCATAGGATGCCACCTTTCCAACAAGTTAGTTTGTCAAATGTCTGCCCTACTAGAGCTGCCCCGGTCAACTGTAAGGGCTGTTATTGTCAAGTGGGAAAGTCTAGGAGCAACAACGGCTCAGCCGCGAAGTGGTAGGCCACACAAGCTCACAGAACAGGACCGCTGAAGCTGGTAGCGCATAAAAATCGTCTGTCCTCTGTTGCAACACTCACTACCAAGTTCCAAACTGCCTCTGGAAGCAACATCAGCACAAGAACTGTTCGTCAGGAGCTTCATGAAATGGGTTTCTATGGCCGAGCAGCCGCACACAAGCCTAAGATCACCATGCGCAATGCCAAACATCGGCTGGAGTAGTGTAAAGCTTGCCGCCATTGGACTGGAGCAATGGAAACGCGTTCTCTGGTGTGATGAATCACTCTTCGCCATCTGGCAGTCTGACGGACGAATCTGGGGTTGGCGGATGCCAGGAGAACGCTACCTGCCCGATTACATAGTGCCAACTGTAAAGTTTGGTGGATAAGGAATAATGGTCTGGGGCTGTTTTTCATGGTTCGGGCTAGGCCCCTTAGTTCCAGTGAAGGGAAATCTTAATGCTACAGCGTACAATGACATTCTAGAGGTTTCTGTGCTTCCAACGTTGTGGCAACAGTTTGGGGAAGGCCCTTTCCTGTTTCATCATGACAATGCTCCATGCACAAATCGAGGTCCATACAGAAATGGTTTGTCGAGATCGGTGTGGAAGAACTTCACTGGCCTACACAGAACCCTGACGGTATCCGCATCGAACACCTTTGGGATGAATTGGAACGCCGACTGCGAGCCAGACCTAATTGCCCAACATCAGTGCCGACCTCACTAATGCTCTTGTGGCTGAATTGGAAGCAAGTTCCAACATCTAGTGGAACGCCTTCCCAGAAGAGTGGAGGCTGTTATAGAAACAAAGGGGAACCAACTCCATATTAATGCCTATGATTTTTGGAATTAGATGTTCGATGAGCAGGTGTCCACATACAGTTCATTTGGAAAATATTCAGACCCCTTGACATTTTCCATATTTTGTTTACGTTACAAAATGACAAATAAGAATGAAATATCACATTTGTATACGTTTTCAGACCCTTTACTCAGTACTTTGTTGAAGCACCTTTGGCAGCGATTACAGGCTCGGGTCTTCTTGGGTATGACGCTGCAAGCTTTGCACATATGTATTTGTGGAGTTTCTCCCATTCTTCTCTTCTCCCATTCTTCTCTACGCTCTGGCAGGTCTTCAGAGATGTTTGATCGGGTTCAAGTCCGGGCTCTGACTGGGCCACTCAAGGACATTCAGAGACTTGTCCCGAAGCCACTCCTGCGTTGTCTTGGCTGTGTGCTTAGGGTCGTGGTCCTGTTGGAAGGTGAACCGTCGCCCCAGTCTGAGGTCCTGAGCGCTCTGGAGAAGATTTTTATCAATGATCTCTCTGTACTTTGCACCGTTTATCTTTCCCTCGATCCTGACTAATCTCCCAGTCCTTGCCGCAGAAAAACATCCCCACAGCATGATGCTGCCACCACCATGCTTCACTGTAGGGATGGTGCCAAGTTTCCTCCAGACGTGACGCTTGGCATTCAGGCCAAATAGTTCAATCTTGGTTTTATCAGACCAGAGAATCTTGTTTCTCATGGTCTGAGTCCTTTAGGTGCCTATTGGCAAACTCCAAGCTGGCTGCATGTGCCTTTTTACTGAGGAGTGACTTCCGTCTGGCCTCTTTACTATAAAGGCCTGATTGGTGGAGGGCTGCAGAGATGGTTGTCCTTCTGGAAGTTTCTCCCATCTCCACAGAGGAACTCTGGAGTTCTGTCAGAGTGACCATTGTGTTTTTGGTCACCTCCCTGACCAAGGCCCTTCTCCCCCGATTGCTCAGTTTGGCCAGGCGGCCAGCTCTAGGAAGAGTCTTGGTGGTTCCAAACTTCTTCCATTTTAACAATGATGGAGGCCACTGTGTTCTTGAACCTTCAATGCTGCAGACATTTTTGGTTCTTGTCCGCAGATCTGTGCCTCGACACAATCCTGTCTCGAAGTTATATTCTAACCAAATTCAATTGCTAACATTTCGAAAAACCTGTTTACGCTTTGTCGTTATGGGGTATTGTGTTTAGATCGATGAGGAAGAAAATACATTTTATCCATATTAGAATAAGGCTGTAACGTAACAATGTGGATAAAGGGAAGGGTTTTGGTCATGTAGTGTATGTTGTTGGCAGTGTGAACCCTGCCGTCAGCATTGGCCTGTGGGGAGGGTTGCAGCGGCACCCTTTGATGCTGTCCTGCTACTGTAGGAGCCGCGCTGCGTTTCATCGTTCAGCCGCTCACTTGGCTTAAAGATGACTCCAATTTGCGTCCCTCTTTTGGCTTACTGGTGCTTTGTATCTAGACCTCGTTTTATGTGGGTGTCTAGCTAGTGTGTGACCATAGACCACGTTCTCTCCACTAACAGTCTGTGTATGGGTGTACAGAACATTGTGTCTGTGTTGGTGGTATGGTCTTCTGTGGTTGCCGTTAGTGTCACATTTTGCTGTCGGTTCTACAGAAGTCTCAAGAAACTGGGTGATGGGTGTCTGAACAACTTGTGATTTTCAGAGGAAAATTAAAACTTAACACTAAGTTCCAACTTGGAAGTCACTTTGTTTAGAATCAAGGTCTGTGTTCTACTCTTGACCTTTATTTGACTTATTTGTAAAACCTTATAGATTGGGTTAGGAGTCTTTCCTGGCCATGTGACCTGCGCAGGAAAAGCCCCTGGTACTTCTGTTACAATATGCGTTAGTTCCTCTAGAAAATAACAGGTGCAAACATTTTGTCTAGTACGAATTAAGTCAGTCTGGCCAAACGAGACGTTATTCTTCCTTTTTCCACATATCCATTCCCCTTTGTGGTTCGTAACAGCTTAGCACTACAGTGGAACACACAAGTTTACATATGCTACCCCCAAATACAGGCAACTTATGTTCCACATTTTGCCCTGAAGTTGGGGTTCAATTCAAACCCACATTGCATTAAAAATGAAGATGCATACACCTTTTCCTGTTCCCAAATAAAATAGCAGAACGATTCACAGTACAGTAAAAATATCCGTAAACTGCCCTCACAGATATTGGCCTACTAGTTTTTAGAATAAGACGTGTGTGTGTGTGTGTGTGTGTATACACAGGGAGTAGTTATGTTAATAACAAAGATAAAGTACAAGATTTGGTTTGATTTAAATCTGGTCTTAATTACATTAATATCATACCGATAACAATGAATGCTGTTTTGGCTACTCATGCTGGAGCTGCAATGCATAAACATGCAGCAAAAAGTTACCAAGATTGAAACTTTTTCAATTGAAACCTAACTGGTTTGCTACTATAAGACACAACTTATTAACAACTCATGATGCCCACCATTCTTATAATGTATCTTTATATAACGATTGGTGAGTTCATCTGAGAAAGACAAAAGTGATGTGAACTGACAATATTTTAATGGGGGGGATAAAGGGCTGTAAGTGATCAATGGGGGCGGTGTCCGAGTGATTCCCGGGGGACGGCTTTGAAGTGGGCATCCTCTGAGAGACATCGAGCACAATGCCCTCTTTGACGGGCAGGGAGAATGGCAGACGCTCCTCTCTCTTCTCACTGTCCCTCCCCCATCTCTCTGTCCTCTGCTCTGTCCCTCCCCCTCTCTCTTTCTCTCATCTCTCTGTCCATGTTCTCTCTCTCTCTTTCTTCCTCTCATCTCCCCGTCTCCCTGTCTTCCCTATCTCTCTGTCACTGATACCCCGCTTTGCTCAGCCCTTTCACAACATTAACTCTGTCACACAGCCATAGCTCCACAACTAACTCTCTCCCTCCAATGTTAATGAATTCAAACACCCCCCATCACTCCACCCCCTCCCTCCTGCCTCCCTCCTGCCTCCCTCTCCCCCCTTTTCACAGAACCAAACCTCTTTGTAATTTCCAGCCTTGGCAAGTTGCACTCGATTTGCTGTCACAGTTTTAATGAATTCAGCTGTTTGTGCATTGGCCATGGGAGCATCTCTCCTCCCTCCCCCTCCCTCACTCTCGCCCCTCCTCCACCTCTCTGGTGTTTCCCGAGGGACTCTATATATACCGCAGACCACTCTACTCCTTCCTATTGTTCCTCTAAGGAAACTTGCAGACAGATGCCCCGCGGCAGCACAGTGTGTGTGGGTGAGTGCAGAGAGACAGCCGCGACAGAGACAAGACTCAAGACAATAGCTGGTGCTGCTGGACAGAGACTTTTACTACTACTACTACTACTACTACTACTAGCCCATTTCTTCTTCTGCGTTTTTGTTAGTTTTTTTGTTGTGATTTTTTTTCTCCACCGCTGAGTGGTGATCTGATGATCTGACGGCATGTTGCTGGTGTCACTGCTGCTGATGGCGATGGATTGCTGCCTTGGAGCTCCAGCCGGGAGAGAGGTGTACAGGATGCCTCAGAGTGCTCTGAAAGGTAAAAGGCCTGGTCTGTGTGTCATTTAAAGTGTCTCTTCGTGTTATACCTTTGCACACTGCGAGGGTTAAATTTCTCATGTCAATTTCTTGGCTATTCACTGAACAACATGCCACCTAGTGTGGATGATATAGAGCAGGGTTTCCCAAACTTGGTCCTAGGGTCCCCCCTGGGTGCACGTTTTGGTTTTTGCCCTAGCACTACACAGCTGACTCAAGTAATCAACTAATCATCAAGCTTTGATCATTTCAATCAGCTGAACCGATTTTGGGAAACACTGATGTAGAGAGTACATGTACTGTATACGCATATGCTGTAGGAGACTAGCATTAGTGGTAGTGATGACTTTTTCACTTTAATGATGCTTGGTTTTGCCATTGCAGTATCCAAGTCTACTGTTGCCACAAGTTGGTGTCACCACAGTTCAGAGGAGCTCGCCTTTATCTATCTGATCTTGAGCTTGCCACATGAAATAAAGCAAGATTTTCTTGGTAGTGCGAGGGTGATCTATTCTATTTAGTGTTTTGATCAGAAATTCTCTCTGTCCTGTGAAGGCACGGTAAACTATAGGCCTATGTAGCAATTTATCTGAGGTCAAAAGCCTAACCAATACAGATTAGTAAACTGGGTTCACACAGTGAACAGACACTGCTGTATAACATGGTGACATGTTCCAGACGTTAGTGACAGTAGTAAGTCGTTTGGTGTCTGTGTTTTAAAATAATAAATAACATATGCCATTTAGCAGACACTTTTATCCAAAGTGACTTAGTCATGTGTGCATACATTTCACGTATGGGTGGTCAGACACTGGCGCCATGCGGCATTGGAAAGCACAAACGTTACAATTACCAGGATCAGTAAGCATTTGATAGCAGAATAAGCATAGGATAGATAAAACAGTTTGTCGAAGCAGGCTTCTCTAATCCTGTTCACTGCAAGGGTTGCAAGAGTGCAGGGTATCTGCCGCCCCTGTCCTGCCAGCCCATGTCCCCTTTCCTCCATGCTTCGGGCCGTCTCTGCCATCTAATTAAGTCTTCTAATCAGCATTGTCGTTGTTAGCTAGCGGCCTGCCCTGTGATGTGGCGCGCACAGAGGAGGGGCGCGAGGGCGGCGGCACAATTGAAGTGCGTCCGCACAGCCCTCACCAGCGTGTTTGTGCGTGAGCTCGCTCCACTAACGCGCTGCCAAAGGGCTCAAAAGAGCATCATGAGAAAAACACACACACACACACACACACACACACACACACACACACACACACACACACACACACACACACACACACACACACACACACTGTACTTGCTCTTACAAGCACACACACAAACACAGAGTGCGGTCAACTACTCCCGACTTTCCCACACTCAAGGAATGTGTCGGTCGTGTGGATGTCCTCCGAATGTGCGTCTTATAATTATGTCTCCTCCGAGAGTGCCATGCTAACTTGCCTGAACGTTGTCTGAATGAAATACAAACCTGTCATAATGCCCTAACAGTATAAGACCATGTAAATGCAGTCTCAACTGTTCTGAATAGTCTAAAGATGTGCATTTATGTGTCCTAGTGCTGAGAGTCACATTGCTGACTTTCTACTGTTCATTTCAGCACTGACGGTTTGCTGTTGGTCGTACTGTTCTTCAAGTTTACCCAGCTTACAGATCCCTTTCTTGCTCCATCTCTCTTCTCTCTCTCTCTCTCTCTCTCTCTCTCTCTCTCTGTCTCTGTCTCTGTCTCTCTCTCTCTCTGTCTCTCTCTGTCTCTCTGTGTAGCTCTATCGGACCGGGGTACTGTGGTTCTGGAGGCGGCGTTGACCAGTGCTCTGTCGGCTCTGGAGCTGGCAACGTCGGAGCGGAGTCAGGCCGAGGCAGTCTGTAGAGACTGTGTACCCTGTCTCTTTCAGGACTGCGGACAGCGCACCGGACCCTGCTGTAAGGAAACATCCATAGCTTTTATCTCTCTTCTCATCACCCATGTGACATGAGGCTAGGTCTTAAGTGTTTTAATGTCTTGTTGTATTGATTTTGTGTAAGTGGATACAGAACGTTTGATGGAGTTAAAGAAGTTCATAACAATCACAGAAGATGAGAATAAGTGTTCATACATGGTGCCATTTAATCATTGTGGTTATAATCGTGGCCTCATCTCTACTTCCTCTTCCTCTTTACAGCCTCTCTGGACGACACATTGGCTGAGCCCAGCTGTGACGTCATTACCAAGGCTCAGAAAGTTCCGGAGGAGGGCGAGCAGAGCTGGGCGCTGAGCCAGGCATGTGGATACTACCGGCGGCGGTGCCCGCCAGGCGAAACAGAGAAGGAGGCTTGTGTGAGGATCATGGGCGAGAGCTGCAGTGCCCGCGTGCTCCAGTGTAGCCTCCTGAACACCATGCAGAACCTGGAGCCTGCCACACAGACACGCACACAGGGTGGGTGAGCAACACACACAATTTGCACTATAGTGGGTTATATTCATTAGGGCACACCGTAGCAAAAACGGTTTGCAATGTAAAACGAAAAATAAGTGTTTTTATTGGACAAGTTCCAGTAGTAGTACATCTCTGTTTCAGTGGGTTTTCTTCGGTTTGGTGCCTAATGAATATGAACCTGAGTTCTGTATTACTTTCTGCTGATTGAAAATGTGGAACTCTTCGGAACCCCCTTGACTCTCCCCCCTCTCTTTCCCAGCAGCAGTGTGTGGCCAGAGGCTGTCTGCGGTGCAGAACGTGACCCAGCCCCGCTCCCGTATTGTGGGGGGTTCCCCGGCCCCCCCTGGCAGCTGGCCCTGGCTGGTCAATCTGCAGCTGGACGGAGGGCTGATGTGTGGAGGGGTGCTGGTGGACAGCTCCTGGGTGGTGACCGCCGCCCACTGCTTCGCTGGGTAAGTGTGTAAGTGTGGGTCCTTTTGTACTGGTTGTTAAAACGGAGAGTGTGTGACACTTCTCTTCTAATTTTGTCTCTCTGAATGTTTTCCCTCAGGGTAAAAAGTTCAGCATAATTGACCTTCTCTTTCTCGCTCTCTCTTTCTTTCTTTCTTTCTTTCTTTCTTTCTTTCTTTCTTTCTTTCTTTCTTTCTTTCTTTCTTTCTTTCTTTCTTTCTTTCTTTCTCTCTTTCTCTCTTTCTCTCTTTCTCTCTTTCTCTCTTTCTTTCTCTTCTCTCTCTGTGTTTCTCTACTGTAGCAGTCGCAGTGATAACTACTGGACGGCTGTGGTGGGAGAGTTTGATATCACCAAGACCGACCCTGACGAGCAGGTGCTCAAGGTCAACCGCATCATCTCCCATCCCAAGGTGTGTTTCTCATACGTGTTTTCTTACTGTGCATCCTGCCTTCAGAGCTGCGTCTATACTACAGTTTGAGTGTTGTAGCACAGTCTGTTCTCTGAAGATCACATGTTCCCCCAATCAACTTAATCAATCCTCCCTCTCTGTGCAGTTCAACCCCAAGACGTTTAACAACGACATAGCACTGGTGGAGCTGACGTCTCCGGTGGTCCTGTCGGACCGTGTGACCCCTGTGTGTCTGCCATCAGGTCTGGAACCGCCTACTGGCAGTCCCTGTCTGGTGGCCGGCTGGGGCTCCCTCTACGAAGGTATTTTACCCATCATTAATATATAATTCATTCACCAAAGACGTGTGGCGCTATCTTAAGATGAATGCACTAACTGTAAGTCGCTCTGGATAAGTAAATGTGAGCTACAATACAACTGTATATATCATACAGTCTTACAAAGTGTTCTGTTTCTCAAGTAACTTATTTGGGCCAGGTTATTTACATGCATAGGGTTATAGACCTCATTTGTATAGAAAAGCAAATGCATTGACTTAAGGAAGTGACTAAATGGAACTTTGTTTGAAGCCATCACACACATCATGAGATGTACTCATTAAACTACTTCCTGTCTATCACCTCAGATGGTCCTTCAGCTGACGTGGTGATGGAGGCTAAGGTTCCTCTGCTGCCCCAGAGCACCTGTAAGAGCTCCCTGGGCAAGGAGCTGGTCACCAACACAATGCTGTGTGCCGGATACCTCTCTGGGGGCATCGACTCCTGCCAGGTGGGTGGTACTGCCATATCAATGGACTGAGATTAAGATAATGTCATTCCCAGGCCCCTTCCTAACATTGGACTGACAGAGTAATGAGATTTATGATTTAAGATTGTCTTTGCATTTGTTTAAATGTATTCAAAATGTAATCCAGAGCTTTGCTCCTGTGCATTTATATTGTGATGAGTGAGGTCCTCTGGTGTTCAGTTGGTAGAAAGCATAGCGCTTACAATGACAGGATAGTGGGTTCGATTCCCGGGACCACCCATACGTAAAAAATGTATGCACCGCATGCATGACTGTTAAGGTGTCAGCATGCTTCAGTTCAGCTGGCACCTAATGGAACTCGGCTATGTGAACCAAACGAGTGTGCTCGCATACTCCCTTAAAGTCTGACTATTTTGGGGAAGTGTATTATCTAAGAAATCTATCATTCATGTTTACTGATGAGATCTGTGTTGTGCAATTTTACGTCTAACTAATGTTTGGTGCAAAATAACATTTTTGCATGAAAACGAGGCGTCTCTCGTTGAATGACAACAACGACTTATTGAAGAATTCCTACTGTTGACCAATCACTGACGAAGGGGCGTAGACTTCGGCTACTGTCTCCGGCTTGCCTCCAAAAATACATTTTTTGTGCTCAGACAGCCAGAATAGTCCAAAACGAACAAAAACATCACAAAATGTCATCATAATATATGCACAAACTCTTCCGAACTGTTTCTTCTGGGAAGGATGCGGACGCCTTAAGTTGCTTTGGATAAAAGTGCCTGCTGAATGGCATATTTATGAGTTCATAGCAGAGTACTTCATAGCTGTAATACTGTCTGTGTCCTGTAGGGGGATTCTGGAGGGCCTCTGATTTACCAGGACCGTATGTCAGGTCGCTTCCAGCTGCACGGCATCACGTCCTGGGGAGACGGCTGTGGGGAAAAGGGCAAACCTGGGGTCTACACACGGGTCAGCGCCTTCTCCGATTGGATACTCGCTGAGATACAGAGTAACTCATTTTTTTTTAAGCACCATAATTTTTTGAAGCCGCTATGCTTTGCCATGCATTTAAATGATTGGTTCTAAAGCTTTTGAAGTGAAACATTTAAAACATATTATGTATCCTGATGTGAATCATGATACAGTACTGAACCAGCATTCTAACATTCACACCCTGGTTTACCCAGAGTCCTTTGGGAGTCGGGAGCCAACGTGTCCCGAGCTGCTGAAGACGTCGGAGCTGTCGGAGGAGCAGCAGAGGTCGGAGTTCGTCTCTCTGTGTCGCTTCTACGCCCACACCTGCCCCCCCAGCCAGGGGGTCGCCGCCTGCAACCGCCTCGTAGAGGAGAAATGTCTTTGCCGCTTCAAGAAGTGCCGTAAGTGTTTAACTTGTGACGTTGCTGTGAAGTGAGCATGAGGACCATGAACTTTCAACTGCCCTATGTTTAGTGCATTAAAAATGAACCAACCCCTATATTGCAGGGTTATTCAACTGGGGATCTGTGTAAATGTATGTGTATGTATATATATACAGCACTGTGTAAAAGTTTTAGGCAGGTGTGAAAAAATGCTGTGAAGTAAGAATGCTTTCAAAAATATATTATATTTATCAAAAAAACTAAATGTAAAGTGAGTGAAGAGAAGAAACATCTATATCAAATCAATATTTGGTGTGACCACCCTTTGCCTTCAAAACAGCATCAATTCTTCTAGGTTCAGTTTTTGAAGGAACTCGGCAGGTAGGTTGGCCCAAACATCTTGGAGAACTAACCACAGTTATTCTGTGGATTTAGGCAGCCTCAGGTGCTTCTCTCTCTTCATGTAATCCCAGACAGACTCAATGATGTTGAGATCAGGGCTCTGCGGGGGCCAAACCATCACTTCCAGGACTCCTTGTTCTTCTTTACGCTGAAGATGGTTCTTAATTACTTTCGCTGTATGTTTGGACTCGTTGTCATGCTGCAGAATACATTTGGGGCCAATCAGATGCCTCCCTGATGGTATTGCATGATGGATAAGTATCTGCCTGTACTTCTAAGCAATGAATTGATGATCATTTCTTAATTCTGACCAAATCCCCAAATCCATTTGCAAAAATGCAGCCCCAAACTTGCAAAGAACCTCCACCATGCTTCACTGTTGCCTGCAGACACTCATTTGTGTTCCGCTTTCCAGCCCTTCGGTGAACAAACTGCCTTCTGCTACAGCCAAATATTTCACATTTTGAGCACCTGCTGCCATTTTTCTGCACCCCAGCTCCTGTGTTTTCGTGCATATTTGAGTCGCTTGGCCTTGTTTCCACGTCAGAGGTATGGCTATTTGGCCGCAAGTCTTCCATGAAGGCCACTTCTGCCCAGGCTTCTCAGGACAGTAGATGGGTGTACCAGGGTCCCATGAAGGCCACTTCTGACCAGACTTCTCCGGACAGTAGATGGGTGTACCAGGGTCCCACTGTTTTCTGACAATTCTGACCAGGCTTCTCAGGACAGTAGATGGGTGTACCAGGCTCCCACTGTTTTCTGCCAATTCGGAGCTGATGGCACTGCTGGACATCTGATTGTGAAAGGAAGTAAGCATGATGTGTCTTTCATCTGCTACAGTAAGTTTCCTTGGCCAACCACTGCGTCAACGGTCCTCAACGTTGCCCGTTTCGTTGTGCTTCTTCAAAAGAGCTTGGACAGCACATCTGGAAACCCCTGTCTGCCTTGAAATGTCTGCCTGGAAGAGACCTTGCTGATGCAGTATAACTACCTTGTGTCTTGTTGCTGTGCTCAGTCTTGCCATAGTTTACAGTCAAAAGTCATACACCGTCTTCAGCAACCTCACTTTGGTAGTGGAGTTTGGCTGTTCCTCACCCAGTTTTATTCCTCCTACACAGCTGTTTCTGTTTCAGTTAATGATTGTGTTTCAACCTACATATTGAATTGATGATCATTAGGACCTGTTTGGTGTAATTGTTTAATCATACACCTGACTATATGCCTACAAAATCCTTGACTTTGTGCAAGTTTACCTACAAGAATTGATGCTGTTTTGAAGGCCAAGGGTGGTCACAAAATATGGATTTTATTTAGATTTTTCTTCTGTTCACTCACTTTGCATTTAGTTCATTGATAAATATAATCTATGAACATGTCTATTTTTGAAAGCATTCTTACTTTACAGCATTTTTTCACACCTGCCTAAAACCTTTGCACGGTATTGTGTGTATACAGTGCATTCGGAAAGTATTCAGACCCCTTGACTATGGTAGAGAGTCTGGCCACTCTACCATAGAGGCCTGATTGGTGGAGTGCTGCGGAGATGGTTGTCCTTCTGGAAGGTTCTCCCATCCCCACAGAGGAACATTGGAGCTTTGTCAGTGAGAATCGGGTTCTTGGTCACCTCCCTGACCAAGGCCCTTCTCCCCCGATTGCTGAGTTTGGCCGGGTGGACAGCTCTAGGAAGAGTCTTGGTGGTGCCAAACTTCTTCCATTGAAGAATGATGGAGGCCACTGTGTTCTTGCGGACCTTCAATGCTGCAGACATTTTTTGGTACCTTTCCCCAGATCTGTGCCTCAATACAATTCTGTCCTTCGATCTCTACGGAAAATTCCTTCGAACTCAAGGCTTGGTTTTTGCTCTGACATGCACTGTCCAATTGTGGGACCTTATATAGACAGGTGTGTGCCTTTCCAATCATATCCAATAAACTGAATTTACCACAAGTGGACTCCAAACAAGTTGTAGAAACTTCTCAAGGATGATGAATGGAAACAGGATGCACCTGAGCTCAATAGCAAAAGGTCTGAATACTTATGTAAATAAGGTATTTCTGTTTTTTATTTTTTATCAATTTGCAAAAAAAATCTAAACCTGTTTTCGCTTTGTCATCATGGAGTATTGTGGGTATTATTATTTTTTTTAAACAATTTTAGAATTAGGCTGTAACGTAACAAAATGTGGAAAAGGGAAACGGGTCTGAATACTTTCCGAATGCACTGTATGTACAGTACCAGTCAAGTTTGGACACACCTACTCATTCAAGGGTTTTTCTTTATTTTTACTAATTTCAACATTGTAGAATAATAGTGAAGACATCAAAACTATGAAATAACACATATGGAATCATGTAGTAACCAAAAGTGTTTAAATTTGAGATTCTTCAAAGTAGCCACCCTTTGCACACTAGGCATTCTCTCAACCAGCTTCACCTGGAATGCTTTTCCAACAGTCTTGAAGGAGTTCCCACATATGCTGAGCACATGTTGGCTGCTTTTTCTTTACTCTGTGGTCGAGCTCATCCCAAACTATCTCAAATTGGTTTGTGGTCGGGTGATTGTGGAGGCCAGGTCATCTGATGCAGCACCATCACTCTCCTTCTTGGTCTAATAGCCCTTACACAGCCTGGAGGTGTGTTGGGTCATTGTCCTGTTGAAAAACAAATGATAGTCCTACTAAGCGCAAACCAGATGGGATGACGTATCGCTGCAGAATGCTGTGATAGCCATGCTGGTTAAGTGTGCCTTGAATTCTAAATAAATCACTGACAGTGTCACCAGCAAAGCACCTCCAAACCATCACACCTCCTTCTCCATGCTTCATGGTGGGAACCACACATGCGGAGATCATCTGGTCACCTACTCTGCGTCTCACAAAGACGTGGCAGGTTGGAACCAAAAATCTCAAATTTGGACTCATCAGACCAAAGGACAGATTTCCACCGGTTTAAAGTCCATTGCTCGTGTTTCTTGACCCAAGCAAGTCTCCTCCTTATTGGTGTCATTTAGTAGTGGTTTCTTTGCAGTGGTCTCTTCAGAACAGTTGATGTTGAGATGTGCCTGTTACTTGAACTCTTTGAAGCATTTATTTGTGCTGCAATTTCTGAGGCTGGTAACTCTACTGAACTTATCCTCTGCAGCAGAGATAACTCTGGGTCTTCCTTTCCTGTGGTGGTCCTCATGAGAGCCAGTTTCATCAAAGCGCTTGATGGTTTTTGAGACTGCACTTGAAGAAACTTTCAAAGTTCTTGAAATGTTCCGCATTGACTTACCTTCATGTCTTAAAGTAATGATGGACTGTCATTTCTATTTGCTTATGTGAGCTGTTCTTGCCATAATATATGGACTTGGTATTTTACCAAATAGGGCTATTTTCTGTATACCCACCCCTACCTTGTCACAACACAACTGACTGGCTCAAACACATTAATAAGAAGGAAAGAAATTCCACAAATTTAACTTTTAACAAGACACACCTGTTATTTGAAATGCCATGAAGCTAGTTGAGAGAATGCCAAGAGTGTGCAAAGCTGTCATCAAGGCAAAGGGTGGCTACTTTGAAGAACCTCAAATATAAAATGTATTTTAATTTAACTCTTTTTTTGGTTACTACATGATTCCATATGTGTTATTTCATAGTTTTGATGTCTTCACTATTATTCTACAAAGTAGAAAATAGTTTCTGACATAAGACTTTGAAAAGCACCCGCAAATAGGCTACCAGTGCAGCAAGTGCTGAAAAGCTTTTAAAATAATTTGAATTTCAGTATACATCCTGAATTGAAATGGAATTGACCCCAACCCTGTGGCTAACCTTTGTGTAAACAGCTGCTCTTAGCGATACAATTTAGAGTTACCTTTCTAGCTAATAGGCTATGTTAGAGTTTACTCTTCCTCTTTCAATTGTAATGTTGGGATATCAAAATAATGAACTATCTACCAAATCTATTAATTTGTAAATGTTGCTTCTTCTTGCCATTATCATTCCCCTGATAAAACAAGATGTGAGATTTTAAATTTTTTGCTAACGTATGATGGTGGGTTGCCAGTTTGCCTGGGATGGGGTCCGTGGGCAAGAACAGTTTGAAGACTATTGTATAAAGAAATAATGGTGATACTATTGTTGTAGTGGAGATGGATATTGGATCTTGTAATGAGCTAATCCTCTGCATATTACTCAGATTAATCATGTCTCTCTCTGGTCTTTATATAATGCGTCCTTGATTTCTCTCTTCAGAGTTGCGTTCGTTCCTGCAGACCCTGCTGGACTTGCTCCAGAGAGCAGAGGACTATATCAGAGACAAGGTAGACCTGACCTTCTTCACCCAGACCCTGCCTCAACTGGTGGAACACATCTACAGTACAGCCTTCACCGCCAAGGAGAGGGAGAGGAGGGAGATCCCACAGGAAACAGGTACAACACATGCAGCCCACTACTGTACCCTTTCTAGCCCCCTCATACTCTCCATTCTGTTAATCACCTACATTCATCTTATCCCCTACCTCCACACACCCTACTACTCCACATCACAGTACTGTAAGCCCCTACACCCCTGCTACCCCCACAACCCCATTCCTCCTCAAAACCATGTCCAAAAAACACAATCTTACCCACACAGCCTACCTTTGCTTGTTTCTATAGGTAGTAATGCTATGTATTAATAGTATGTATGTATTGTATTATATTATTCATACAGAAGTGTGTCACATGGCCATTGTATGTGTGTAACAGGGGTATTATTTATTAAAGAACAGGTATGGGGTGCTGTCCGGTCAGGGTCAGAGGAAACTGGTCCTGGGTTGTTCCAGAAGGTAGGCCCTCTGGTGGCTGACTGGGAGAACTACCTCAGGGGCATCGCTGTGGAGTTGGACACACAGACACACGGACAGACAGACGGCTCCAAACCCCTAAGCCAAGAAGAGAGTCTTTTCCTCCAGGTAGGCCATAGTGAACTCAACTCTTCAACACTTTGTAAAGGTCATTTTCAGTCACTTTGTCTATCTTGGGAACTATCTTTATGATCCTCTCCCATATTGACCACTGGCTTATATGAGACTGTGTTGTACTCTTACTTTATATTCAGTAGCTATATCAACACTACTGTTTGCTTTACTGGTGTACTATGCTATACTGTTGCTGTACGTTATTGTTAGTCTGTGCTTTACTATACCCTCTTTATGATGTCATTTCCAGGCAGAGGACCCTTCTCTGCATCAGCTAAAGGGGAAGTACCAGACCATCATCTCAGCCTTACACTCCAAACTGGACTCCAGACCTGCTCCTCCAATCCTGCACCTGAATACAGCCCTCCTCCAGGAAAACTCTCCCAACATTCATGCTGTTCCCACTGAAGAGTCACCCACCTCATTCCCCCTTCAGGGGTCAGTGTCGCTCACAGCCCTCATCAGTGAAATCCGGAAATTTGGGACACAGAATGAAATGGCGACAGAAGATGCAGAAATTAGTGTAACATCTTTTGAAGAGGACACATTTTCTGATCCAACACCAGTCAGTTCAATAGAGACTACAGATTGGCTGAACGAAGCTGTGACCGAACAGACAACCTTACAGCGCCTGTTCCCGTCTCTGTCCACCATCGGCAGCACCATGTCTCCCATAGCAACGACCTTTGACTCCAGACAGACTCTACTTCCTGGTTCTCCTTCCCTCGACCACCGGAGACGCAGGAGTCTCCGCAAAAGGCAGATCCCTGGGGTTAAAGGTACGTGTCACAGCTAGTACTGTATGTCTGTACTGTATGTGTCTGTGATGGTAAGATGGAACAGCTCTGTAATCAACAGTGTCACATTATTACGACCCTGATTTTGTTTGAAATTTTTCTGACCATGTGACATGACTAGGAAACACTCTGGGCCCTAGATAGACTAAACATAAGGCTTGGAGTTTTTCCTGGTCAGGCCACGTGGTCAGGAGAAACCCCTAGCCCCACTCATAGCGTCTGTATATGTTAACATTATCAGTATTGGATATTAGCAACATAATAATAGGTTGTGGGTGTTTGACAGCTTGTCCAGGAGTAGCAGAGTCCACCCAGCAAGTGAGTGGTATCAGAGACACATACAAGTGGATCCTGGGCATCCCCACCAAGAACCTCCACATGAACTTCCAGGAGGTGAGTTATTCTCTGCACAGCAATATTTACAAGGTCTATTTATAAGGGATATAATTATGTAGATATTGGGATTGTGCATGTTATATCAGACAAGTCAACTCAAACCAATCAGACTTTTTCCATCACTTTTTCTCTATTCAAGTAATGTGTTACTGTCACTGAATAACGGTGTCATCATGTCCTGTGTTGTTGACCAACGTCCCTTTCTCTCGCACTCTCTTTCTCCACCTCCTCCTCAGTTGCTGGTGGACCTGAGCTCTAAGAACGATCGGGGTCTGTACGAGGCTCGGGTCAGGGCGGTGGTTGGGGGTCGACCTCTGACTTTCTACAGCCTGGTGGGTCTGGAGAATGAGTCCTTCTACCGTAGCATGCCGCGCATCATCGCTCTGGCCCTGGACGCTCTCAAAACGTAAACAATATCAACTTCAACAAAACGAACACATGTCAAAGACTCAGTGGTTCAGCGAAGGCATGGTCTAGTCAGCTTGTGGTGCCAGAGACCAGAGAGGGGGAACAAACCCAGTGTGACCTGGAAACTGGCGACTACTCATTCAGATGGGAGGCGAGGGGACTGGGCGTTCTAGGAGACCTAAACATTAGGAATGTAACACCTCACCAATACACATCGGGTCATGTTCAAATGTTTAAGATGCGAGTGCATCAAGTTTATCGGTGGGCGGGAGCCCAAACTGATCCAAATTACGTATGCATCGGTCAGAAAACCCATTTAAAAGGTTCCAAATTGACAGTTAACTGTTTTTTACTTTATATAGTGTTATTCCGGAAAAAAAAAACACTGATGCGTCCTCCTTCAGTTCAGTAGCCTATCAAACTTTAATGACGTAACTGCGTATGAGTGTGAGATAGCAACTGTGCGTGCAGTGCTGGAGACAGCTGCTCGCGCCAACGAGAGGTTGTTCTAATGGGCTATTCGTACATCTGCATTCAGATGCTTGTAATGGCTTTCACAATGTCAAATCATAGGCTTTATTAGTTGAGTGACAACAAATGTAATTTGGGTCATTGTTACCAAATGAGCTGTAGAATTTTTTTTTTTTTACTCGAGTTGTGTAGCCTACCGGAATGGATGCAACTCACATCCAACTGTTGATTTTGGGTTTTCAATCATTCAGATTTCATTTAGATTGTTCAGGTTCACTATAAGAAGTAGTTTTGGTAGTTTTGCTTTAAACAGTCAGTGTATTTGGTCACTTCAACATGAACAGGGTATGTTCGTTAAGGACAGCAATAAGTTTTGCCAGCTGCGCATGGTTGCGTTCATTCATTGGTCAAAGTGGGAGAAGCTCTCCATAGAACTCCAAACGGTCTGAACCATTCCCCTTTGAGACGGGGTAAAATCCAAAGCTGCATTATATTAATTGGCTAAATGCCATGCTAATTTCTAAAGATAAATATTGACATAGTACTAGCTCGAAACATGTTTAATCTGCAAAAATGACAAGTTAATCAGTGGGCGATGGTGATGTCAGAGAAAAAGTGGTGGGAGAAAAAGCATACATTTCCCCACTCCTAATCTGATAGTGGGGTGGTAGATGCTCAGTCTGCTCTATGGCTCAACTCAAGTGCCCACACACACACCACACACACACACACACACACACACACACACACACACACACACACACACACACACACTGAGGGCCACTCAGCTTAGAGAAGTCGTCTCAGACAGATCCAGCTCAGAGAGGCCCAGCTTCTGAGCTCCCATCAGCAGCAGTTATTAAATAAAAATGTAAAATGAATGTGTTCAATGCAACAACAAAAAAGTGCATTGAACCGAATTGCATCAATTCGTTTCCCTAATCAAACCAAATCGCACCGACTCGTTTCAAATTAAAACGTATCGTTCCTGTATTGTACTGGAGCCAATGTGTCCAAATGCGTATCAAATCGTCCGCGCAAATGGGCGCAAGTGCACACGGTGCACACACACACACACAATGTGTGACTCTGCTGGCAAACGCTGAAGAACAGAGACAGGAGAGTGACATTACAATATGACATCATGTCAACCCACCTGAGAGCCTGACCTCTATATGTACACACAGCCCTGAATGTATTGGACCATTCTGCCTAGCAACCATTCATGGAGATGAGTTGTTTTTTTTACATGGCTGGCGTATCGCAGTGATACAGCCATAGAAATAGATAGAGAACTCATTTTTGTATCTGTGCCATTAAAATGGCGGAAGCCCTCAATGGCGATGGCCATGCTAAAACGGGTTATATCCATGTGTCTATATCTATGGACGCAACCCATTCTAATTTTTGAGCCTGTATAAATAAATAAGTTATTCAAAATGTCGGTTTTTCTGCAAAAGGTTGAGCCTCTTGTGAAGCAAGCAAACTGTAGGCCCCTTCATACTGTACATTTGGTATATTATTTTTTGTTGCTATATTTATTTGTATAGAGAACTGCTTTGTATTTTTCTAATAAAATATCAATAAAATTGTTATTATTCTATGTCTGGTGAAGTGCACAGAGAATCCTTGTCCTCATTTCAACTCGGATTCATTCATTTGTAAAAAAATCTTTTTTTATGAAAGTCCTATTGGTCAGATAATATGTTGAATTATATTATGTGAACACACTCACTTATTTTGTCCATCTACACTAAAGCGGAATAAGTAATGACCCTTGACCCCAATCTTCTCTGTTGAACTCCGACTCATTAACATTAGCTTTCCTGTCAACACAGCAGCTGCTCTGGTCCATGATGGGGGGGTTGGGTCTCAGGGTAACAATCAATCCCACTCCTCTCCACTCTGAGTCTCCTAATTCCTCACCTCTCTCTCTCTCACACACATCCCAGACACTGGTCATAGAGCTGAGATTGTCTTTCAGGTCTGACATGATGATTTGAGGATTTTGTATACACACTATCTACAAGCAATTGTTTTGAATTACCAGAAGATGAACGATAACTGTGTTTCCAGACTAACTGTTTACAGATTAATGTTACCCTGATGGGAGACATTTGGGTAATGATGGTGGTTGGGGAAAGGAATAGCTCAGACTCGCTTTACATACTGTAGGCCTATAGCGCTGGACCACCACATGAAGGTATAAACGCTGGTAAGAATGTTAGTCTAATTTTCCTGTTAGCATGGCTGTTAATTGGAGGAAATTCAGTTTGTGTTTGGGAGGAATGTCAAGGTGTGGATCAGTAGCCTATAGATTTTCTGAGAGTGTGGCAGACGCGTTATGTAATAATGAGTTAAACGAAGCTTCCGAAATATTGCTTTCAGACACGTTTTGCTCGATTCAAGGTGAATGAATAGACAAATGCTTAGAATGAAAAAAGCAATGTTAGCTACAGTGTGTTGCCCTCAGGGAATCTGTATTTTGAGATGAATAATGTTTTTTGGGGGGGAATACAGTATACATTAATAGATCATTTTAGATCTGTGTATATTTCTACACCATTGGGGAAAGTATCCAAAGTATTTTTGCTTTAGCTGACAAAGCAAAGCCAGTGTGTTTACCTATTGGAAGTGTGAAAGGTCCAATGCAGCTATTTTTATTTCAATATCAAATCATTTCCGGGTAACAATTAAGTCTCTTACTGTGATTGTTTTCAATTAAAATGCCATCTACCGAAGAGCCCGCTCCATCATCGTCAACTACTTCCTCTTCGACTGGTAGAACTTCACCATGTTCTTCTGGTGTGGGCATCATACACACTCCCAATCAGAAAAACATCCCCTTAGCCAAGACATACCCCCCAACCTCTTCAGTGATTTGAGGCGTCGGATTACTACCTGTAAAAGCCTCGGGGTCGATCACCACCCACTCCACAAGCTGGTTGTCCTCCTCTGTTGTCCTCCTCTCCTCTAGTTCTATCTCGTTAACGTTGTAGGTCTGGGAACTGAACACAGGGGAGACACAGACATCCATAGACAGTCACAGTCATCCATTACTGTTTACAAGACAGCATGCTGAAAGGAGACATTAGCATGTTTGTTAGGAGTATTGTCCCTGGCCTGGCTGACAGGGAGAGATTGAAGAAAGACAGTGAATACATCTGAATATTAAAGTACCTTCCTTTCTTAAACTGTTATTTTCTTGGATTTTTTTTTTTTTATTAGGATCAGGTGGATGAATGCAAAAACACAGACCTTTCATATCAGTAAGCTGTCTATCATGTTGACCAACTTGGTCTTCCTCATATTTGTTGTTTAAATTACTGTGTGCTTATTGGCAGACCAGGTAGAGGCATTACCCGTATCCTCTATATATTTCCTAAAAACAAATACAAAGTTCTCTCAACACCCATCGCTCTCTCGTTCTCTCTATTTTTCTCTCTTTTTCTAGCCAGAATTGGATATTGTTCAAGGCAGCATATCTGGAAGTCATGACACTATTCATATTAACTCTAGCTCTCTACTGTTGCCAGAGAATGGGGAGTGGATCATCAAGTACAGGCCCGCTAAGAAGCTGATCAACCAGCTCTACACTAAAGATAAGTTAGAGTACCAGGAAGGGGTGTTCTTCCTGATCATCCATCAACTGACTGACTCTCTCTGTGGTTGTGGGGTTCCAGAAGTGCACCGTGTCCATCATGATCCTCCTGGCCCAGATTGTCTTCCTCATCCTCATAGCCAAGAATGTTCCAGAAACCTCCCAGGCTCTAATAGGAAAGTAAGACCAATTTAACCACAGAGATCCTATTAAATTAGTTATGTGTAGTATTATTGATGTTGTGAACCTGTATTGTTTCATTGGCTTCTGATAATATAAAGGTGAATATGTCTTTGCAGGTACCTGCTGTTTGTGATGTCTGTCACCACCATCGTAGAAATAAACTGAGTCATAGTGTGCAAAAATGTCTCTATGGACCCCCAATACCAACCTTGCCTCAGAGCATTTCGTATCATCCTGTACGTAAATCGGAGACAAGCAATTTAGTATGATATGATATTTCATATGGTATGTATTAATTAGTGGATGTCCATCAGGCATTCATATGATATGTTACGAATTACAACTCATATTATATGTTATGAATTTGCCAAACGTACAATATGTTATGAATTTACAAAACGTACAATATGTTACAAATTCACTATAGATGGCTAACATTAGCTAACGTTAGCTAGGTTAGGGGTTAAGGTTAATGTCAGGATTAAGTTTAGGAGTTAGGTTAAAGGGTTAGGGTTAGGGGAAAGGTTAGCTAAAAGGGTTATAATTAGAGTTAGGGAAAAGGGATACTGCCATCCCACATTGTTTATGAAAATGTATAACACTCCAAAATATACCGTAACCCTAAAGATCTTTATTTATTAAATGCATTTAAGTTAAGTAGTTGCAAAGTAGCTAAAAAGTATTGAGTAATTGAAAAGTTGCTAATTAGCTAAAAAGCTTCAGTTGTCCGTGATGAAATTCGAACTCGCAACCTTTGGGTTGCTAGACATTCACGTTGTACGCACACCACTCACCCCGACCAACCACCTTAGGTAACCATCTGTCTTATGTTATCATACTAAACGTAATATATCATACTAATTAGAGTGCCACGAATTTACTTTACTATGTTATGTCTAGTCTATGAGACCAGGCTGCCAATACATACATCATGACCAATAAAGTCAGGAAGGTAAGACTGTAAGACTGTGATCAGCAAGTTTGTCAAAAGCTTTCATGCCTCAAATACATGGGCCTCTGCATTATGAGATGGCTTGTTGTTAGGCCATAAAGGAACGTTTGGCTGCTCTGGTGGTGTTGACCTTTGACCTTGTTGACTTCATGTCCTGCTGAACATCCTGCCTCGGCTGCTGAGGATGCAGATCTGACCGGATGCAGATCTGACCATAGTCTGAGGACTATGACTTCAGTGATGGAACCAGTAATGGTCACAGTACCAATGGAGGGCGTAACATATTTCTAGTCCCCTGCCGGCGCTACAGCTCCCTGGGACTCATCCCCAAGGCAGAGGAATACGCCATGAATACAGCCCGGTTGGAACTCATGTTCTACAGGCTCAGAGAGAGGGACGGCCTGATGAAATCTGCACTGGAGAAGATCTGTGAGTAGGATTACTAGGATATTTTCCAGGGGAATATGGGGAATTGATGGGAATTTTTGGTTACACTGTACCTACCCTGCACTTACAGTTAAGGGTTGAACCAGGATGTTGACATGAAGCTAAGGTTAAGGTTTAAGGTTAGAGCTAGGGTTTTATTTTTTTATTTTTTATTTTACCTTTATTTAACTAGGCAAGTCAGTTAAGAACAAGTTCTTATTTTCAATGACGGCCAAGGAACAGTGGGTTAACTGCCTTGGTCAGGGTTAGGGTTACTGCTGTCAGTTGGGAGCACCGGGAGGGGAGCACTGGCCTGGGGGTCGTTTTTGCCTGCCATGAATAGTCAACTTGACCAGCGATAATATATCAAGCAGGAATGAGTTGACAGAGAATCCACGCATCAGGCGCGACTCTCACTCTCTCGCTGCAGTCCCCGCGCCAAAAATGACATCAGGTCTCTCTCTGCGACGCACATAGCAACCGTCTACCTGTTTCTCTACCGATAACATTTTAGACAAGTCGCACGACGAAATGGACGGTCAGAAAAAGAAAGGTGGAGCAGAGAGGGAGAGAATAAAAAAGAGAAAGGCCCTTGCCAAAGACGCAGCTAAATGCTGCAAAATAAACGACATGTTCGCCAGTAAGGGACCAGGTCAGTCAAAAACAGTAGCTAAAACACACACACTGACACACACACGACACCCAGCATGGCTAGCTAAGTAGCCTAGCTGATAATAGTGACACAACGACCGGTAGGCTAAACAGTTTGCACGTCTTCGTGGAGGAATTATATCATAGCAATGAGTGCAACATAGCGATCATAATATGACATTGAAGGCAATATGTTTCAACTAGTAAAAAATAGTAAACCTAGACTATGGACTTGCCAGCATTCGGTCATGACTCATGCCACAAAAGCTAGGGAAAGTGCACATACACTGTACAGTGAAACAGGCTACAGTAACGTAACCATAATACATCCATGAACGTAACACAGTAGCCTGTGTGACACAACACAGGAAATGACAAAGATAATTAGCGCCATCAGTACCAGCATTACAAGTTACAATAATATACAGCTCTGGGAAAGATTAAGAGACCACTCCAAATTAAGAGACCACTCTTAATTTTTTTACAGAGCTGTATTAATGTAGCCTACTGATACACTAATGATAGTATGATAAGAGTATTTTCTTTGTAAAGGTGGAGAAGGAAGCAGCAGCAGCACTAGAGCTTCAGGTGCTCCTGCAGAACTGGAGATGGTGGTCAGTTCATAGTCAGACTCAGAGCAGGAACCTTCAGGTACAACTTCAGAGCACAAACCTAAACATGTAAGCTATGATTATAGATTAATATGTGCTTTATTTATGAGATTATCAGTAGGACTGTAATCGGGGGCATACAATCGATGACTGCACAAGTAATACAATTTTAAGTTTAGGTTATTTACAATGTTAATCTCATTCTGCAGAGCAACCAGAGGTGCAGAGAGAGAGAGAGAGAGAGAGAGGTTCAGCGCCCAGTACAGGGAAAATAGAAAGGGACAGCGAATGCACTGAAAATCTATTTTATTAATTTGCCCATTCTCAGTCAAAGGATTTTGACTTATTTTTTCAGTACCACCCAAAACAAACCCCCCAAAGAGTCATTCCCAATGTATTCCACTATAAAGATGGCATAAACAGAAAATGGCCGACATACAATGAAGTAACTCACTCCTTGTTCTGCTCAGTATGTCTTGCATTCGCAAAACCTTCAGCCAGTGATAGTGCATTTGTCAAAGGAGGCATGCAGACCTGGAAACATGCCCATCAGAGAGTACAGGAACATGAACACTTTAAAAGTGCCTTCCTCACCATCTTAAATAAGCATGCCCCACTCAAAAAATGTAGAACTAGGAATAGCTATAGTCCTTGGTTCACTCCAGACCTGTCTGCCCTTGACCAGCACAAAAACATCCTGTGGCGTTCTGCATTAGCATCGAATAGCCCCCGTGATATGCAACTTTTCAGGGAATTTAGGAACAAATATACACAGGCAGTTAGAAAAGCTAAGGCTAGCTTTTTCAAACAGAAATGTGCATCCTGTAGTACTAACTCAAAAAGGTTCTGGGACACTGTAAAGTCCATGGAGAATAAGAGCACCTCCTCCCAGCTGCCCACTGCTCTGAGGCTAGGAAACACTGTTACCACCAATAAATCCACTATAATTGAGAATTTGAATAAGCATTTCTCTACGGCTGGCCATGCTTTCCAGCTGGCTACCCCTACCCCGGTCAACTGCCCGGCACCCTCCACAGCAACCCACCAAAGCCACCACCATTTCTCCTTCACCCAAATCCAGACAGCTGATGTTCTGAAAGAGCTGCAAAATCTGGACCCATACAAATCAGCCGGGCTAGACAATCTGGACCCTCTCTTTCTAAAATTATCTGCCGAAATTGTTGCAAGCCCTATTACTAGCCTGTTCAACCTCTCTTTTGTATCATCTGAGATTCCCAAAGATTGGAAAGCTGCCGCGGTCATCCCCCTCTTCAAAGGGGGTGACACTCTAGACCCAAACTGCTACAGACCGATATCTATCCTACTCTGTCTTTCTAAGGTCTTCGAAAGCCAATTTAACAAACAGATTACCGACCATTTCGAATCCCACCGTACCTTCTCCGCTATGCAATCTGGTTTCAGAGCTGGTCATGGGTGCACCTCAGCCACGCTCAAGGTCCTAAATGACATCATAACCGCCATCGATAAGAGACATTACTGTGCAGCCGTATTCATGGCCAAGGCTTTCAACTCTGTCAATCACCACATTCTTATTGGCAGACTCGACAGCCTTGGTTTCTCAAATGATTGCCTCGCCTGGTTTACCAACTACTTCTCTGATAGAGTTCAATGTGTCAAATCGGAGGGCCTGTTGTCCGGACCTCTGGCAGTCTCTATGGGTGTGCCACAGGGTTCAATTCTTGGGCCGACTCTCTTCTCTGTATACATCAATGATGTTGCTCTTGCTGCTGGTGATTCTCTGATCCACCTCTATGCAGACGACACCATTCTGTATACTTCTGGCCCCTCTTTGGACACTGTGTTAACTAACCTCCAGATGAGCTTCAATGCCATACAACTCTCCTTCCGTGGCCTCCAACTGCTCTTAAACGCAAGTAAAACTAAATGCATGCTATTCAATCGATCACTGCCCGCACCTGCTCGCCCGTCCAGCATCACTACTCTGGACGGCTCTGACTTAGAATACGTGGACAACTACAAATACCTGGGTGTCTGGTTAGACTGTAAACTCTCCTTCCAGACTCACATTAAGCATCTCCAGGTCGCAGTTGCAAATGAGAACTTGTTCTCAACTAGCCTACTTGGTTAAATAAAGGTGAAAAAAGAGAAGCAAGACCCATAGAGAAAGTGCAGAAGCCTTTCTCCTGAGAGTCAGCAAAGCAGACATCTGTACCCTTCTGAGTGATAAGCAAATGTCAGTTCAACGAGACCAGGTCAGAAAGAGGAGGCAGGTCATGTAACATGTGATTGATGTTGTTAAAGTTATTGGTAAATGTGGGCTTAGCTACGGAGGACACAGACACGAAGCTGCATATAACTTGGAAAACATGGCCGTCAATCATGGCAAGTTTCTTGAGCTTATATTGTTGCTAAGCAAATATGATGTCTGCCTACAAGAGCATGTTTGTAACGACTCTCGTTGGTGGTAGGAAGAGTAGACCAAAGCGCAGCGTGGAAAGTGTTCATGATTCCTTTATTCACAAAACACTTAAACAAAATACCAAAAGGCGAAAACGAAAGTGCACAGTTCTGTCAGGCACGGATCTAAACAGAAAACAAGATCCCACAAAAACCCAAAAGGAAAATGACAACTTATATATGATCCCCAATCAGAGACAACGATAGACAGCTGCCTCTGATTGGGAACCACACTCGGCCAAAAACAAAGAAATAGAAAACAGACTTTCCCACCCGAGTCACCCCCTGACCTAAACATAGAGAATAATAAGGACCTCTAAGGTCAGGGTGTGACAGTACCCCCCCCCCCCCCCAAAGGTGCGGACTCCGGCTGCAAACCTGAACCTATAGGGGAGGGTCCGGGTGGGCATCTACTCTTGGTGGAGGCTCCAGTGCGGGACGCAGACCCAGCTCCGCTTGAGGCTCCCCCCACTTCGGTGGCGCCTCTGGTGTGCAGGGATCGTCACCAGGACCTCCGGACCGTAGATCGTCGTCGGGGACTCCAGGCTAGGAACCCCCCCCTGTAAGCTCCGGACTGGGGCCCGTTGCTGGAGGCTCCGGACTGGGGCCGTTGCTGGAGGCTCCGGACTGGGGACCGTCGGTGCAGACTCCGGACCTTGGCTCTTCACTGGAGGCTTCGGGCCATGGATCATCACTGGAGGCTTCGGGCCATGGATCATCACTAGAGGCTTCGTGCCATGGACCAGGTCAGAAAGAGGAGGCAGGTCATGGAACGTGTGATTGATGTAGTTAAAGTTATTGGTAAATGTGGGCTTAGCTACACAGGCACGAAGCTGCATATAACTTGGAAAACATGGCCGTCAATCATGGCAAGTTTCTTGAGTTTATATTGTTGCTAAGCAACCCTAACCCTAACCCTAACTCTGACGATAGACAGCTGCCTCTGATTGGGTTCCATACTCGGCCAAAAACAAAGAAATAGAAAACATAGACTTTCCCACCCGAGTCACCCCCCTGACCTAACCAAACATATAGAATAATAAGGATCTCTAAGGTCAGGGCGTGACAATGTTAGTGATTGCATTGAGAAGTGCAAAAAGCAGATGGGAAGTAAAGGAAGCGGGTCCTTGGTAACTTTGATGTCCAAAACAACAGCAAATAATGTAATTGAAGTCATCAGAATGTTGATTCAGTGAGACAATTGCTGTTGAAATGAGAAAGACAGGGATGTTCTCAGTACAAATGGACACAACACAGGATTTAACATCCAAAGACCAGTGTGCAGTAGTTCTGCGATATGTCACTGATGTTGTCCACGAGAGACTCATTGCGGTCATTGACTGTGAGTCATCGACTGGACAGTACTTTGTGGACCTTGTGAAACAGACCCTTGCGAAGATTGACATAGATATCAAACAGGTGTTGGTAATGCAACAGACGGAGCAGCTAATATGCAGGGATAGTACAGGGGCTTCTCTGCATTGCTCACAGGAGAGTCTCCTAACCAAGTAACATATGGTGTTACTCACATGTCCTCAACCTTGTGCTAACTGACACCACTGAGGTTGTTGTGGCAAGTGAATCCCTTTTCTTACTACTGAATGACATTGCAGTGTTCGTTCGAGAGTCCTACAAGCGCATGAAGCTATGGGAGGAAACCAGTGAGGACAGGAAACACAGACGGCTTGATGTAATTGGGGAAACACGCTGGTGGGCCAAAGACAAGGCCTTGAGGAAAGTATTTGGAAGCTTTGCAAAGCCTGACTGTGCACTTTACACGGATATGGTCATCACTATGGAAAGAATTTAAAAGGATGTGACCATAAAACCTGCATTCTGAAGCAAGTCCCAAGGGTACAAGGATGCTCTCCTAAAGTATGAAACCATACTTACAGCTGGATTTTTGAGCAGACGTCCCCTCTCTCTAAATACTTGCAAACAAGTGGCATGGATATCGTAACAGCACAGCACTTGGTGACGGGAACAGAAGATAACCTGAGAAAGTGTGCCCGAGACTTTGAGGGTGTGAAGAGGGCAGCAGACGACTTTGTTGAGTGGGCCAATGGGATTCTGAAGGAGCAGAAGGACTGTGATGCCGAAGCTCAGACTGCTCTCCCAGAGAAGAGAACAAAAAAAACAAGAGAAAACCAGGTGAGTTGGCAGAAGATGAGCCCATTGCTAATGCAAACATGGATTACAAAATCAAGATCCACAATGTGGTACTGGACACTGTTGTTGAAAGTATTCACCGCCGTTATGCAGCAAATGCAGTGCTGTGAGCAGATGTCTCCTGCATGAATCCAAAGCATTTTCCTGAGATCAGAGAAAAGGGCCTTCCAAAGACAGCCATGAAGGAGCTCAGCAAATGCTTCCTGAAATTTGATGAACATTCCACTGTTGAGGCATTGCAGGCTGAACTGATCAGCCATGCACAACAGTAAGAAAGACTGAAACAGTCAGCATTGGAGGAGTACAACCAGGGCCGCTGCCGCCGCCAGTGATAAATCAGGGGAAGGCTTTGAGGATCTTGATGAAAGTGTGGAGTTGGTGAGCAGAAGTTGTTCCACATGTTAAAACTGCCCGATATGCTGCTATCTTCTCCTGTCTCAGTACAATCTGCTCACGGATGCGTATCACATCATTGGTTTGGGCTACAAGTTCCTCTGCACCCTATCCATCTCCCAGGTGGCTTGTGAGAGGACCTTCTCCACCCTGAAATTCGTGAAGAACTGCCTAAGAACCTCCCTCATTCAAGAGAACCTTGATGCGTTCCTTTTGATGGCAACAGAGAAGGAGATTCTTATGGGACTTGACAAAGATGACATCATTGACAAGATGGCAGAGAGCAGTGAGTTACTGCGCTGCCTACTGGTTTACTAGTGATAATTACTTACTGGTTACTCGTAGCTATGATATGACTCTTCCTTATTAACAGGCTGACAAGGTGAAAGAAAGTTTGCTGTGAGTTAAAGCTTTTGTACAGAGGCATGTTTTTTGGACTTTCGTATTATACTTGCAGTTATGTGCCAATGTTCAATTTCATTGACTCGGCGTATAGATGGGTTTATTGTGTGCTGTTTGCTTCATGGACACCAGTGAGGGAACATTGTAATCTAAACATTTTTGTAGAGGAGTGCTTTTTCGACTTTTGTATTATACTTACTTACATTGTTGTAGCTTATGTTCAAGTTCAGTGAATGTGTGTGAAGTTTTTGATGCTTTTGATATGCTTGAATATGAAGATAATCATTTGAACATTTGAGCTAACTCTGTATATCTCATTCTCTTTTTAAAAAGTGTAGGCTAATTGTTTTGTGTGTCTAGCCTTGTACATTTGTATGTGCTATGATTAGTGTATTCCTAGTGAGTTTTTGAGGGTGCACCCATAGCCATAGCATACCTTCAAAACTCAGTGTTCAGATAGGCTACATGTTGGTCAGTCGCAAATGTTTGTATTTTGTAATGTGGATAACTTTCTTCCCAGATGAACATAGTGGCCAAATGTATAACTAGTTTTGTACCCGTTACATCAACAAATAGGGTTAGCCTACAAAATTAGCGGTCTGGTGGTTTGCGTGAACAGGGTGGCTTGTGATGGAGTCAAATTCCGGGCCTGAATTATTGTTTCAGTCCGCCCCTGACAAGGAGTACTTACACTACTTGTTGCACTGTACTGACAGGAATAATTACGCATTAATAAGGACAGTGTAATGTTAAATGTTACCAATTTTTCAATTTTAGCTGCAAGAAAATTGCAAAAAATGTGTATCGGTTGATTCCTTATCACTATAGCTCTCTGTTTGACATTTAACCCTAGATATCGGTCTGGAGGGGGGTACGGCCCAAGAATTGGGGGCCATCCTGGCCTAGGCTTCACCGGAGGTGCGCCAGTGTTTGGCATCCTACAAACATATCGCTGAGAGTGCCCAGCAACAAAATTACTTCGAGAGTGTGAGTCTCCCCAAACTGTTGCACCTACCTGGGTGATGCACGGCTACTACTTTGTGCCAGAAGATGTGGTTCCTGGCTGGACAGGTGATTGACAGGGTGTGCTTCATCACCATGGCGCTGTCGTTCCTCATGGGTACCACTGGAATCTTCCTGACGGGGCATTTCAACCAGCCGCCCTCCGTGTCTTTCCCTGGTGATACCAGGAAGTGCCTTCCTCCGTTAGGGAATAACATCACCAATCCCTCTAGGAATGAAACTGGAGCAAATCTACTGGGGTAACACTATATGAAAGGGCATGACATATCCATAAACAAGGAGGCATATAATGAATGGGGTTTAGCACAGGTTTTTGTGGCTAGAGAATGCTTTGAAAGATCTATGGTTATGTATGCACTGGGGGTCTGAGACTGAAACTAAACCATGTGGGTCTGTCACAGGTTTTGCAGTCTATGAGTTTGCTCATTCACTGAGATGAGAAGGGTTTTGGCAGTAGATATCCGTGCTGTATACAGAGGGCTTGACCATAGGCACTGATGCCTTATATGCTAGAAGCATGATATGTGTGATTCAGAGCAATGGTTGAAGGTGTTTTTTAACAGAGATATTACCACTGAGTAATATGCAAAAATTGTATCACACTGTTAACAATTCCAAGATGGCGTAGCAGTCGGACATGTGTTTGTCTTGTCCCATGTAAATAGTCTGTTTCTTCTGGGGTTTTTGTCGTATATATTTTAATCTCACTTTCCTTCTACGAACTAAATATACTTTCCTGTAACCCGCCTCACCCATTGTGGTACGGATCTGCTATTTTATACCTTATAACTGGAACCTCCATCAGCAGCTAGCCAGCTAACTAGCTACTAGCTAGTAGTCATTGTTAGCCACTGCTAGCAGTCTTCACTTTTAGTTTGGACACCAGCCAGCCTCAGCTCGGTCAAGACCTGCCAGTCTGCACAGCGAGATATCAACCCAGAGCATATCGGACTGCTTTTCTCTACCACATCACCGGATTCCTGCCGCAAGCTCTGGACCATTATCGCGGCTAGCTAGCTGCAACCGAGAGGCTATTGTTGGCTAACGCCTCTGTCCCTAAGCAAGCACCAGTTAGCCTTGAGCTAGCCTCGAGCTAGGCCCATCTCCCGGCTAGCCGACGAAGTATACCAGCTAATTCTTGGGCTACAATACCTCTTTTGCCAATTGGCCTGGACCCTTTATTGTCGACACGGAGCCCCGCCGATCCATCATGATTCGTCTGCCGACGTAATCATCATATGTGGTTTCAACAGGCTTTTCCATTGTGATGTCGCCGAAGACCCATCTGCTAGCCCCGGCCCGCTAGCTTTCTGAACGCCGTGTCTCCCGCTCGCCTAGCGTAGTAGCGACTACCGAACGGCTCCCTGACTCACCTATTGCTGCTCATTGGACCCTATGATCACTCAGCTACACAGCTGATGGCTGCTGGACTGTTCACTAACAAGGTACATCACTTTGTTTATCAGCCTCGAACTCAGGTCCTGTGTGTACCTAACTCACCCTCTCTGCCCATTCATCGCCATTTACCAATTGTTGTCTTAGCTCTCCTGATCAACTCCTGTGATTGCTTTATGCCTCTCTCTAATGTCAATATGCCTTGTCTACTGCTGTTTCAGTTAGTTCTTATTGTTTTATTTCAGTGTAAAGCACTGCTTTGCTTTATCTTGGCCAGGTTGCAGTTGTAAATGAGAACTTTTTCTCAACTGGCCTACCTGGTTAAATAAAGGTGAAATAAAAAATAAATGTACTAACTTTAAGGCAACCATCATTCTTCATGTTTTTTGTAAAATGGTTGACTTTATGATTTTTACTTTATTTGTTTTTTGTTCAAATATGAACTTTTTCTCATTAAAAGTAATGGTATAACAACTTTTTGTGATAGGAGCCATGTTCACACTTTCAACAACATAATTTCTAGAAATCAGCCAAACCTCCATGTAAGGATCAATGCCGTTCATCATAACCAAATGCCAACCAATCACATTGGGGTTGTACAAATTCCGGAGGCATGGAGAGAGATGGGGGGTGTCTCCCTATACGCCCTCTCTCACACAGCCATCCCCCGATTCTCTCCTGCCCCCCTCACCCCACCACCCACCCCCTCTCCCAGAAGCAGGATCTCAATTACATGGGTGAGTGGTGCCTTTCTGGCCCAACAAAAGAAAAATCCGGCTGGTTGGGATGGAAACTGGACAGGGGGAGACAGAGTCAGAGAGACCAGTGGGTTGAGAACCCCCCCCCCCCCCCCCCAGCCCTCCATAACACTCATCCTCGCAAACACACACACAGACACACACACACACACATGCTTGAATGCTAGATAGAAGCCTACTTCACCCATCCCTTTTTCAAAAACCCAGATGCTTGCCTGCTAGACACTAACTTCAATCAAGAGATACCAGGGGGTGGACCTTAGACGGTAAGAGCTTGACAAATGGCAACATTTGTTTAAAAAACATACTCACTTACTTCCATCTATATTAATTGTAAACCAGCAACACTGTACATACTTTGCTGTTAAGTAACTTATCATGAAAATAATGTTGTGGAGGATTTTTTTATTTCTTTTACCATATGAGCAGAAAGACAGACATAGAGAGGTTGTTTCTCACTCCATTGAATAGCGTTGAACACTTGTTGCTTCTGGAGCGGAGTACACAGAGCATTCAAATAGAGGTTGTCACCACTACTGTTAAAGGAACAACTGTGCAATATGCTACACTTTGCTGTGAGTCCATGGAGACAGAGTATGTGCAGTAGGTTTCAGACATGGGTTAGATACATTGTAAATGGCTCTTATACCTCTGTAGTTACACTAATTACTCAAGTAGCAACAGAAGCAATACCTTAATACAATGTTGTTACTAGAGTAACTACGGTGTAACTACATAGGTTTGAGAAACACGAAGTGTAAAGAGCAACTTAAAGTGTCACCAAATACAAATCAACAGTGGTATATTACCATAGAGTTGAGTGTCTGAACCAGAGGTATTGTAGATTGTGACAGGTTTTCAATAGGAGATGGATGTAGTGGTTTCAGTGATGCTGTGACGTGAATATGAAATAGCCAGGAGCTGGCCACTGTGTTGCTTCCACTCCGTCTTCAGAGAGGTGAGATTGTTCTGGTGCCAGGGATGTGTTGACTGTGGAGTAAGAGGCAGACACATACTTAGACAGACACGTATTTTTATTTTTTTTCATTTTGGGGTCTAATCCTTTGGATTGTTTGAGAACCTGATCTAAATTGCAGATTATTGGGGTTAATATTGGGATGATATTGGGATAAAGTGAGTGATAGACAATTCCATCTCAATTCCAGTCAATTCTGAAAGTAAACCAAATTCCAATTCCAATATTTCCTCATTGAAGAGCATTGATGACAATTGGAATTGGAATTTCAGTGTACTTCCTGAATTGAGAATAGACTGAAATTCAAACGTAATTGACCCATAGAGAATGATAGAGGACTCTTTTATTTTTTATCTGTCTCATTTTGGCGTCTGTGTGCGCAGAGTCCTCTATTTATATCTATAAATTAGCCCCAACCTTGAACAGTACTTCCTGTCATTACTTCCTGCATCCTGTCCCAGACTATGTCAGCAGTGACCGCCCAGCCCCTCCCCTTCGGCCGTCTGGAGAGAGAGAAGCACATCGAGAGCCTCTTCAGAGCCTTCCACAGTCGAAGGAGGCTCTCCGCCGATCCCCAGGGTTTGCCTGGCTCCATACCCCACCACGGGCCACCTGACCTGGGCTCAGAAGACCAGCAAATGGGTCTAGGCCCTGGAGGTCCGGGGGGTAAAGGGGAGAATGGCCACGTGAGGCCCAGGGCTTCTGTAGGGCCAGAGATAGCAGGGGAGCAGTGGTTGAATGGTGTGGCTGGACAGGAGGGTCTGGCTCTCCTGGACGCAGTCAGCCAACTACGTATCACAGCCAGGCCAGAGCTGCAAGGTTAGTGCAACTTCATGTGTGAAATATACAGTTACATCAGAGTAAAGAATGATTTTGTGCTAACAATTTGCCTATTGATTCTATGAGACAAGGTATGATGTGTGTATTAGTGATAGTCCCTCTGACCTGGTCATGTCATGCTGCTGTGTTCCAGGTCCACAGTGTGTCCCCCGCAGGACCTACAGCATTGCCACCGGGGACAGCAGTGAGCAGCTCTTTGTGGCTGTAGAAGGTACAATAATAACAGTAACATACAGCCATTACACTTGTAGATCCTGAATGTGTCTGTAGACAGACAGAGCTGTGGCCATAGAATAGAATAGTATCTATAGAATAGAATTGAATTTTATTGCCCACCTGAGATGGACATTTTTCTAGTTACCATTTCATTATTGAAACTGGGCCCTCTGTTTCTCCTTCTCAGAGAGTTCCTGTATGTGTCTGCAGTGCTGCGGCCCGGCCCGGTCCTGCTCCCTACAAGGTTTTGACCGCCAGGCCCGCCAGGTCTTCCTGTTTGAAAGACCCCTCAGGGTGGACGCGTGCTGCCTTGGCTGCTGCTTGATGGAAATGAGGGTCTACACCCCCCAACGGCAGCTCTTAGGGAGCGTACGACAGAGGTATGTCTATTCTGAAATCAACCTCCAACCTCTACCTCTCTCCCAGAATATTTCTCACATTTATCCCTACCCCCACTCACTCCAGAATCAAAATGCTGTGCAACGGACAACGAAAAGAGTGTTTGTTAATGTTCAGATAGTCCCTCCATTTCAGACTGTTTCTTCTTTTTGGGGCTTAATGAATACGACCCAGGACTGTAAATAGAATGGGTGGTGCTCCTCTCTCCTCACTCCCGCCCAGTCTCCAGGGAGGCTAAACTGGGGGTAGTTAGCACATAGCACAGCTGTCTGGATGGATGGAGCCAGGCTAACCTGGGTTTCTGGTGTCCTGGGTGGGGAGGAATGTGGCTTCATTCCTACTAGGAAAAACAGCTTTGTGTCTGGCGGCTGCGCCTCTTGTTTTCCCTCATTACATCACCGTGTCCACACC
This sequence comes from Salmo salar, assembly GCF_965601325.2. Classification (NCBI taxonomy): domain Eukaryota; kingdom Metazoa; phylum Chordata; class Actinopteri; order Salmoniformes; family Salmonidae; genus Salmo; species Salmo salar. The sequence goes on from NC_138293.1 coordinate 46,668,961, forward strand.
ACTCAATCAAAATGGTGGCTAAATTCAGTGGAAAAAATGGAAAAGACTAGGCCTAGTTATTTTTGACCAAATGACCACCCCCTCTCCATCGTTTCCTCTATTTCTCTCTCTCTGAAATGCCCACCCCCTCTCCATCGTTTCCTCTATTTCTCTCTCTCTGAAATGCCCAACCTCTCTCTATCGTTTCCTCTATTTCTCTCTCGCTGAAATGCCCACCCCCTCTCCATCGTTTCCTCTATTTCTCTCTCTCTGAAATGCCCACCCCTCTCCATCGTTTCCTCTATTTCTCTCTCTCTGAAATGCCCACACCCTCTCCATCGTTTCCTCTATTTCTCTCTCTCTGAAATGCCCACCCCCTCTCCATCATTTGAAATGCCCAACCTCTCTCCATCGTTTCCTCTATTTCTCTCTCTCTGAAATGCCCAACCTCTCTCTATCGTTTCCTCTATTTCTCTCTCTCGCTCTCTCTGAAATGCCCAAACTCTCATACGTTCCCCCTCTCTTTCCCTCGCTCTCTCTGAAATGCCCAAACTCCCTCTTGCGTTCCCTCTCTCTTTCCCTCGCTCTCTCTCTGAAATGCTGACTCTCTCTCCCAAGTATTTCTCTAGGGTTAGAAGAGGTCTCCTTTGTGTGTTTATTTAGTAGAGCTTGCAGACAAGGCCACCAGAATCACTGAATCCAATTAACAGAGCTCAGAGCAAAGTAGAAGTTTAAATTAGCTCTGTGTTGTATCTCTATTCTACAGTATGGAGGGGTCACCCCGGGAGACCTCTTATGATACCAAGTGGACAATGGTCTCAGTGGTGCAATGCAATAGAAAACTGACCAGCTGAAACCTTGATCATCCATCCGACCATGCAACCAATCAACCCACGCTAGGAAATACAAAACAACAAGAACAATCACCACCCAGGATTGGTCTCTTATCAGCGTCTGTGAGTGGGTGCAGGAGAGGTTGTGTATATGGAGGGAGGTGTGTGTTCACCAGTTGTACCTGTTAACAGATGGAGTATGTTCACCCCTCTCCTGGAAGTGTGTGATTCCGATGGAACCTCCACTATAAGAATCCAGGGATCGTGCTGCCCCTACCGATGCCTCTCTAACCAAGAATTCCAGGTCATTATTATTTCAGGTCATTACCAGCCATTATCTGATTGACTTTGATTGGTCGGATATTTGGTTGATTATCATATTATTTAATTCATTTTAGAATAATTATTTCATTAGGTAATTTATGCCATATGCAAATATCTGTTTCACCACTTCCATTCTACTGTATGCATTTTTATCGCTTTGTCAAACATCAGGTGGTCTCAGCCATCGGTGAGAAAATTGGCTCCATATGGAAGAAATGGCCTGGGTTTAACGAAGAATGCAACATGGATCATGAATACTTTGGGTTAGAGGGTGAGTTATCCTTCGTTTACACCCGAAGCCATATAGCTAAACCTTGGCTTAATAGCTTTACCTTCAAAACAAATAGAAGTATCTACTGTTCGAGAACACTGCAAAACCCCCTCTCCTCCTAAAATCTCTCAATCCTGCAGTTCCACAGGATATGACATCACAGACCAAACTTCTTCTGCTGGCGGCCACGTTCCTACTGGTAAGCATGAAGAAAAATTCTCCCACAAAAAACACCCCAGATAAAATACTGTGGGAATCAATGAATACAACTTGAACCTGACAAACTCTGTACTCCCTACATTGACCCTTCCATCTCTCTCATTCTCTCCCTCTCTCTTTAGAATTATATGTTCTTTGAGATGAGCTGAACTGGCACCAGACAATCAGAGATGAGAAAATGTAGGTAATCAAAAGTGGACTATGAGAACTGCAGAGGCCAAATGACCATCGGCGAGTTTCACAGCTTCGCCCGATGCCACACCGCAGCATCATCAGAGATAGAACACATGGACAGTTGTTTGGGGGAGGGGTGCAAATGTTAGCGACACCAAAGATGTACTAGTCTGCATGGCATGACCTCCTTTCCTTTATTTAGTTCTCATGTAGTTGTCCTAGTAGAAGAGATACATCCAATTAAACTGAATAGATACCTTGCATTGGCTTATGCTCCCATCACAACAATTTGACTGATTGACAATCAGTTCATACTTTCTTTGTTTGGAAAAATACATGTTTTCCTCATCATACATACGCCACCGGTGAATCACAGAATAGAACACTGAAGCCATTGGTTAGCAGCAGATGCATAATCAACATTTATTGCTATAATCCATCAGGTGTATATCCATCAGACAGTACTTTCCTCGTTTTGACAAGACACCCTTTTTCCAGCACCACCCACCCAATCCTAGGCAGTATATCATCAGGGGGGAGAAGATGGAAGGAGCCCCAAGCTCTGGCCTGGGACCAGTTTCTGTTCTGTAGCACTAAATGGTGAGGGGGTCAGATGAGCTGATCCAGGTCAGTGTTCAGGGACTCCTTCTACCCGGGGGAAATATCACAGCAGGGCCACCATTCTAGCCTGGTCCCAGATCTATTTGTGATTTTGACTAACTCCATGATCATTGTCAAGCCAAACTGTTTTGCATGACAATTCCATAAGGTGTTGGCAAGAGAGCAGAAACAGACTGACACCCAGGCTACCACCATTCCACACTGGAGAGATTATGTTGTCACAGATAACATTGTTACAACATTATTACATTGTTGTTAAAGTTGTAATTTTATGTCCATCTTCACTGTGGGATCTTGAAAGGCATTTTGAATGTTTAATCTGGGTTGGGTCCGTCTCGAGGCCAGGCACAGTGATATAGGCAGCTAGGCAGTCCATTCTAAAGAGGCCGTTTCACGTTACCCGCGGTCCCCCTTTAGGATGGTCCCCATCCTTTGGGTTGAAAAGTTCCTGGTCAAAGGTAAAGAATCAAGTTCTCGATTCTCATTAAGTAAATAGAGTTCTCAAAAGGACATATCTTTTTCTAGAAATATATTTTTGTACGTAATAATATTTCTAGTTTAAATAACTAGAGGCATTGTAGTTAAAATACTGCACTATAATAAAATAACTTCCACCAGCAACCCTGTTTAGTTTCAGAGTTAAAAAAAAACAGATACATTTTCTCTGCTGTACATTTAAAACTCTACCAAAGGGAACTGTGATTGTGCTACACAATGATGAATATACTGTATATACCTATTTATGGGAAGGGTTTGGTTTAATATTCTGTTAGAAGAAGATTCCGTCAACAGTCATTGGCCAAAGTCTCCCTCTGTTGGCAGATCAGGGACAGTGTAGCTTGAAAAACACCCACTGAGGTTTCATTAATCTCTGACTGACAGGCAGATAAAAAAGCATTTTTCTTATTTGCTCCAACCAACCGACAACCGGCTTGGTTCCGTGTTCCGTACAGTGGATTTTCTTTTTCAGTTAAGTTCAAATGGGTTCCATGAGCCATAGAAAGGAAGGAATGCTCTTTTGCCACTGTCCCCCCTCTCTTCATCTCTCTCTATCTCTCCCTCGCTGTCGCCATGTAAAACAGTACTGATCCTTAAAAAGGTATTATTCCTCCGGATTTCATCCAAAAGACACTACACACAAATCTAGAGATATGAGAGAGAGACAAACATAAACAGAGACAGTTAGGTTATTGAAACACTCAGTTCCTATAATTGACTACTAGCGTACTAATACAGTAGTACTAATAATAGTACTGATCATGACTAGTGTCATGATTTCCATGCACAGAGACACAACAGAAGTAAGAACATGAGGCAAGCCAGTGTGTAGGAATATGAATTAAGACATAGCAGCTCCTACCCTTGGCAGAAACTCACAGCTTTAGAGACTAGCGACCACCAACAGCGTTCACCAGACCATGGAAGTCCTCCCAGGCCCTGAGAACAGACAGAACCCCCCAGGTATCACAGACTGTTTTAGCCTACTGAGCTAAAGCCGAGTAGCTCAGGCATTAGCTCTGTGTTTGTGTGTGTGTGTATTTACTTGATGCTGTCGGTGTGTGTCTTGTACTCCATAATGGTGTTGGGGGGTAGGTTGAGGACCCTACGTAGAGTGTCTCTGATCCGGGTAATGGTGGCCTGGTCACTGGCTGTCTTGTTCCAGATGGAGATTATGTCCTCCTGGAGGAAAGACATGAGGGAAGCATGGTGTTGGCAACAATAGACACTGGAACAGAGAATGTGTGTGTGTCTGTGTGTGCATGCGCGCGTCTGGCTCTATGTATGTGTGTACCTGGAAGCGTACAGACACCACAGCGCCACAGATCTCCTCCCCCACCATAAACTGTTCCCCCAGCATGGCCAGAATCAGATTCTCCCAGCAACGAGACGCCAGGCCCTTCCTCAGCCGGATAATCCACTTCCCACCTAGCTTATTGGCATCGTCCTAGAGAGACACAGAGAGAAGATAGACATGGGCATTAGGCAGGAAACAAATGTGTCATATTCATTAGGGCACACCGAAACCAAACATTCTGCAATTGAAAAAGAAAATGAGCATTCCTAATTAGTTTAGGCAGTCCCTTCCTGATCCCGTCTGTTTTCTTCTATTTGCTTCCTAATGAATACAACCCTGGTAATGGGGAACAGGTGAAGACAGTGATCTAAGGTCAGCTGAGTGAGCTCATAAAGATAAGGATAGATCAAAAGAATACAGGAAGCGAGACATCCCACTCCCCCAATGAAAAGAAAATGAACTAAGTAGACAAGACCCAGCTGCTATCGCATTGGTGTCTATGGGAGAGCCACCCACTTTAGACAGAAACTGAAAAAAATGTTAAATGGTAAACAGCCTGAGTGAACTATCTCCATTTATCCACCATCTTTGCTACCCACCTCCCACATGGGTTTGATACCTTCCTTGAAAAGGTGGAAGTCGCTGTGGCCTGTCAGGTCGCCCGGACGGATCATGTGACTGTAGAAACGCCAAAACTGCTCCACCTGGTGGACCGGAGGACAGATTTAGTCTAGAACCCTAGATACATACTAAACTAGATCAGTTGAGTCTAGAAACTGCAAAGGTGAAAGGCAAAGAACAACGGTTCCCAATAGGGACTAACCGAGGCAAAGCTGCCGATCTGTTTGATGTTGGATTCGTAGCTCTGGGTGCTGGCAGGCCGGCCGGGGGTGCGCCTGGAGTACCAGAAGGAGTAGTTATACTGGAGGGGGTGCTCCCCTACCCCTGGAACTGCAATCTGAACAACAGAGCAGAGACAGACAAGATATGATCAGGCACTTTTATCCTAAAGCAGGCACTTTTATCCTAAAGTAATTTTAATTTATCCTTTATTTAACTAGGGAAGTCAGTTAAAAACAAATTCTTATTTACAATGAAGGCCTACCACAACCAAACCTGGACGACACTGGGACAATTGTTCACCGCTCTATGGGACTCCCAACCACGGCTGGAAGTGATACAGCCTGGATTCGAACCAGGGACTGTAGAGACGCCTCTTGCACTGAGATGCAGAGCCTTAGACCACTGCGCCATTTATTCACACTTACAGTGCCCATGAAAGTATTCACCCCTTGACTTTTTCCATATTTTGTTGCGTTAGAGCCTGAATTTAGAATATATATCACTGACCTACAAACAATATCTCCTTATTGTCAAAGTGGAATTATCTTTTTTGAAAAGTTTGCTAATTAATAAAAAATTAAAAGCTGATGTCTTGAGTCAATAAGTATTAAACCCCTTTGTTATGGCAAGCCTAAATAGTAAAAATGTCCTTAAAAAGTCACAGAATAAGTTGCATGGATTCACTCTGTGTGCAATAATATCATTTAACATTATTTTTTATGACTACCTCATCTCTGTGCCCCACACATACAGATAATTGTAAGGTACCTCAGTCGAGCAGTGAATTTCAAATACAGATTCAACCACAAAGACCTGGGAGGTTTTCCACTACCTCGCAAAGAAGGGCACCTATTGGTAGATGGGGGAAAAAAATTAACAGACATTGAATATCCCTTTGAGCATGGTAAAGTTATTAATTACACTTTGGATGGTGTATCAATTCAGCCAGTCACTACAAAGATACAGGCATCCTTCCTAACTCAGTTGCTGGAGAGGAAGGAAACCGCTCAGGGATTTCACCATGAGGCCAATGGTGACTTTAAAACAGTTACAGAGTTTAATGGCTGTGATATGAGAAAGCTGAGATTGGATCAACAACATTGTAGTTACTCCACAATACTAACCCAATTGGCAGAGTGAAAAGAAGGAAGCCTGTAAAGAATAAACATATTCCAAAACATGCATCTTGTTTGCAACAAGGCACTAAAGGAATCCTGCAAAAACATGGGGCAAATTCAATACAACACATTACTGAGTACCACTCTCCATATTTTCAAGCATAGTGGTAGCTGCATCATGTTATGGGTATGCTTGAAGTAAAAAAATGAAACGGAATGGAGCTAAGCACAGGCAAAATCCTAAAGTAAAACCTTGTTCAGTCTGCTTTCCACCAGACACAGAGAGATGAATTCATCTTTCAGCAGGAAAATAACCTAAAACACAAGGCCAAATCTACACTGGAGTTGCTTACCAAGAAGACAGTGAATGTTTCTGAATGGCCGAGTTACAGTTTTGACTTAAATCAACTTGAAAATCTTTGGCAAGACCGGAAAATTGTTCTCTAGCAATGATCAACATCCAATTTAACAGAATTTTGAAAGAATAAAGGGCAAATGTTGCACAATCCAGGTGTGGAATGCTCTTGTAGACTTACCAAGAAAGACTCACAACTGTATTCAGTGCCAAAGGTGCTTCTACAAAGTACTGACTCAACGGTGTGAATACTTATGTAAATTCGATATTTCTGTAGTTATTTTCAATAAATTTGAAAAAATTTATAAAAACATGTTTTCACTTTGTCATTATGGGGTATTGTGTGCAGATGGGTGACATAAAAAAAATCTTGAATACATTTGGAATTCAGGCTGTAACACAACAAAATGTGGAATAAGTCAAGGGGTATTTATACTTTCTGAAGTCATGGTAACTCCTTTATTCAGTACACCATATGAGACAGGAATTGTACTCATAAAGCTTGAAGTTCAGATATCAACATTGTGCTCCAAACAGGGACGGCTTGCCGAAATGACATGTGCCCTGGGGCCCACAACCTCCAGGGTCATAAGCAATGGCAAAATGTGTTGAATTGCAGGAAATTTGCTTTGAAACTGTAACATTTTCTCTCAGCCTCATGGCAAAATTAGTAAAATAGCAGGAAATGTGCTTTTCATTTTTTTTTTTTTAAATAGCATGAGATTAGCTATAAAACAGCAAATGTTTCACTCTGCCCCATAGCAAAATGTGTAGAATTGCTGGAAATTTGTTTTAAAATGTAATACTTTCTGTCAGCCTCAAGTCAAAATATGTAGAATAGCATTATAAAACTGAACATTTTCAATGAAAACAACTTTCTGTCCCCCCCCCCCAAAAAAAAAATATATATGTGACTTGTTTCAGGAAACTAAAATTGTTTTTTGGCAGACATTCCTTCTGGAACATCAAATGTGCTGTCTGAAGCCTTTAGTCCTGAACCAGAGCTTCTTTACAGGCCTGCTTTCTTCAACAACAAAAAACCCCAAGTAAACCGGCCGTATTTTAATAATAAAAAAAAGAAAAGAGAATGTAGTTATCAACAGCAATTATAAAGAATGTTATTGAAATGCGACTGAAAAAACAATAATGCATTTAAAACAGAGTTTGCGTTTACACACTACTAGTTAGTCATTTAGTCTTAAGGCAGATTTTCTTTTCTTTTTGATTATTAAAATACGGCCGGTTTAGTTGGTTTAATATTCAGCTTTTCTTCTAACTAATTCCCAAGATACTTATAGGAGCCTAGTTGGTTTAGCCACAGAAAAAGTCAGGAACCTTCCAGCTAGTCATGATTGGCTGAGATAATGGAAAGGCTGGACATGCCGAGAGATGAGTTCGGATTAGTCTGCCATGTAGCACGTTTCTGTCTATAACATGAGCTGCTCAGCTTTTTAAAAATATATCATGAAGAACTGCATAAGTGTTGCTAATGCTCTCCACTTTCTGGAGGACCGAGTTTTGAAATCAGTGGAATACCCAGTGGAAGCAGAGTATGATAGCTAAGGAGATGGAGAAAATTCTGGCGTTTGATTGCAAATAACGGAGGGATTACAAAATAGAAAAGAAGAATGCTGTTGTATTGCACCTTCAAACTAAGGGCAACCATGGAATCCGTGACAGAGAGGGAGAAGTATTCATCCATTTATACAGGTAAGAGAGTCTAGCTAGCTACATTTTCAGATATTATACGTTTCTAATTTTTTCAGAAAGTTGTTTTCATTGAAGTTAAAGCATACTGTTAGCTAGCTAGCTAATGTTAGCTGGCTGTCTCGCTAGCTAATGTTACATGTATGATCTGTATAGTAATATTATTTGTATCTCAGAGCCATTTGCATTGCTAGTTATAGCCTAATGTTAGCTAGCTAACATTACATTTACATTTAAGTCATTTAGCAGACGCTCTTATCCAGAGCAACTTACAAATTGAACCTAGTTGGTTGGTTAGCTTTAGCTACCAGCAGATTCATGAAGGGTAGTAACGTTATGAGTTGGGATTATGGTTCATTGTTTAGCTAGCTAGCTATCTACATGTCTAAACAAAAGACTCCACTATGCAAGTACTGTCAACTAACCCCATTCCGTACAAATTTGCACAACTGTTGCATTCAAACGAGGCTGAAATGAAAACTATTGGGACTGTAGCGACTGTGTTGGCATCAAAATCTGGGGTGTGAACTAAAATTATATTCAAGCGTTGATTGACATGGTATCTGCCAATAGTATTGGAGAAAAGTTTAAAAAACGGACCCCTCCGACACTACGTTAAATGTTGACGTGTCATGAAGTAACGTACAGTACGCATAAACCAACTCATTCTGTGTCGTACAGCCTCTCTCCACCAGGTGTAGCGCTTCTCACGCAGTTTAAAAATAACAAAGGGACAGGGACAAGGTACGTGGGGATACCTAGTCAATTGTACAACTGAATGCATTCATTTTTGGCATCATTACTGCAAGCCATCATGACTCTCAAAAGCCGCAACAGCCGCTGTTTATTTCTGAAGATAACTTTAGCGCAGCCCTAAAAACCTGGTTCAAATTCGACACAAACCTTCCAATAGGTATGTAATGACACATTATATAAACTCTTGATAGTGTTTTATTTACATTTTAGAGGTGATAAATTGGACAGATCGGGTGAAAAAAAATACATTTCCCCACATGGCTTATCTCCCCCTTTCTCTATCACGCAGTAAGTTTCGTTTCCCCAACCGTCATTTTAAAAAAGACCCGACGGAGCTCATTGCCTTCTTCAATCATGCAGAGCCGGGCAGCAAAAAAGAGGAGAAATTGTGCTTTACAATGGTATTCATATTACAGTTGACCTGGAAGTATTATGTTTGTGGGGTGCTAAAATAAGGTCAATTGTACGTTACAGCGTGATGTACAGAAGTGCATTAGCTTACAGCAACCATTTCATTGTACCGTTTACACCTACTGTATCCTGTGCATGTTACAAATAAACATAGATTTTATTTGATATGTGAGTTTTCCAGAGACGGTAATGTGAAGAACAAAATGACCTACACCAAAGTCAAATTAGGGTATAACGTTAGGAGGACGAGACAGTAACCATGTTCTAAAATTCTTCGGTAGAATGCCCTGCTTATATTTCGTCACACTCACAACCGTAAGCTATTTTCTGTAATTCGCTCGCCATTAACTTGTAAATAATGATCTTGTTGAGAGTTTATTTTCCTGTAATAGCGAATACAAATGAGCTAAAGCTAAGACGTTGTCAGCTATATGATGTGGTTAATGTTAGCTAGCTAACAAGCTAGAAACTTAACAAAACATTGTCTATAAAGTTGCTTTTATTTGCCTGGTTTGCTAGATTGACATATACCAATTAATTTTTTAACTAATGAGCTTATTGGTGTTAAAATACACCAGTTATGCTATTTTGGACCATCATGCAACCTGTCGTTTTTTGTGTTTATACTTTTTCATATTTTTTAAATACTTTTTTTTTATGTCGGACGACAATAGAACATTCATTGATGTCACTGTGACAACTGTCTACATACATGTCAATAGACGTAGTATAAACCAGCCTTTAGTCTTGAAATCTTTGGTTGTTTAGTACAGTACCATACTCACTCTGTATAGCACATGGCCTCATGTGAATCCTTAAAGAGATGGGTGGGGTTAAAGCTTAAGAGGGTGTGAATGATGCTGAATGGATGTAGACAAAGAAGACCTCTCCAGTAGGTGTACCAAAACATTTTCTCAAATGTATCAAGAGACATTTTCTCAAAAGTGGGGTTTTCAAGCTTATCAACTTTCAAAGCAGAATTACTTTCCCATTGTTACCCAACTGTAGTGTATGATATACAATTGTTTTTCTCTGAGTCTCTACTTTTATCCAATGTTAAAAACACAATTTCAAATTTTGCTACATAGACTGAATCGAGCGGGTCGGTCACATATATATATTTTCTTTTTTGGGTTGTGGGGTGGTGCCCCGTGGCCCCAAATGCAGTAGTCCGGCCTTGGCTCTAACAAACTGAGCCATCACATCTATAATGTATCTCATTTAGAAAGCATAACAAACTAAGCCATCACATCTATAATGTATCTCATTTAGAAAGCATAACAAACTGAGCCATCACATCTATAATGTATCTCATTAAGAAAGCATAACAAACTGAGCCATCACATCTATAATGTATCTCATTTAGAAAGCATAACAAACTGAGCCATCACATCTATAATGTATCTCATTTAGAAAGCATAACAAACGATACATACTGTAGCATTATATTTGGGCGACACACACACCTTCTTCTTGGCAGTGTTCTGATCATTGTCCTCATCATTGTCATTTTTTTCCTTCTCACAGTCTTTCTGTGAGCCTTGATCCTGGTCGTGGTCCCCACTGTCATCATCTTTCAGACTGAACACACAGAATCAAAATCAGAATTGCCTTTATTCACCAGGTGCACTTACATATACCAGGAATTTGACCTTGTGAGATAATAAACTGAATGCAGATAAAACATATAGAGGATAAACAGTACACAGACAGAATATATAGAGGATAAACAGCAGAGATAGAATATATAGACGAGAGGAAAGGGAAAGTGGATATCTAGTCAGTGAGGAGAACAAGACTAGAGGTTGACCGATTAATCGGAATGGCCGATTAATTAGGGCCGATTTCAAGTTTTCATAACAATTGGTAATCGGTATTTTTGGCCACCGATTTGCAGATTTAAAAAAAAAAATGTGTACATCTTTATTTAACTAGGCAAGTCAGATTAAGAACACATTCTTATTTTCAATGACGGCCTAGGACCGGGGGTTAACTGCCTTGTTCAGGGTGGATTTGGGGATTCGTTTTTGCAACCTTTAGGTTAGTAGTCCAACGCTCTAACCACCTGCCTTACATTGCACTCCACGAGGAGCCTGCATGGCAGGCTGACTACCTGTTACGCGAGGGCAGCAAGAAGCCAAGGTAAGTTGCTAGCTAGCATTAAACTTATCTTATAAAAAATGATCAATCTTAACATAATCACTAGTTAACTACACATGGTTGATGATATTACTAATTTATCTTACGTGTCCTGCGTTGCATATAATCGATGCGGTGCCTGTTAATTTATCCTTGAATCATAGCCTACTTCGCCAAACGGGTGTTGATTTAACAAGCGCATTTGCGAAAAAAGCACTGTCATTAAACTACCGTACCTAACCATAAACATCAATGCCTTTCTTTAAAATCAATAAACAAGTATATATTTTTAAACCTGCATATTTAGTTAATATTGCCTGCTAACATGAAATTGTGTCACATCTCTAGCGTTCATTGCACGCAGAGTCAGGGTATATGCAACAGTTTGGGCCGCCTGGCTCGTTGCGAACTAATTTGCCAGAATTTTACGTAATTATGACATAACATTGAAGGTTGTGCAATGTAACAGGAATATTTAGACTTAGGGATGCCACCCGTTAGATAAAATACGGAACGGTTCCATATTTCACTGAAAGAAAAAAACGTTTTATTTTCGAGATGGTAGTTTCCGGTTTCGTCCATATTAATGACCTAAGGCTCGTATTTCTACGTGGTGAGTTGATGCCTATTCGGCAGCTAGTTAGCTAGGTTTGTATGCGTTGCTACTTTGTATGCGTTGTTGGTTGGCAACCTTTTACTTTATGTTTTTCGGAACAGATTCCTGTTGGAACGTTCCACAAATTATACCCACCCCTTCAAGCCTATCAACTCCCAAGATGAGGCTGGTGTAACTGATGTGAAATGGCTAGCTAGTTAGCGGGGTGCGCGCTAATAGCATTTCAAACGTCACTCGCTTTGAGACTTGGAGTAGTTGTTCCCCTTGCTCTGCATGGGTAATGCTGCTTCGAGGGTGGCTGTTGTCGATGTGTTCCTGGTTCGAGCCCAGGTAGGAGCGAGGAGAGGAACTGAAGCTATACTGTTACACTGGCAATACTAAAGTGCCTATAAGAACCTCCAATAGTCAAAGGTATATGAATTACAAATCGTATAGAGAGAAATAGTCCTATAATTCCTATAATAACTACAACCTAAAATTTACCTGGGAATATTGAAGACTCATGTTAAAAGGAACCACCAGCTTTCATAAGTTCGAATGTTCTGAGCAAGGAACTTAAACCTTAGCTTTTTTACATGGCACATATAGCACTTTTACTTTCTTCTCCAACACTTTGTTTTGCATTATTTAAACCAAACTGAACGTTTCATTATTTATTTGAGGCTAAATAGATTTTATTTATGTATTATATTAAGTTAAAATAAGTGTTCATTCAGTATTGTTATAATTGTCATTTTTACAAATACATTTTTTTTTAAATCGTCCGATTATTCGGCACTGGCTTTTTTGGTCCTCCAATAATCGGCATCGGCGTTAAAAAAAATCATAATCGGTCGACCTCTAAACAAGACCATAAGATACTGTACAGAACCTTGTCAAAAATACAATGGGACATCATGACAAGACTAATCCATCCATCCACACAAATTCTGTACTCATACACATAAGCCAGGTATGATATTGAACTGTAATTACTTACAGCAATGAAGGTCCTTGTTGAGCACACACTTTGAATAGTCTTATCTAACTAGGTTATTGTAAAATATGAGTTACTACATTGAACAAAAATATAAATGCAACATGTAAAGTGTTGGTCCCATGTTTCATGAGCTGAAATAAAAGACCCCAGACATTTCCCATACGCACAAAAAGCTTATTTCTCTAAAATGTTTGTTTACAAATTTGTTTACATCCCTGTTAGTGAGCATGTCTCCTTTGCCAAGATAATCCATCCACTTAACAGCTGTCGCATATCAAGAAGCTGATTAAACAGCATGATAATTACACAGATGCACCTTGTGCTAGGGACAATAAAAGGCCACTCTAAAATGTGCAGTTTTGTCACACAATACAATGCCACAGATGTCTCAAGTTTTGAGGGAGCATACAATTGGCATGCTGACTGCAGGAATGTCCCACAGAGCTGTTGCCAGAGAATTTAAGGTTAATTACTCTACGATAAGCCGCCTCCAACATCGTTGTAGAAAATGTTGCAGTACGTCCAACCGGCCTCACAACTGCAAACCACGTGTAACCACGCCAGCCCAGGACCTCCACATCCAGCTTCTTCACCTGCAAGCCACCCGGACAGCTGATGAAACTGTGGGTTTGCACAACTGAAACATTTCTGCATAAACTGTCAGAAACCATCTCAGGGAAGCTCATCTGAGTGCTCATCATCCTCACCAGGGTCTTGACCTGACTGCAGTTCGGCATCATAACCGACTTCAGTGGGCAAATGCTCACCTTTGATGGCCACTGGCATGCTGGAGAAGTGTGCTCTTCATGGATGAATCCCGGGGTCAACTTTACCGGGCAGATGGCAGACATCATGTACTGTATGGTGTCATGTGGGCGAGCGGTTTAATGATGTCAACGTGTGCCCCATGGTGGCGGTGTGGTTATGCTATGAATAGGCTTAAGCTACGTACAACGAACACAATTGCATTTTATCGATGGCAATTTGAATGCATAGATCCTGAGGCCCATTGTCGTGCCGTTCATCTGCCGCCATCACTTCATGTTGCAAGGACCTGTACACAATTCCTAGAAGCTGAAAATGTCCCAGTCTGTCTACGGCCTGCATACTCACCTGACATGTCACCCATTGAGCATGTTTGGGGTGCTCTGGATCAATGTGTACAACAGCGTGTTCCAGGTCCAGACAATATCCAGCAACTTCTAACAGTCATTGAAAAGGAGCGGGACAACATTCTACAGGCCACAATCAACAGCCTGATCAACTCTATGCGAAGGAGAGGTGTAGCGCTGCATGAGGCAAATGGTGGTCACACCAGATACTGACTGGTTTTCTGATCCACACCCCAACATTTTTATAAAGGTATCTGTGACCAACATATGCATATCTGTATTCCCAAATCCATAGATTAGGGCCCAATTTATTTATTTAAATTGACTGATTTCCTTATATCAACTGTAACTCAGTAAAATCTTTGAAATTGTTGCATGTTGCATTTATATTTTTGTTCAGTGTACATGTACTAAGTTATTACATTGTAATAATCACTATATACATGTGAATACTATGGTCACAGTTGTCAGCTGAAAGTGATTGGCTTTTCATTGCTTGGTATTTTTGTATAGTAACAGGGTCTTGTCAACATCTCTCACTAGCAATGTGGTCGAATGTGCAGTGTTGACAGTTATAAGCATGCATTCACCAGTGCAACATTGTAGCCTCGCCAGTGGCCACTTTGCAACAGTGGTTCCACAGTGGTTCCAATATACACATAACACACGGTTGCTTGTCGCTGTCAACGTTTCCAAGTGGAATAGCGTATTAACATTTGCTAAATAAAAACCTTTCCCCATCTGTCCCTCCTAAAATAACTAAATGTGATCAGGGGCATGGGGGATAGTTTTAGCCGACTCTGCGCGCACCTGCCCCTGACTTTCAACCACTTGCAAGCCGAGGATTCAGCCACGGCCCGCGGGGCCTCGACGCTAAAAGGGCTATCGCAAGAAGGGACAAGCATTCCCTATTAAACGATTGATCCGTTGTCACCATGAATCTTGTTATGTGAAATGCGTAACTACGATGAGACGTGACAAGCACTCGCGTGTCCCCCAGTCCCTGCAAGGCATGCAGACCAGACCGGACACACCTCTTTTTCTCCAAGCAACCCACGAGCAAGGCATAGGCCTAATCGCTCAACGAATTTGCATTCACAGCGGGGCGCCCATTGTCCACCAAATATTCAAAAAGCTTTGATTACTCACGCATCAAATTTGTTGTTCATTATTCTCTAGGTGGGGTGGGAGTCTTCAGAGTCCGACCACAGCTCCCTGAATTCCGCAGGAACGGCGGCGCGCACGAACGAAGCGGGGGATGCGCACGTAGGCTACGGTACAGTGCGATGTTGACGTGCCCGAGTGCATATTGTCTACTGATTAATGAGTAGATAGCCCTACAGTAGCAGAATACAGTTTGTGTGATGCAGAAAAAGTACTGTCCCTCATCTGTGGACATTAGGGTATACGGAGTAGTGTAAAGCATTGTGTGGTATTTTGATATGGTCCAAAAATCATCATTAGATAACACAAAATAATTCAATCATGATGGTCACAGCTGAAGTGTGGTTTGCAGGAAACAACTTTATTATAGTTCCATCAGCACCTGCATCTTCTGTATAATTAAACACACAAACACACTGAAAACAAAAGTACAATAACACAGTAATACTCTCAGATAATAAAACCATTGTCATCAGTCAACAGTTGGAGTGGCAGTGGTACCCAAGTTACCCCACCAGCAACACACAAACACAAACAAACATACACACACCCTGCCTTTTCAGCCACTGCGTGCAGAGCCAAAACACTGGCGGCTTCTTCCAAAGAATCTGTTGCCTAAGTAGTGCCGCCTCGGCCCATATCGCCCCCTGTACTTCCCCCTCAGCCTCATCTGTTCATCATGCAGCCACTTCAAACAGCAGTCCGGGTCAGGTCCAGTTCTAAGGGTGATAGGGATGGGGGCTGCAGGAGAGTCTCAGGTGTGGGGGTTGTGGGGTGAGGGGGCTACTCTGTTTTTGGTCGGAGGGCAAGGGCTTGATGTTAAAGCTGTCCTTAGCCACATATTTATAATCACATTCACCATACCCATAATCCTAAACTCAAACATTAAGGGGATGACAAAATATCAATGGTTAGGGGAAACTTCTACCTACTCTGGGGGCATGGATGAAGGCAAAGTTCAGTCACAGGCAGCCCTGGGGTTTGGGTCTGAGGCTGGGTGGGTGCACTGCAGTGTGGTGAGGTCCGACCCCTTGCTTCTGCCCTCTCTGCTCCAGCAAGGAGCTCCATGAGTGGGCCCTTTGTCCCAGGCCAACGGGCCAGCGAGTGAGCATAGTGAGCGGGCCTCTTCAATGGCGGCTGTTTGTTTACACCGGCCAGCCCCGTCAGCTCCCATTAGCGCCTGGCCCAACGACAACCTGTGATGTGCTAATCGCAGCCGGGAGAGAGAGAAAGGGAGAGAGAGAGACAGAAAGAAGAGATGCCGATCGGCTCCCTGAGCCTCGCCAGGCTGGGGATAAAGGCCCTGAGCCCAGGCTGTGCGTGCGCACACAAACACACACAGTGTTCGGCATGGGGAGGAGGGGGGAGACCCGCTCCTTTCATCTGTGGCCAAGGGCCGAAGTGATGTGAGCCCACGTCAGCAGAGCGGCAGTACAGCTCCCAGAGCTAACTACGCATCACAGATATGTGAGAGACCTGTCGCCAGAGAGAGAGAGACCTTATAAAATCCATAAATGTATCATTTTTGTGCAATTTATATCTACAGGCTAGATTGAGGTTTTTCTTTAATTATTGGAGGTTATCTGGTATTAGTATGTTATAATATGCTTTAGAGCCGAACTGCACACTCGCAAAATAGCCAACACGCCAATCGCCAAATGCCTTTGGGAACGCGCAAAAAGGAAACGTCTGAGTTTAATTCAATAAGAGAAAATCTGCAAAATGGAGAGTTGAAAATAAAGAGAAGGGTATGTTTGGGAAAGACTTGGTGACGTGGTAAAAGAGGATGATAGCAGTGTGATGTGGGATGATTGTGAAGTGCAGTCACAAGATGGGGACTTCATATAGGCCTACGGCACGTCAAGGGAACTATAGCCTACTGTTCAGATGGGTTAAATGGAAACTGACTGGGCACTGACTGTAGGTCTAGAACCTCTCACATAGCCTCACTTAACTCCTGCAGAACTAAGCATTTCTTGCAACAAAATTTTGACTGGGGAACAGGAGTGGAGAAATATGATTACTTTCTTTCAGCATCTTGAGAGAATGCGCAGTTACCACCTCTACAGATGATATCTATCTTTATCTGCATCACAAAATCTGATAGTATTTCAACCACATAAAATATGCACCCAACTCGAACTGAAATCTCATCAGAAACATGTTGGGTTGTTTTCATAGATTTCCATTTCCCTACAACCGGTCAAACTGATGTCATTTGGACATTTTGCTCTGCGAAAGAAGCAGAGATGACAGAGAACTTTAGATTCTATAGATTATTCTGGTGAGCAATGTGTTTATTTACTCTTCTAGGGCAATAATTACAGAAGAGAAGCTGCATGTATCTAGTTATAGTTGAATAACAAATAGCCTACCAAAATGTAGTAAATTAAAAACAGAAACATTTCAAATCAGGCAAAATAAATCCTGCACCCCCTGTCAAAACATCGTTCCGCCGTCTCTGAATGTAGCCTACGGCACATTTTCTATATTAGCGGGTTAGGGTCTCTGAATGTAGCCTACAGCGCATTTTCTATATTAGCGGGTTAGGGTCTCTGAATGTAGCCTACAGCGCATTTTCTATATTAGCGGGTTAGGGTCTCTGAATGTAGCCTACAGCGCATTTTCTATATTAGCGGGTTAGGGTCTCTGAATGTAGCCTACAGCACATTTTCTATATTAGCGGGTTAGGGTCTCTGAATGTAGCCTACAGCGCATTTTCTATATTAGCGGGTTAGGGTCTCTGAATGTAGCCTACAGCACATTTTCTATATTAGCGGGTTAGGGTCTCTGAATGTAGCCTACAGCACATTTTCTATATTAGCGGGTTAGGGTCGGGTGCGGGCCTCAGATGTTCACTTTATCACATCGCAATTGCGGGCGGGTGCGGGGAACACACAACTGACCCGAGCACCACTAACAGACATTGATTAAATACTGCCATTCAACACAGTTGAAAAGTGTTTGTGCACTATGGTACACTAAATTGGTTTAGGAAGTGTGTTTGTTGCAAAGTATAGGTCTTGTACACATAGCCCCACACTCACTCACCTCTTGAATGGCTCTCCCCAGACTTTCCTGACTCTTCACCACTCTCCTGAAACACAAGTACAACACACCATCATATTATCCCCCAAAATAAAATAAAAAATTAACACAATCACAAGGTCATAGGGCCTAGGAGAAGGTATTAAGAGGGTAGGGAGTGGAAGAGAACCAGGTCTACCTGTGTATTTTGCGAGCCACAGTGAGGGTGAACTGGCCTGGGGAGTCAGGCTGGTAGGTGGAGGGCACTATGACATAGGCCCCTGGAGGAAGGCAGCAGGCCAGACTGACAGCCTGGGTGTAGCAGTGAGGAATGCAGCTGGCCACCGGTTCCTCCTCCCTGGGTACTGTCGACACGGCCTGCTCCTGTCCCACTGGAGCCTGGATACACAGAGAGGTTCACATGTAACTAGTCACAACATAATCATCTTCATATAGACACATTTTTAAGGAGGATTAAAACAGCATATCAACAGGCTAAACCATAGATTCTACATTAAGGACATCTTTTAGATAGGCTAACCACATACTGTTGATAAACCAGGGTCATATTTTATTAGGCACCAAACAGAAGAAAATGGACTAAAACAAGGAGGGACTGCTTGGACTTCTTCAATAATAAACTCATTTTGTTTTTTACATTGCAAAACTTTTTGCTAGAGTATTCCCTAATGAATACAACTCAGCTCACCTTGTACAGGTGAAAGCCGATGGCCTGGAGGTCAGTGTCAGGGCAGTTCTGGTGGAGGGTGACCCTAACATTGAGCCCTGTTGACCCCGCTAAGTTGTCACCCATGGTGACTGGGAACCTGGGATTCTGCCAGTGAGACGGGAAGTTCCTGCTCCCCCCGGCCGATGACCCTGTGACCCATGCGCCCCGTAAGTAGTTTGTCTCCCACTCCCCCTCTGTTACCAACGGCAAAGAGGGCCCCGGGGTCTTCACAGCACTGCAGGAGGATGGGGGAACATATAGATCCAGTTTCCTAGACTTGTAAGATAACATGATCTACAAAACAAATGGCATGATATATAAACCACTTTTGATGTATGAAAAGCAAAACTTCTGATACATTTTGATTCATCCTATCCGTATTTGGTCCTGGCTCCCCATTTGACCCATCTCTTTATGGTCACAGTCTTCTGCTAAATGACTAAAATGTAAATGTTAGTCCCACTGACCTGAGTGAGGTGGGGGAAGAGGAGAAGACCCTGAGCAGGAAGCTCCCCTCACCCCCCTGGAGGAAGGTACTGGGGATGAGCAGGTGGAAGCCAGGGTCCAGGTGTGTGTGTAGCACCACCTCACGCTCGTAGGCGTGGCAGTGTGTGGAGGCACAGGGAGGGCTGTTCAGAGTCCCAGACAGGTTCAAACACTTCTTCTCTACCTGGGGATTGACAGACAGACATATGTATGCATTGCATGTGCACACACACACACACACACACACTCTTATTTTAACATTTATCAGCTACAAGGCTACAGTGCAGTACCAACCTTCCACATGTGCAAAGCGATGGCCTGGTAGTGCTGGTGTTGTGTGGTGCTGCTGCCCTCTCCTGGTGACTGTGTGTAGTGATGTCCTGTGTTCCTGCTATACCTTCTGTGCTGTAGCAGAGACACCAGCACCTCTCCCCTCTCAAACACCCGCAGCCAGAACTGAGGGTTGCTGCCAAAGCTACTGTTGTTACGGCAACCACCTGCTGAGTGACCTTTGACCCAGCGATCGCCCGTCTGGTGGCTGTGAGTCAGCAGCTCTCCTATTGGACAGATAGGGGCTGTGAATCACACAATCACAACAGCACTGGCTTTGCTTAGCTTTCCTTTTATGAAGGGATAGTTCAACCCCAAACCAAAGATCGTTAGACTTTCTCATACATTCAAAACTATTAAATGTTGTCTAATGCTTGTATAAATGAGGAAGTATTGAGTGAGTATACCAGAATAGATGCTCTGCAGGTGTCCCTCCTCATTGATAGGATACCCCACTGTGACATCATCAAACTGCAACAGGAATTCAGTCTCGTCCACCCAGAACTCTGCCTCCTGGGCCCGGCCCAGCAAGTTCAGAGTACAGGCCGGGTCCAAAGAGTTCCAGCCTTCTCCACTGCCAGGTGAGAGTGGCCAATTTATTACTGAGACAGAGGTTCTTAAGAAAATAATTATAGATGGATCCAGGCTCAAAATGACACAAAAGACACACACACACACACACACACACACACACACACACACACACACACACACACACACACACACACACACACACACACACACACACACACACACACACACACACACACACACACACACACACGGGGGCGAGCCCTGCACGGGCATGAATTTTAAGCCCTACTCATGCCAGTGGTGTTCAGGCCCTACCCAGGCCGATTGCTTCTGCCAAATTTAAGGCCCAGCCCTGCCCAAAATAACATAATTAGTACCCAATTAGCTGTTCTTCTGTCTGTTCCTCGCTCCCTGCGCAGCATACGCTGTGTGCATGGCTCTGCTCTGCTTGTAGTTCTGCAGTGTTGCCAACTTAGAGCCTTTGTAATTATATCTAGTGAGTTTTTTCAGACCCTTCCAGTGACTTTAAATCGGTAAAGGATTCTAGCTACACATTTCCCACTAAATTCTGCTGCAAATGAGAGTGGGAGAAGCTGTCTGCGCAACAGAAGTCACAGCAACGGCGCACACACAGGCAGAAAAGCAGAAGGGGAGGGGGTGTCTGGTGGGAGAGGGGAGAACACTACCGCTGGGACCTCAGCTGTGCGGGCTCGGGTAGTACAGCTCTAACACACACACACCCTACCTCTCTCTCCATGCTCCCTCCCAGCAGCGCCTGCCCCAGGGGTTTCTGATCCTGATTAGACGTACTCCTCCCCGTTCCACCGTCCTCACGTCCACCCACTCCATCACACTCAGGGCATGGAACTGCCCCAACTCACTGGCACCTAGGGTGTAAGGGGGCACTTGGGGTAAATATAGCCCTAAACAATATTTTAGCTACTGGCCTATTAGCAGACTTGTTGGGGGTGTGCCAGTACCTTACTTTGAAAGGTCAGTCACAAGATTTCAATGGAAGGCTTTCAGTAAGATTCTTAGAAAACTGCATTCCTTTTCCATTGGAGAACAATGGTCTGCACAGCCCAGAGCTATTTTTGTGTTTAAAATGCGAAAACAGCAGACTATTCCCAGACCAGTCATTTTTCCTCCTCACCTCCGGGGGCACTGTGTACAGAGCAGCTGACTGAACAGCCCTCTCTGACCGCATGCAGCAGGTCCAGATCCAGCCTCCTCCTCCTGACCCAGTCACTGTCAGATGATCCCCGACCCTGGTCCTCCTCTGTCCCACAATCCCCCAGGCTCCAGCGCTCCGCCAGCCCCCCTGTCAGGTCTACCAGTGCCTCAGAGACCTGCCCTGCCCATAGGCGCTCATATGACCCCTGCAGCCTGGGGGAGGAGTAGGGACAGGAGACAACATGGGTGTATCAGAGAATGTCACAAAACGGAACTACAGTATTGTATGGTATGGAATGGATTAGTATGGAATGGTATGTGATTGGAATAGAATATTTGGAGACCCAATATTAATGACTAGATGCAGAAACGCTGTTAGTAATTTTTTTGAGGTCACTTCCACCTGTCACTCACTTGGCGTAGGCCTTCTCCAGCAGAGCAACCCAAAAAGCAGTGGGGGATTGGCAGCGCGAGAAGCAGAGCTTTCCGCTGAGGCAGGGCAGCCGGTCGTCAATGGTTACCTCTGTCCAGCAGCCATGCTGCCAGAGACGGAAGAGGAAGGAGCCCCGGTACCCCCTCTCCCCCCACTGGGGCTGGGCAGGGGGTATCACCTGGGGGACAGAAAGGGTACAGGGCACTGGGTTTTTCACAGTATTTTGGTATTGATAAAAGTCACCAAGTACTTAATGGACTAGGTCAGTGGCAGAAGCATAGTGTATTTGCTGTAAGACTTGAATTTGTGGTAGTAACCTACAGTTGTAGTTTTACTGTTCACAGCAAAACCTTAAAAGCAACAAAATACTTCAATGCAATAACATATGTGACTCGTTTCAGGAAACTAGACATATGTCGCTGCTTCACAGGAGCGCCATTTGAACGTAACCTTTTTTTATTTTTATCAAAATGTGTTTTTTGGCAGAAATGCCTTCTGAAACATCTGAACTTTCATGTGCCTTAATAACAAATGTATGCAATCTGTGAATACAAAAACTTTTGTTAAATTACGAGCCTAGTTGGTTTAGCCATGGAAAGAGACAGGAAATTTCCCGCTAGCCATGATTGGCTGAGATAATGAGTGGGCTGGACATGCCAAGAGATGAGTTTGGATTGGTCTGCCATGTAGCATGCTTCTGTCTATAAAATGAGCTGGTCGGTATGTGTAGGTAATCCTTTCTAACGCAGATTTTTTGGAAGATATCATGTAGTAGAACTGCATAAGTGTTGTTCTCCACTTTCTGGATGACCAAGTTTTGAAATCAGTGGAATTGGAGTATGATAGCTAAGAAGATGGAGAAAATACAGCCGTTTGATTGCAAATAAGCAGACGGAGTCAAAAAGAGAACACAGCAGGCTCCGGATTACATCTTCAAGCTAAGGGCAACCATGGCATCCGTGACAGAGAGGGAGAAGAGTCCATCCATGTATACGGGTAAGAGAGTCTAGCTAGCTACATTTTCAGATATTACACGTTTCAAATTTTGTCAGAAAGTTGTTTTAATTTCAAGTTAAAGTGTAGTGTTAGCTAGCTAGCTAATGTTAGCAGGTTGGCTAGTTAGCTAACATTACATGTATGATCTGTGTAGTAATATTATTTGTATCTCTGAGCCATTTGCATTGCTAGATATAGCCTAATGTTAGCTAGCTAACATTGAACCTGGTTAGCTACCTGCAGATTCATGCAGGGAAGTAACGTTATGACTTGGGATTATGGTTCACTGTTTAGCTAGCTAGCTACATGTCTAAACAAAAGACTCCGCTATGCAAGTAACTATTCCAATAGAATCTGTATGATGTCACTGCAACAACCGTCGATTGATGTAGCTGGTAAATTCGCTCTGGCTATCTACTCTGATTTCAGAGCAACCTCGTCTGACTGTGCCTGACTGTGCCAGAGAGCAGAATAACTGACGAATTTACAAACGCTCAACACCCATTGAATATGGCCGGTGTCAGTAAACGTTGGCAAAAAAGCATAATTAAATTTTTGCCAGCAGCACAGTTGCATTCACCAACACTCTGGATAACATGAAAACAGCCTAAACAGCTCTGCTAGTGCGAGTATAATGGTCAGAGTGAGCTGTTTGCTCATTTGTGTCTGTAAGTAGCTAGCAAGCTAGCCAACATTAGCTGTTGACTGCTGTTGTTAGGACAGAACGTTCAGATCAACCCTACTCCTCGGCCAGAGCGTTCTGGACACTCCGTGAGCGAAACGCTCTGAATTTACGAACACCCAGAGCACACTCTGGCACTCCAGATAAAATGTACGAACACACCCATAGTATAAACCAGCCTTTAGTTTTGAAATCTTTGGTTGTTTAGTACATAGCCTCACATGTGGGGCTAAAGCTTAAAAGGGTGTGAACGATGCTGATTGGGTGCAGACAAAAAGAGCTCTCCAGTAGGTACCAAAACATTCAAGGGCCATTTTCTCAAAAGTGGGGTTACAAGTTTATCAACTTTCAAAGCAGAACTACTTTCCCATTGTTCCTCAACTGTAGTGTATGATATACAATGTTCTAGCTCTGAGTCTCTACTTTTATCCAATGTTAAAAACACCATTTCAAATTTTGCTACATAAGACCGAATCGAGCCGGTCAGTAACATATACATTACAAATTTGTGGAGCTTTACCTTGTTCATCAAATGCTGGTACTTCAGTAAGATTGTGCAGGCACAGAGGAACCAGCAGTCTCCCAGGAGGCCTTGCTTTGCATGGCCGTCATTGGTGTTGTCAGGGAAGAGTGCAGGAGACGGGCAGATCTCCTGGAGGGACAGAGAAAGAAATATGTCACCATTAACAGACACACAGAATCATTGTGAGCAGATTGGACATGCTTGCTTCCATTATGTGAGCAAGTGTTCACAAGGTGTTGAGGAAAAGGAACATATAATATAAATCGCTTATACAGTGTCTTCGGGAAAGTACTCAGAACCCTTTTCACTAACGACAAAGTGAACAAAAGGTTTTTATAAATTTTGGCAAATTTATTACAAATAAAAAACAGAAATACCTTATTTACATAAGTATTCAGCCCCTTTGCTATGAGACTTTGAGCTCAGGTTCATCCTGCTTCCATTGACCATTCTTGAGATGTTTGTACAACTTGATTGGAGTCCACCTGTGGTAAATTCAATTGATTGGACATGATTTGGAAAGGCACACACCTGTCTATATAAAAGTCCCACAGTTGACAGTGCTTGTCAGAGCAAAAACCAAGCCATGATGTTGAAGGAATTGTCCGTAGAGCTCCAAGACAGGATTCTTTTGAGGCACAGACCTGGGGAAGTGTACAAAAAAAATGTCTGCAGCATTGAAGGCCCCCAAGAACACAGTGGCCTCCATCATTCTTAAATGGAAGAAGTTTGGAACCACCAAGACTCTTCCTAGAGCTGGCCGCCCAGCCAAACTGAGCAATCAGGGGAGAAGGGCCTTGGTCAGGGAGATGACCAAGAACGTGATGGTCACTCTGACAGAGCTCTAGAGTTCCTCTGTGGAGATGGGAGAAACTTCCAGAAGGACAACCATCTCTGCAGCACTCCATCAATCAGGCCTTTATGGTACAGTGGCCAGACAGAAGCCAGTCCTCAGTAAAAGGCACATGACAGCCCACTTGGAGTTTGCCAATAGGCACCTATACTCTCAGACCATGAGAAACAAGATTCTCTGGTCTGATAAAACCAAGATTGAACTCTTTGTCCTGAATGCCAAGCGTCACGTCTGGAGGAAACCTGGCACCATCCCTACGGTGAAGCATGGTGGTGGCAGCATCATGCTGTGGGGATGTTTTTCAGTGGCAGGGACTGGGTGACTAGTCAGGATTAAGGCAAAGATGAACTGAGCAAAGTACAGAGAGATCCTTGCTCCAGAGCACTCAGGACCTCAGACTGGGGCGAATGTTCGCCTTCCAATAGGACAACGACCCTAAGCACACAGCCAAGACAACGCAGGAGTGGCTTCGGGACAAGTCTCTGAATGTTCTTGAGTGGCCCAGCCAGAGCCTGGACTTGAACCCGATCAAACATCTCTGGAGAGATCTGAAAATAGCTGTGCAGCAATGCTCCCCATCCAACCTGACTGAGCTTGAGAAGATCTGCAGAGAAGAATGGAAGAAACTCCCCAAATACAGGTGTGCCAAGCTTGTTGTGTCATACCCAAGAAAAGTCGATGCTGTAATCATTGCCAAAGGTGCTTCAACAAAGTACTGAGTAAAGGGTTAGAATACTTATTTAAATGTGATTCCAGTTTTTTTATAAATCAGTAAATATATGGGGTATTGTATGTATATTGATGAGGGGGAAAAAACTATTTAATCATTTTCAGAATAAGGCTGTAAAATAGCAACATTTTTTTAAGTCAAGGGGTCTGAAAACTTTCAGAAGGCACTGTATATTATATTATGAGTGACCTAAGGCCAATTCTGATTGGATAAGTTGTAGGCCCGGGTCTCACCTGTGGCCGGAGCCATGTGATGTCATCCTGGAACCTGGCGATAGGGGTGGAGTAGTCTGAGAACAGGGAGGAGTCCTCACAGATGAAGGCAGGGTCCTCAAACAGACCCTTGTATTCTACAGCTAAAACAGTGATGAGATGGAGGAGCATGTTATCAACACTAGAAGGGATATTCAATTCTATTTTATAAAATGTAATTTCCTGCAACATATACAGTTGAAGTGGGAAGTTTACATACACTTCGGTTGGAGTCATTAAATCGCGTTTTTCAACCAATTTCTTGTTAAAACCTCTTTGGGCTAGGGGACAGTATTTTCACATCCGGATGAAAAGCGTGCCCAAAATAAACTGCCTGCTACTCTGGTCCAGAAGCTAGGATATGCATATTATTAGTAGATTTGGATAGAAAACACTCTGAAGTTTCTAAAACTGTTTGAATAATATCTGTGAGTATAGCAGAACTGATTTGGCAGGCAAAACCCCGAGCACAATCCATCCAGGGAAAACAAAATTTGAGCTCAATCTGTTTCTCAATTAGTTTTCTATGGCAATCCCTTTTTAATAGAAATATGCTTGCAGTTCCTATGGCTTCCACTAGATGTCAACAGTCTTTAGAAATTGGTTGATGTTTTTCCTTTGAGAAATGAAGAAGTAGCCCTTTACTTTCTGAGAGTCAAGCCAAGTGTACTTTTTTGTTTGGGGCGCACGACCTGGAACTCGCTCCACTTTCATTTTATCCGCTATTGAACACAGTATATTCCGTCATACATTTTATCGATTATTTACGTTTTAAAATACCTAAAGTTGGATTAGGAAAGTTGTTTGAAATGTTTGGACAAAGTTTACAGGTAACTTATCAGATACTTTGTAGGCATGTTGGGCGAGTTGGAACCGGTGTTTTCCTGAATCAAACGCGCCAAATAAATGGAAATTTTGGGGATATAAAAAAGCTATTTATCGAACAAAAGGACCATTTGTGATGTTTATGGGATATTTTGGAGTGCCAACAGAAGAAGATCTTCAAAGGCATGAATTATATCATTATTTCTGACCTTTGTGTAGCACCTGCCTGGTTGAAATCTGATTTTCATGTGTTGGTATGCTGGGCGCTGTCCTCAGATAATCGCATGTTCTGCTTTCGCCGTAAAGCTTTTTTGAAATCTGACACTGCAGCTGGATTAACAAGAAGTTCATCTTTAAACCGATGTATAACACTTGTATGCTTTATGAATTCTTATTATGAGTATTTCTGTTTTTGAATTTGGCGCACTGCAATTTCACTGGGTGTTGTCAAATCGATCCCGCTAAAGGGATTGGCGCACGAAGGGATCCATAAGAAGTTAACAAACTATAGTTTTGGCAAGTCGATTAGGACATCTACTTTGTGCATGACACAAGTACTTTTTTCCAACAATTGTTTACAGACAGATTATTTCACTTATAATTCACTGTATCACAATTCCAGTGGGTCAGAAGTTTACAAACACCAAGTTGACTGTGCCTTTATATGGCTTGGAAAATTTGCTTGACATCACGGGAAAATCAAAAGAAATCAGCCAAGACCTCAGAAAGAAATTTGTAGACCTCCACAAGTCTGCTCAATCCTTGGGATCAATTTCCAAACGCCTGAAGGTACCACGTTCATCTGTACAAACAATAGTACGCAAGTATAAACACCATGGGACTACGCAGCCATCATACCGCTCAGGAAGGAGATGCATTCTGTCTCCTAGAGATGAACGTACTTTGGTGCGAAAAGTGCAAATCAATCCCAGAACAACAGCAAAGGACCTTGTGAAGATGCTGGAGGAAACAGGTACAAAAGAATCTATATCCACAGTAAAATGAGTCCTATATTGACATAACCTGAAAGGCCGCTCAGCAAGGAAGAAGTCACTGCTCCAAAACCTCCATAAAAAAGCCAGACTACGGTTTGCAACTGCACATGGGGACAAAGATTGTACTTTTTGGAGAAATGTCCTCTGGTCCAGTGAAACAAAAATAGAACTGTTTGGCCATAATGACCATCGTTATGTTTGGAAGAAAAAGGGGGAGGCTTGCAAGCCGAAGAATACCATCCCAACCGTGAAGCACGGGGGTGGCAGCATCATGTTGTGGGGGTGCTTTGCAGCAGGAGGGACTGGTGCACTTCACAAAATAGATGGCATCATGAGGGAGGAAAATTATGTGGATATATTGAAGCAACATCAAGACATCAGTCAGAAAGTTAAAGCTTGATTGCAAATGGGTCTTCCAAATGGACAATGACCCCAAGCATACTTCCAAAGTTGTGGCAAAATGGCTTAAGGACAACAACGTCAAGGTATTGGAGTTGCCATCACAAATCCCTGACCTCAATCCGATAGAACATTTGTGGGCAGAACTGAAAAAGCGTGTGCGAGCAAGGAGGCCTGTCAGCTCTGTCAGGACGAATGGGCCAAAATTCACCCAACTTATTGTGGGAAGCTTGTGGAAGGCTACCCAAAACGTTTGACCCAAGTTAAACAATTTGAAGGCTACGCTACCAAATACAAATTGAGTGTATGTAAACTTCTGACCCACTGGGAATGTGATGAAAGAAATAAAAGCTGAAATAAATCATTCTCCCTACTGTTATTCTGACATTTCACATTCTTAAAATAAAGTGGTGATCCTAACTGACCTAAGACAGGGAATTTTTACTAGGATTAAATGTCAGGAATTGTGAATCTGAGTTTAAACGTATTTGGCTAAGGTGTATGTAAACTTCCGACTTCAACTGTAATTGAGCCTTCAACATAGCAGTAAAGCGAAATAAATACATAGGCTAATAACAGCAGTACACAGGTATAGGGGCAACATAATGTCAAGTTACCAACAGTTGTTTACTAAAAAGAGAATGTCAGCCTCAAACTTACCCCGCTCATCTTCCTCCATCGCCTCCCTGTCTTGTCCGGGAATCACCCACGATGCACTACTTCTCCTCTACAACCAAGGAGCTGGGTTTTTCATGACCCCACCATTCTTGAAAATACAGCATTAGGTTTCCTACAAAATAATCAGAACAGACTGTAATGGCAAGATAAATTGGTAGCCAGCATTTGCATATCAAAACAAACAGCCAGATAAACAGATGGGCTGTGATGTAAATATAGACTATCAGATAGATTCACCATTGCTCTATTTAAACCATGCGCCTGTACTCTTGAATTACCATATCCTATAGTGATTCCCCTTTTCATTGGTTATGGCCATAGGCTAAAGGGGTCTACACAGAATACGCCGATGGAGCGTTTTATGTATTTAATGTAACCCTTATGGTGGTGAGAGGAAGCCCAGTGGCCGGTAGTGGGGGAAGATGGAATGAGATAGATTTTGGACGACATTCGGCAAATTTTCTCATCGATTAAACATTTGAGCTCAATACAGTTTTCTGTTTCCAAAACTAGAACTGTTCTGAACAGAGTGGACTAAGTTTTGTAGACTTTACCCTTTGCCAAAGTAAAAATATAAGTAGTTGTTTAGGAGCGCAAGGGCAAATTGAGTTATTGCACAAGCGCACTTCACAGACTAGGCGTTCCCTAATGGAAATATGCAAATATATGCTAGAACGTGCTTGTCTCTGCCGACCTCCTTGCTGGTTCTGCCCACTATGATTAATTTGCTCCCATTGGAAACGGCAGGCTGTGGTCATTATTGGGTTAGTTATAAAAGCTTTGACCGGGTGTATAATACCTACATGTTTCAAGCAGACCACCATAATCCCAGTGCCAAAGAAAGCGAAGGTAACCTGCCTAAATGATTACCGCCCTGTAGCACTCACGTCGGTAGCCATGAAGTGCTTTGAAAGGCTGGTCATGGCTCCCATCAACACCATCATCCCGGAAACCCTAGACCCACTCTAATTCGCATACCGCCCCAAAAGATCCACAGATGACGCAATCTCAAATCGCACTCCACACTGCCCTTTCCCACCTGGACAAAAGGAACACCTATGTGAGAATGCTGTTCATTGACTACAGCTCAGCGTTCAACACCATAGTTCCCACAAAGCTCATCATTAAGCTAAGGACCCTGGGACTAAATATCTGCCTCTGCAACTGGATCCTGGACTTCCTGATGGGCCGCCCCAAGTGGTAAGGGTAAGCAACAACACATCTGCCACGCTGATCCTCAACACAGGGGCCCCTCAAGGGTGCGTGCTTAGTCCTCTCCTGTACTCCCTGTTCACCTACGACTGTGTGGCCAAGCATGACTCAAACACCATCATTAAGTTTGCTGATGACACAACGGTGGTAGGCCTGATCAATGAAAATGATGAGGCAGCCTATAGGGAGGAGCTCAAAGATCTGGCAGTGTGGTGCCAGGACAACAACCACTCCCTCAATGTGAGCAAGACAAAGAAGCTGATTGTGGACTGCAGGAAAGGGAGGGCCGAACAGGCCCCCATTAACAACAACAGGGCTGTAGTGGAGCGGGTCAAGAGTTTCAAGTACCTTGGTGTCCACATCAC
Organism: Salmo salar; assembly: GCF_965601325.2. NCBI lineage: Eukaryota > Metazoa > Chordata > Actinopteri > Salmoniformes > Salmonidae > Salmo > Salmo salar. Next base: position 46,699,599 of record NC_138293.1, read on the forward strand.
CAACAAACTAACATGGTCCAAACACACCAAGACAGTCGTGAAGAGGGCACAACAAAAACATTTTCCCTCTCAGGAGACTGAAAAGATTTGGCATGGGTCCCCAGATCCGTATTCGGTATTGTGTGTAGGTATTGTGTGTAGATTACTGAGGATTTAATTTAATTTAAACCATTTTAGAATAAGGCTGTAACGTAACAAAATGTGGGGAAAAATCAAGGGGTCTGAATACTTTCCGAAGGCACTGTATATGGCCAATATACCGCGGCTAAGGGCTGTGTCCAGGCACTCCGTGTTGCGTCGTGCTTAACAACAGCCTTAGCCGTCGTATATTGGCCATATACATATACCCCCTCTGGCCTTATTGCTTAAATAACCTAGGCTACACTTTTACATGTAGACTAATTATTTATGTATTAGAGGTGAACCGATTAATCGGAATGGTCAATTAATTAGGGCCGATTTCAAGTTTTCATAACAATCGGTAATCGTTTTTTTTTTTTACACCTTTATTTAACTAGGCAAGTCAGATTAAGAACACATTCTTATTTTCAATGACGGCCTAGGAACGGGGGTTAACTGCCTTGTTCAGGGGGGATTCGTTTTTGCAACCTTCAGTTACTAGTCCAACGCTCTAACCACCTGCCTTACATTGCACTCCACGAGGAGCCTGCATGGCAGGCTGACTACCTGTTACGTGAGGGCAGCAAGAAGCCAAGGTAAGTTGCTAGCTAGCATTAAACTTATCTTATAAAAAACTATCAATTTGAACATAATCACTAGACATGGTTGATGATATTACTAGTTTATCTAACGTGTCCTGCGTTGCATATAATCGATGCGGTGCCTGTTAATTTCTCATTGAATCACAGCCTACTTCGACAAACGGGTGTTGCTTTAACAAGCGCATTTGCGAAAAAAGCACTGTCGTTGCACCAATGTACCTAACCATAAACATCAATGCCTTTCTTTAAAATCAATACACAAGTATATATTTTTAAACCTGCATATTTAGTTACAATTTCATGTTAGCAGGCAATATTGTCACATCTCTGGCATTCATTGCACGCAGAGTCAGGGTATATGCAACAGTTTGGGCCGCCTGGCTCGTTGCGAACTAATTTGCCAGAATTTTACGTAATTATGACATAACATTGAAGGTTGTGCAATGTAACAGGAATATTTAGACTTAGGGATGCCACCCGTTAGATAAAATACGGAACGGTTCCGTATTTCACTGAAAGGAAAAACGTTTGTTTTCGGGACGATAGTTTCCGGATTTGACCATATTAATGACCTAAGGCTTGTATTTGTGTGTTTATTATATTATAATTAAGTCTATGATTTGATAGAGCAGTCTGACTGAGCGGTGGTAGGCACCAGCACGCTCGTAAGCATTCATTCAAAACAGCACTTTCGTGCGTTTTGCCAGCAGCCCTTCGCTGTGCTTCAAGCATTGCGCTGTTTATGACTTCAAGCCGGGTGGGTATAATTTGTGTAACGTTCCAACAGGAATCTATTCCAAAAACTTCGTAAATAACAAGGTTGCCAAAAAACAATGCATACAAAGTTGTATAGCGGCAGAATAAGATACCGGGTAGTGAGTGGTCTATTTCATTGTGTTTTTCACTCATCATGTTTATTCCGAAAAATGTCTGTCCTCACTCTGGTTGGACAAACATTAAGAATAAGCTACGTGGTGAGTTGAGGCCTATTCGGCAGCTAGGTTTGTATGCGTTGCTACTTTGTATGTGTTGTTGGTTGGCAACCTTTTACTTTATGTTTATTGGAACAGATTCCTGTTGGAACGTTACACAAATTATACCCACCCCTTCAAGCCTATCAACTCCCAAGATGAGGCTGGTATAACCGATGTGAAATGGCTAGCTAGTTAGCGGGGTGCACGCTAATTGCGTTTCAAACGTCACTCGCTCTGAGACTTGGAGTAGTTTTTCCCCTTCCTCTACATGGATAACGCTGCTTCGAGGGTGGCTGTTGTCGATGTGTTCCTGGTTCGAGCCCAGGTAGGAGCGAGGAGAGGGACGGAAGCTATACTGTTACACTGGCAATACTAAAGTGCCTATAAGAACATCCAATAGTCAAAGGTATATGAAATACAAATCGTATAGAGAGAAATAGTCCTATAATTCCTAAAATAACTACAACCTAAAATTTACCTGGGAATATTGAAGACTCATGTTAAAAGGAACCACCAGCTTTCATAAGTTCCCATGTTCTGATCAAGGAACTTAAACCTTAGCTTTTTTACATGGCACATATAGCACTTTTACTTTCTTCTCCAACACTTTGTTTTGCATTATTTAAACCAAATTGAACATGTTTCATTATTTATTTGAGGCTAAATTGATTTTATTGATGTATTATATTAAGTTAAAATAAGTGTTCATTCAGTATTGTTGTAATTGTCATTAGTTTTGTCTCATTGGAATAAATGTTGTGGATCTTAATGTTTTTCCTCATAATCCTGGACTATCGGACCACCATTTTATTACGTTTGCAATCGCAACAAATAATCTGCTCAGACCCCAACCAAGGAGCATTAAAAGTCGTGCTATAAATTCTCAGACAACCCAAAGATTCCTTGACGCCCTTCCAGACTCCCTCTGCCTACCCAAGGACGTCAGAGGACAAAAATCAGTTAACCACCTAACCGAGGAACTCAATTTAACCTTCAGCAATACCCTAGATGCAGTTGCACCCCTAAAAACTAAAAACATCTGTCATAAGAAACTAGCTCCCTGGTATACAGAAAATACACGAGCTCTGAAGCAAGCTTCCAGAAAATTGGAACGGAAATGGCGCCACACCAAACTGGAAGTCTTCCGACTAGCTTGGAAAGACAGTACCGTGCAGTATCGAAGAGCCCTCACTGCTGCTCGATCATCCTATTTTTCCAACTTAATTGAGGAAAATAAGAACAATCCGAAATTTCTTTTTGATACTGTCGCAAAGCTAACTAAAAAGCAGCCTTCGCAAATGGAGGATGGCTTTCACTTCAGCAGTAATACATTTATGAACTTCTTTGAGGAAAAGATCATGATCATTAGAAAGCAAATTACAGACTCCTCTTTAAATCTGGGTATTCCTCCAAAGCTCCATTGTCCTGAGTCTACACAACTCTGCCAGGACCTAGGATCAAGGGAGATACTAAAGTGTTTTAGTACTATATCTCTTGACACAATGATGAAAATAATCATGGCCTCCAAACCCTCAAGCTGCATACTGGACCCTATTCCAACTAAACTACTGAAAGAGCTGCTTCCTGTGCTTGGCCCTCCTATGTTGAACATAATAAACGGCTCTCTATCCACCGGATGTGTACCAAGCTCACTAAAAGTGGCAGTAATAAAGCCTCTCTTGAAAAAGCCGAATCTTGATCCAGAAATTATAAAAAACTATCGGCCTATATCGAATCTTCCATTCCTCTCAAAAAATTTTGAAAAAGCTGTTGCACAGCAACTCACTGCCTTCCTGAAGACAAACAATGTATACGAAACGCTTCAGTCTGGTTTTAGACCCCATCATAGCACTGAGACTGCACTTGTGAAGGTGGTAAATGACCTTTTAATGACGTCAGACCGAGGCTCTGCATCTGTCCTCGTGCTCCTAGATCTTAGTGCCGCTTTTGATACCATCGATCACCACATTCTTTTGGAGAGATTGGAAACCCAAATTGGTCTACATGGACAAGTTCTGGCCTGGTTTAGATCTTATCTGTCGGAAAGATAGCAGTTTGTCTCTGTGAATGGTTTGTCCTCTGACAAATCAATTGTAAATTTCGGTGTTCCTCAAGGTTCCGTTTTAGGACCACTATTGTTTTCACTAAATATTTTACCTCTTGGGGATGTCATTCGAAAACATAATGTTAAATTTCACTGCTATGCGGATGACACACAGCTGTACATTTCAATGAAACATGGTGAAGCCCCAAAATTGCCCTCGCTAGAAGCCTGTGTTTCAGACATAAAGAAGTGGATGGCTGCAAACTTTCTACTTTTAAACTCGGACAAAACAGAGATGCTTGTTCTAGGTCCCAAGAAACAAAGAGATCTTCTGTTGAATCTGACAATTAATCTGGATGGTTGTACAGTCGTCTCAAATAAAACTGTGAAGGACCTCGGCGTTACTCTGGACCCTGATCTCTCTTTTGAAGAACATATCAAGACTGTTTCAAGGACAGCTTTTTTCCATCTACGTAACATTGCAAAAATCAGAAACTTTCTGTACAAAAATGACGCAGAAAAATTAAAAATTACTCCATGCTTTTGTTACTTCTAGGCTGGACTACTGCAATGCTCTACTTTCCGGCTACCCGGGTAAAGCACTAAACAAACTTCAGTTAGTGCTAAATACGGCTGCTAGAATCCTGACTAGAACCAAAAAATTTGATCATATTACTCCAGTGCTAGCCTCCCTACACTGGCTTCCTGTTAAGGCAAGGGCTGATTTCAAGGTTTTACTGCTAACCTACAAAGCATTACATGGGCTTGCTCCTACCTATCTTTCCGATTTGGTCCTGCCGTACATACCTACACGTACGCTACGGTCACAAGACGCAGGCCTCCTAATTGTCCTTAGAATTTCTAAGCAAACGGCTGGAGGTAGGGCTTTCTCCTATAGAGCTCCATTTTTATGGAATGGTCTGCCTACCAATGTGAGAGACGCAGACTCAGTCTCAACCTTTAAGTCTTTACTGAAGACTTATCTCTTCAGTAGGTCCTATGATTAAGTATAGTCTGGCCCAGGAGTGTGAAGGTGAACGGAAAGGCTGGAGCAACGAACCGCCCTTGCTGTCTCTGCCTTGCCGGTTCCCCTCTTTCCACTGGGATTCTCTGCCTCTAACCCTATTACAGGGGCTGAGTCACTGGCTTACTGGTGTTCTTCCATGCCGTCCATGGGAGGGGTGCGTCACTTGAGTGGGTTGAGTCACTGACGTGGTCTTCCTGTCTGGGTTGGCGCCCCCCCTTGGGTTGTGCCATGGCGGAGGTCGTTGTGGGCTATACTCGGCCTTGTCTTAGGACGGCAAAGTGGGTGGGGTTATATCCTGCCTGTTTGGCCCTGTCCGGGGGTATCATCGGATGGGGCCACAGTGTCTTCTGATCCCTCCCGTCTCAGCCTCCAGTATTTATGCTGCAGTAGTTTATGTGTCGGGGGGCTAGGGTCAGTCTGTTACATCTGGAGTATTTATCTTGTCTTATCCGGTGTCCTGTGTGAATTTAAATATGCTCTCTCTAATTCTCTCTTTCTCTCTTTCTGTCTTTCTCTCGGAGGACCTGAGCCCTAGGACCATGCCTCAGGACTACCTGGTATGATGACTCCTTGCTGTCCCCAGTCCACCTGGCCGTGCTGCTGCTCCAGTTTCAACTGTTCTGCCTGCGGCTATGGAACCCTGACCTGTTCACCGGACGTGCTTGTTGCACCCTCGACAACTACTATGATTATTATTATTTGACCATGCTGGTCATTTATGAACATTTTAACATCTTGACCATGTTCTGTTATAATATCCACCCTGCACAGCCAGAAGAGGACTGGCCACCCCTCATAGCTTGGTTCCTCTCTAGGTTTCTTCCTAGGTTTTTGGCCTTTCTAGGGAGTTTTTCCTAGGGAGTTTTTCCTAGCCACCGTGCTTCTTTCACATGCATTGCTTGCTGTTTGGGGTTTTAGGCTGGGTTTCTGTACAGCACTTTGAGATATCAGCTGATGTACGAAGGGCTATATAAATAAATTTGATTTGATTATTACAAATTTAAAAAAAGTAAAACATATGTTTTACAATTTGTTTTTTTAAATCTGCTTTTTTGGTCCTCCAATAATCGGTATCGGCGTTGAAGAATCATAATCGGTCGACCTCTATTATGTATATTTATGCACAACATATGTAGATATTATTGTTGGCCATTTTAGAGGCAATTTTAAGTGAATTTCTGGCTCAGTTGACAATTCCATTTATTTATTTTAGTAGTAGGCTACTCTTATTAGCCTTTTAAATCACTATGAATGACCTATATGTTATAGAGTAGACCCATGTTGGTATATTAAAAAAACAAACACTTATTTGAATTTGGGAAGTTTATCTTCAGTTTGGGACAATTTAAATTGCACTTCAGGACAATTCTGGGACGGTGATGAAAAAAGTTAGTCTTGAGCCCTGTTTGTAGCAAGCTAGCTAACTAACATTGGCTAGAAAGTTGAAGTCAGAGGAGAGAGAGAGCGGCGTGCAGCAGTGCGGAGCACAGCGGAGGTGAGGACAGAGAGGAGCCAATTAACTCACTTACTGACTATTAAATAGTCAGGGGTGGCAGGGTAGCCTAGTGGTTAGAGCTTTGGACTAGTAACCGAAAAGTTGCAAGATCGAAACCCAGATCTGACAAGGTAAAAATCTGTCATTCTGCCCCTGAACAAGGCAGTTAACCCACTGTTCCTAGGCCGTCATTGAAAATATGATTTTTTTTTAACTGACTTGCGGTCAGTCAAATAAAATGATAATAGCTGTGATTGATTGATTTATTGATTGATAGTAGAATACAACTCTTGATGTACTGGACTCATGATGGATCTCCTGTCGCTCTTCCCTTTCCATCTTGCTCCACAGGGATGGATGACTGGGACATCAGGCTGCCTGCAGCCACACATTCATTTACATTTTGTATTAAATAAAAGACAAATAGCAAAATGTTGGGACTTTTCGGTTTTTCACTTCTATAGTTCATATTAAATAATTTGGTGTAAACCAATAAGAAAGGGAGATAAGCAGAGAACAATTTAAAGTTAGAGAAATTTTACCAGTTGTATTTACATAGATTGTCATTATAGAGACACCTTTGGAAACGTGCCAACTCGACCTGCTGCGTAAAAATGGGGTACTAGTTTTCAAGCCTTGTGAGCGGGTTGGGTTGTCATGCGTCATAAATTATTGCTAGACCTGGCAATCCCGCTGCTACTCCAAAAATCACACGTGTACGCACGCACGTATATCAACGGCATGGTTTGTCTCAGGAGAACAGTGGTAACGCAGAACAAAGAGACAGATATTTACCGGATGTATTAAATGTGACGCATTCAGTTGGCGTTTCCACTCAATACCAAATACGGTGACGGGCGGAAGCCCAGTGGCCACATAGTTTTACATGACCAAAACTAGAATGTGTAACAAGCAGAGTGGGCTGCGATATGTAGACTTTACCACTTTCCAAAGTTTCAAAAAATTGCGTTGTTTAGGAGCGCAAGCACAGACAAAGGGGGTAACCGAGACGCGTCACAGGGGCTATAAAGATGAAGCATCGTTTAGACCGTTTTCTAACCACCGAATATGGTAGTGGGAGGCAGTCCAGTCGCGGGTATTGGAAGAGGATAGAACTAGGTGAAACTGGCCGATATTCTGCAAATTCTCACCGATGAAACATCTCAATATTTTTCCCAAAACTACAAATATGTTACCAACGCAGTGCACTACGTTTTATAGACTTGGCACTTTGCCAAAGTTTAGTTCTTTTTTTATTGCGTTGTTTAGAAGGAGTGTAAGGTTTAAGTTTGCACGCTTTTCACAAGTGAGGCGTTCCCTAACGGATATATGCAAATAAGTGATAGAACGCGCCAATAGGATCTCACTAGCTCACGCTTGGCTCTGCCCACTACTATGATTCATCTGCTTCCATGGGAAACGACAGGCTCTGGTCTATCTTGGGGTGCTTATAAACATCTTTGGTAGTAGGCTAGCTATAGAGGTAATCCCATGCAGAAACAATAGAGAACAAACACAATGGCACGCGTATCAGACTAGTCATTAAAGAGCCCAGCCTCAGAGTGAGAGATCTAGCTAGCTACTTGCCAAAGTCGTGCATCGTTCTATGCACTGCAGTCAGCGTTTTTAAAATAATGTGGATGATGGCTAGCTAGCTAACGTTAGTTAGTTAGCGTTAGCAAACCAGCTAGCTAGCTAACGTTAGTAAACTAGGCATGTTAGCTAACTACGTTATTACATCGCTATTAGACAATGATAAAAGCTACTTGAAACGCTGAAATCACATATTGTTTCCATAAGAGTGCATAAATACAATTGAGAAAACTGCAAAGAAACGTAGCAGGTAAATACCTGAATATAGTCCTGCCAAATCTCTACCGGAAGGACAGTGACAGCAAGCTGCCCATTCATAATGCGAATCCTTCCAGTTTGCGAGTTTTGGGTATTATGGTGCCACCCCGTGGCTATACATTGCATTACATAAGGTTTATCTGGAATGGGCAGGCATCACATCACATGATATAACAACTTTGGCTTGCTTGGATGGAAGTTTAGATATAAGAAAACAGGTTGAGGTTAAGAGGGTTACTGCTGTAGGCTACTTCGAATAATATGTAGCCAACGTTTAGCAGACGCTCTTATCCAAACCGAATTACAGGAGCAATCACAGTTAAGTGCTTAATGATCTTGAGATCAATGCCCTCTCCTGTTTCTTAATATGTGTTTGCACACAATCCGGCTGCTGCCCTAAACAGGATATTTCATTCTGATTTGTATTCTGAATCTGATTTGGACTTGTCCTTTTGTTTTTGTGTCTTCTTTAGGGCTTCACTGAAGGAACCTGTCTAAGTGCCCTAGACAAGACATGCTCAACAGAGACCAATGACTGCTTGCTCACACCAAAGTAAATTACTCTAACACCCTCTACCAGAAAACATGGGTCAATCAAAGAGTTCAGAATAAAAGATAAAGGAAGAAAGGCAAATGATATCAGATGAACTCAAAATACTTTCCAGATGTGGACATAGACAAAGCTCTGCTGCAATTCTCAGGTCCTAGGTCATTGGAGAAGCTGATCCAATACTACAAACAAAGAGAGATGGAACTGATTGAAAATGCTGCAGCGTGGATAAAGGACCTTACCGAAAAGCCTGATGCGGCAGGCTTGGGATCCCTGGTTATCTCTATAGTAATAGACAGATCTGTAGCTGCCATAGAGCCCCCAGAGGATAGCACAGATTATCTGCTGCTTCGTATCTTTGCAGAGGAGAAGGCCTCCGCTGTGAGAAACCAAATGCATGAGTACCTCAAGAGGCACCTCATGCACATACACAACAAGGCAGAGCTTAAGAGTGACATCCAGCACGTGGAGCGTAACCTGAGCTTTGCCCTGACTCAGTTGAAGAACTCCATGCTGCCGGACGGACAGATGAGCACGTGGGCACTGAGGATGTGGGCTCTGAGGATGTGGGTCAGCGGAGCGTCCTTCCATATCCAGATGCTGATTCACCTGGCCAGACTGGATGGGGCTCAGTGTGATCGGTCATCACTACCTACCAGAGCAATCTAGAAAAGCTTCTATCTGGATACAAGGAATTAGTCAAACATCATCCTTCACAGTGCCACAGTGGTTCCTATGAGACAGTTTCAGTAAAGTTCTGGTTTTGCTAGAGCTCTGAGATGACTAAATTACATCCAGAATATAGTGGTTTTTAGATATTACCCTATGGTGTGTGTTGAGGTTGGTTATAACCCTGTAGATCCATTTTGATCCCAAGGTGTACTGTCTATGTTCTGTATCATTGTTTGTGTGTCCAGCATAAAACAAGTAATGGTCAATTGCAACCAACAGGCAGAACTTTTAGCGCTAGATTTCTTGAAACGTGACTAACGGGAGATTACATGCACCTGCGTGTTAAAACAAACTTGCTTGCAACCAAAAACCCACAAGAATAAACCAGCAGATCAGTTGATCTCCCGTTGTTACTGTGTCAAACGAGTTTGATATCAGACAGCTGTGTCTAGGTTCTCTACTCCAGGCCCCAATGAAATACGACCTATCAGGACCATTGAAAAAAGCAAGGCTGGTATTTAATAAAAAATATTTATTGTAAGAATATAGACCCCGTGAATTGTAAGAAACTATAGTACAGTATAGTTCAGTACAGCTCCGTTCTTGTGTATTGTATTCCTCGTGTTACTATTTTATTTTTAAACTCTGCATTGTTGGGAAGGGCTCGTAAGCAAGCATTTCACAGTAAAGTCTACACCGGTTGTATTCGGCGCATGTAACAAAATCATTTTTATTTGATTTTACAGGAAAGTATAGTTCAGTACAGTTTAAATCAGTATAGAAAAGTAGAGTACTGTACTGAACTATACTGCACTGATCTGTACTGTACTTTCCTGTACTGTACTGCACTGCACTATACTTGAGTTTACTGTAAAGTACAATACAGTACATTATAGAAATCTGTTTGGGCCACATTAGAATATACTAATGTCATTTGACATACCTTTATTAGATTATAATTGAATGAAAATAGATTTGACAGTATTAACTCAATCATAATTGTCTTCATTAAGTTACTAATTTTAGATGTAGACAGTACAGGAATACTTTATTTTTCCCTTTTGATAAGAAATGACCATACTGTATTAAGGTTTTATTCATGGGTTAAATGATTTGGAAATTACAAGTAAGTATACCAACATAAGCTTTACATTAATAAAATGTGTAGAGTAAATCGTCACAGTAGATTCTCTCTGGTAAATGAGGAAATACCTTATTTCAATTGTATGAAATTATGTGAAATAGTTAAATTTGGACTTAGTCTGCTCAAATATTAGATTTCATTTATACCGAACATTATACCCACTAGAGGCATAAATAGTCTTGAAAAATGTTGGCGGCAACCAGGACTTAAAGTTAAACACCGACATCAACTGTAGGGAGCGATAATATGGTGGCCAGTAATGGCTGCAATTGAGATCAGCTGTGTGGGTGATTTTTGCGCATATTGATGTTTTAACGAGAGATTATCTTGTGTTGAGCTGGTGCTCTGTGTTGGTTTCCATTGACCTGTAGTATTCAGTGAACCACACCATGATTAAAAAAATATAGCTACATTATAACTTCTTATACTGAACATTTACATCTTGACATTGCAGTACTTTTTCCAGCCATAACTACACATTCAATAACATATTAAACGTAATTCAAATGTTGTTCTTAACAGTGGACAGACAGACACCATAACTGGGAAAGTGTTACGGCTTGATAATTGTGGAGGAGGAATGAGGCGCAGGAAGCAGCGAACCCAGGGTAGTGGTGTTTTTAATATACACTCACAAAAAACAAATGTTCCCACACACAGGGGAGAAAATACATACGGCGTACAACAACGTCGACATGAACACAAGCCGTCTCACAAGAAACAATCATTAATCCCGCACGAACAGGAGCGGGCCAGCTAAACTAAATAGCCCCTCTAATGGCTAATTGACCACAGGTGTCACAAAATAAAAAAAAGGGAAAAGCAAAAGGGAATCGGTGGCAGCTAATAGGCCGGTGACGACGACCGCCGAGCGCCACCCGAGCAGGAGGGGGCGCCACCGTCGGTGGGAATCGTGACAGTACCCCCCTCCTGACGCGCGGCTCCCGCAGCGCGCCGACACCGGCCTCGAGGTCGACCCGGAGGGCGAGGGGCAGGGCGATCCGGACGGAGGTGGAACTCCCTCAACATAGATGGGTCCAGGACGTCCGCCGCCGGCACCCAGCACCTCTCCTCCGGGCCGTACCCCTCCCAGTCCACGAGGTACTGTAGGCCCCTCGCCCGGCGTCGCGAGTCCAGAATGGCCCGTACGCTGTACGCCGGGGACCCCCCCGATGTCCAGAGGGGGCGGAGGGACCTCATCTTCGTGAAGGGGACCAGCTACCACCGGCCTGAGGAGAGACACATGAAACGAGGGGTTAATACGGTAATAGGAAGGGAGTTGCAACCGATAACACACCTCGTTTATCCTCCTCAGGACTTTGAAGGGCCCCACACACTGCGGCCCCAGCTTCCGGCAGGGCACGCGGAGGGGCAGGTTCCGGGTCGAGAGCCAGACCCTGTCTCCCGGTGCGAACACGGGCGCCTCACTGCGGTGGCGGTCAGCACTCCTCTTCTGCCGTGCACTGGCCTCCTTTAGTGAGTCCTGGACGGCTCTCCAGGTCTCCTTGGAGTGCTGGACCCAGTCCTCCACCGCAGGAGCCTCGGTCTGACTCCGGTGCCATGGTGCCAGGACCGGCTGGTAACCTAACACACACTGAAAGGGTGATATGTTAGTAGAGGAGTGGCGAAGTGAGTTCTGGGCTAACTCAGCCCAGGGAATATACCTCGCCCACTCCCCTAGCCGGTCCTGGCAATACGACCTCAGGAACCTGCCCACCTCCTGGTTCACCCTCTCCGCCTGCCCATTGCTCTCGGGGTGATAACCGGAGGTCAAACTGACCGAGACCCCCAGCCGCTCCATAAACGCTCTCCAGACCCTGGATGTGAACTGGGAACCTCGATCAGAGACAATGTCCTCCGGCACCCCGTAGTGCCGGAAGACGTGGGTAAATAGGGCCTCCGCAGTCTGCAGGGCCGTAGGGAGACCGGCAATGGGAGGAGACGGCAGGACTTAGAGAACCGATCCACAACCACCAGAATCGCCGTGTTCCCCTGAGAGGGGGGAAGATCTGTCAGGAAGTCAATGGACAGGTGCGACCATGGTCGTTGTGGAACGGGGAGGGGCTGTAACTTCCCTCTTGGTAGATGCCTAGGAGCCTTACTCTGGGCACACACCGAACAGGAAGAGACATAGGACCTCACGTCCTTAGCTAAGGTGGGCCACCAGTACTTCCCCATTAGACTCCCCACTGTCCTCGCCTCACCAGGATGACCCGCAGTAGGTAGCGTGTGCGCCCACCGAATCAAACGATCACGAACACCGAGCGGCACATACATGCGCCCCACGGGCACCTGCGCAGGCGCAGGTTCCAACACCAATGCCCGCTCGATGTCCGCGTCCACCTCCCATACCACAGGTGCCACCAGCCTAGACGCTGGAATGATGGGAGTTGGATCGATGGGCCGGTCCTCCGTGTCATAGAGACGGGACAGCGCGTCGGCCTTAGTATTTAGGGAACCCGGTCTATAGGAGATGGTAAACCTAAACCGGGCGAAGAACATGGCCCACCTCGCCTGACGTGGATTCAGTCTCCTCGCTGCCCGGATGTACTCCAGGTTTCGGTGGTCGGTCCAGATGAGAAAGGGGTGTTTAGCCCCCTCAAGCCAGTGCCGCCACACCCTCAAAGCTTTAACCACTGCTAGCAACTCCCTGTCCCCCACATCGTAGTTACGCTCCGCCGAACTGAGCTTCTTCGAAAAGAAAGCGCAGGGGCGGAGTTTCAATGGCGCACCCGAGCGCTGTGATAGCACGGCACCCACCCCAGCCTCGGATGCGTCCACCTCCACTACGAACGCTAAAGACGGGCCCGGGTGCGCCAACACGGGTGCGTCGGTGAACAGCGTCTTCAATTTCTTGAAGGCTCCGTCCGCCTCCGTCGACCATCGCAAACGCACCGGCCCCCCCTTCAGCAGTGAGGTAATGGGAGCCGCTACCTGGCCAAAACCCCGGATAAACCTCCGGTAGTAATTGGCAAAGCCTAAAAACCGCTGCACCTCCTTCACCGTGGTTGGAGTCGGCCAATTACGCACAGCCTTAACGCGGTCACACTCCATCACCACCCCCGTGGTGGAAATGCGATAACCCAGAAAGGAGACGGCTCGTTTGGAAAACTCACACTTCTCAGCCTTAACGTATAGGTCATGCTTCAGCAGTCTACCAAGCACCTTGCGCACCAGGGACACATGCGCGGAGCGGGTGGCGGAATATATCAGAATGTCATCAATATATACAATCACGCCCTGCCCGTGCAGGTCCCTGAGAATCTCGTCAACAAAGGATTGAAAGACGGCTGGAGCATTTTTCAACCCATACGGCATGACGAGGTACTCATAATGGCCCGATGTGGTACTAAAGGCGGTTTTCCACTCGTCTCCCTTTTTGATACGCACCAGGTTATACGCGCTCCTGAGATCCAGTTTTGTGAAGAACTGCGCTCCGTGAAATGATTCCACCGCCGTAGCGATGAGAGGTAGTGGGTAACTAAACCCCACCGTAATAGCGTTTAGACCTCGGTAATCAATGCACAGACGCAGACCTCCCTCCTTTTTCTTCACAAAAAAGAAACTCGAGGAAGCGGGTGAGATGGAGGGCCGAATGTACCCCTGTCCCAGGGATTCCGTGACATATGTCTCCATAGCCGCCGTCTCCTCCTGTGACAAGGGGTACACGTGACTCCTGGGAAGCGCAGCGTTAACCTGGAGATCTATCGCACAATCCCCCTGTCGATGAGGTGGTAATTTAGTCGCCCTCTTTTTACAAAAAGCGATCGCCAATTCGCCGTATTCAGGGGGAATGCGCACGGTGGACACCTGGTCTGGACTCTCCACCGATGTGGCACCTATGGAAACTCCTAGACACCTACCTGAACACTCCTCTGACCACCCCTGGAGAACCCCCTGTTTCCACGAAATACGGGGATTGTGACCAGCCAGCCAGGGGACCCCCAGCACCACCGGAAACGCAGGCGAGTCAATAAGGAAAAAACTAATGCGTTCCTTATGATTCCCCAGCGTTACCATGTCCAGTGGCACCGTAGACTCCCTGACTAGCCCTGACCCTAATGGTCGGCTATCTAGGGAGTGCACGGGGAAAGGGGAATCTATCGGCACCCGCGGAATGCCCAGCTTAATGGCAAGTCCACGGTCCATAAAATTCCCAGCTGCGCCTGAATCGACTAGCGCCCTATGCTGGGAAGAGGGAGAAAATTTAGTAAACAAAACAGGTAAAAACACATGACCAACAGGGGGTTCTGGGTGAATCTGGTGCTGACTCACCTGAGGTAACCGAGAAGTGTTCTGCCTACCATCTCGACTCCCAGACTGGCTCCTCCAGCACCGGTCGGCCGTGTGTCCTCTCCGACCACAGCTGGTGCAGGAGGAGCCACCTCCTCCGGTGCCCCTTGGCACGGCCCCCCCTACCTCCATAGGGGTAGGGGCGGGGGTGCACGGGGGTGGAACGGGCAGGACCCTCTCCGAACGCCCGCGGGCAGCCAGCAAGTTGTCCAGTCGTATGGACATATCTATCAGTTCGTCCAGGGACAGAGCTGTGTCCCGACAGGCCAGCTCCCTGCGGACGTCCGCCCGGAGACTGCAGCGGTAGTGGTCTATGAGGGCCCTGTCGTTCCACCCCGCCCCAGCAGCCAAGGTCCTGAAGTCCAGCGCGAAGTCCTGGGCACTCCTCGTCTCCTGCCTGAGGTGGAACAGCCGTTCACCCGCCGCTCTTCCTTCCGGAGGGTGGTCGAACACGGCCCGAAAGTGGCGGGTGAACTCCGGGTAGTGGTCCCTCGCCGAGTCTGGACCGTTCCAGACCGCATTAGCCCACTCCAGAGCTCGGCCCGTCAGGCAGGAAACGAGGGCACTCACGCTCTCCTCCCCCGTGGGAGCAGGTCTGACGGTGGCCAGGTACAGCTCAAGCTGGAGCAAAAACCCCTGGCACCCAGCCGCCGCCCCATCGTACTCCCTCGGGAGCGCCAGACGAAGCGCGCCAGAGCCAGACGTCATGGGAGGCGAAGATGGCTGTATCGGGGGAGGTGGAGGTGGAGAGAGGATACCACTTCTCTCCCATCTGTCCATCCTCTCCATCATCTGGTCCATTGCCGATCCGATGCGATGGAGGACTGTCGTGTGGTGGAGTACGCGTTCCTCCATCGAGGGCAGAGGAGTGGCCGCTGCTCCCGCTGATTCCATGCCTTCTATCAAGTTGCGGGATTCTGTTACGGCTTGATAATTGTGGAGGAGGAATGAGGCGCAGGAAGCAGCGAACCCAGGGTAGTGGTGTTTTTAATATACACTCACAAAAAACAAATGTTCCCACACACAGGGGAGAAAATACATACGGCGTACAACAACGTCGACATGAACACAAGCCGTCTCACAAGAAACAATCATTAATCCCGCACGAACAGGAGCGGGCCAGCTAAACTAAATAACCCCTCTAATGGCTAATTGACCACAGGTGTCACAAAATAAAAAAAAAGGGAAAAGCAAAAGGGAATCGGTGGCAGCTAATAGGCCGGTGACGATGACCGCCGAGCGCCACCCGAGCAGGAGGGGGCGCCACCGTCGGTGGGAATCGTGACAGAAAGAGACTTGTGTCATGTCTGCCATCACCCAACAGATTGTTTGTGTGGATGCCATCAAGTTCAGGCTGCAGTCCTTTCGTTCCTTGGGAGGAAAACAGAGTGTTTGGTCATTTACAACATCATATACAATTCAAACATTTTTGTGTTACTGTTTAATAAAATGGAAAAGTGTTGCTACTGTGATGGGTTTATCTTATTTTATGTGCTAGATGGCATCCTGTACCCACTTGCTGTCGGGGTCAGCACAGACATGTCTGTCCTTCACCGTGGTGGAACTATTATAAAAGAGAGGAGAGGTGGATTTAGAAACGTTACATCAGATTCAATAATCAATCCAATAACGTCACTTGAACATTCTAAAAAACAACCTATTTTCCTGTTTCTATGTACTGAAACTGTTTAAAGACAAATAATATAGCTATATGCTTATATCACAGCATTGATGTCGCAGATCCCAGTCTCATGTTGGATTCTGTACTCTTTCAGCTTTTGTCACAGGGATAGCCTTCTCTGTGTATTCTGTGCAGCTTCGAGTGGACCTGCACAAGACAGACAGCATCACAGATATTTAGACTTATTAGTAGAAAAGACAATGTAAAAATTGATTGTCATTTTCAAAGTAAAAAAAACAAACAAAGCATAGCTCAAAACAGAAGCAATGCACAACCTTTTCTCTACTAAATTATGACTAAACCCACAATAAATGACAGTTCGTGTCCTACTTACTACTTTCACACAGAGTCATCAGTGCCACCAGCAGCACATGCAGAGTAGAGAGAGTCACCAGAAGCTTTGCCATCTTGTCAGGTTCAGAGTTCTAGGCAGGCAGTGAAGTTGGATAGAAACATGTAACTCTATTGTCCGAATAAGATACAAAGATAATCTGATACAATGATCTGGCATTGTAATATAGTTTAAATACTTACACAGTTGGAAATATGCTGCCTTTTTGGACCGCACTCAGTGGTTGAAGAACAAGGTGGAAAATTCTCAGATGGGAAGAATGACACACAGGCCGCATTATTGGTAACTTGATACAAAACCCCCTTCCACTCTGTCTGCATCAAGAATTTACAGCAACTATACGTTGATTTGTCGTTAGCTAAAATTTAACGAAGAAGTTATTCTTGTACTAGATTATTACATAATGTTAGGATTGTGTGACATAATGTGATGTACAGTTACCTTAAAATGAGCTGGAGTGTTCAATTCATACAGACAAATTGTTGATCATTGTGATTAGTAAGCCTGTGTATGAGTCACTTGTCCATGATGGGTAGTCCTATTTAAACGCCTGTAATTTTCATTTAGGGAGAGAAAGAAATAGAGACAGGTCAGCATGCTGCTGGGTTTTGTTTGAAGGACGCTATTTGATCCAGTTAATTATTTTTGTAAATACTTGTACATTTTGCTGGCTATTATCTTCACCTTTGCTAATAAAATCCCTCACCCTGGGCAGAAAGTCAGCTCTACCTTGTTGCCTTCTGCCTTCTCACTGTTAAAATCCAACCACGTGATAAACCTCACACATGGATTACGGGCAACATTCGCACTGAGCTAAAGGCTAGAGCTGCCGCTTGCAAGGAGTGGGACACTAATCCGGAAGTTTATAATAAATCCCACTATGCCCTTGACGAACCATCAAACAAGCAAAGGATCAATACAGGACCAAGATCGAATCCTACTACATGTGTTCTGATGCTCGTCGGATATGACAGGGCTTGCAAACAATCATGGATGACAAAGGGAAACACAGCTGCGAGCTGTCCGATAATGCAAGCTTACCAGATGAGCTTAATACCTTTTCTATGATGCTTTGAGACTAGCAACACTGAACCACGCATGAGAGCACCAGCTGTTTTAGACGACTGCACGATCACACGCTCTGTAGCCGATGTGAGTAAGACCTTTAAACAGTTAAACATTCCCAAGGTCAGCATTCTGGAGTCGCCTCTTCACTGTTGACGCTGAGACTGGTGTTTTGCGGGTACTATTTAATGAAGCTGCCAGTTGAGGACTTGTGGGGCATCTGTTTCTCAAACTAGACACTCTAATGTACTTGTCCTCTTGCTCAGTTGTGCACTGGGGCCTCCCACTCCTCTTTCTATTCTGGTTAGAGCCAGTTTGCGCTGTTCTGCGAAGGGAGTAGTACACAGCGTTGTACGAGATCTTCAGTTTCTTGGCAATTTCTCGCATTGAATAGCCTTCATTTCTCAGAACAAGAATAGACTGATGAGTTTCAGAAGAAAGTTCTTTGTTTCTAGCCATTTTGAGCCTGTAATCGAACCCACAAATGCTAATGCTCCAGATATTCAACTAGTCTAAAGAAGGCTAGTTATATTGCTTCCTTAATCAGAACAACAGTTTTCAGCTGGGCTAGCATAATTGCAAAAGGGTTTTCTAATAATCAATTAGCCTTTTAAAATGATAAACTTGAATTAGCTAACACAATGTGCCATTGGAACACAGGGGGGATGGTTGCTGATAATGGGCCTCTGTACGCCTATGTAGATATTCCATTAAAAATCAGCCGTTTCCAGCTACAATTGTCATTTGCAACATTAACAATGTCTACACTGTATTTCTGATCAATTTGATGTTATTTTAATGGACAAAAATGTGCTTTTCTTTCAAAAACAAGGACATTTCTAAGTGACCCCAAACTTTTGAACGGTAGTGTAAGTAACCTTCTGTCTTATGTAACCATACCAAACATAACGTATCGTACTAATTTCAGTGTCCTGGATTTACATTTACTATGTTACGTCTGGTCATTGAGACAAGGCTGAGCTTTCATATGGTAGTTGTTTAAGGTTAAGTTGTAACAACAGCAGTTTTCACATTGTACCTACCATTGTAATAACCATGCAAATACATGTTTGTAGTGCTAAAGCAACACCAACATTTTAAATGTTTCAGTATTCATATGAACATGATAAAATGTCCCAATTAAAGCATTGTGTGACATATGCATGGGTAAAAAGGTTGTGGTTGTCACAGGGACAGCTATGATGCAACAAATGAAGAAGAACTCAAAACCACTTCATAATGACCTATTTAGTTGTCACAGCAACACTTCTCTGTGTTCCTCTGACCTAGAAAATAACCATATTATAACCTCAAGACAACCTACATGCAACAGCCCACATCCATGCAAGTCACACACACACACAGACATGACTATTAGATTGAACAGATAAGATATTACTTTTCTTTGTCTTTCAGTATATTGTATTTCAGTGCTGTGTAGATTTACAGCACTACCCAAACAAATTTACACATGAAAGTTCCCCTCATAACTCCCCCATTCTCCACAGGTTCGAGGAGGGATCCTATAGTGTGGACAATTATTGTTTTTTGTATTTGTTAATTTTATTAATTTTTTTAATCTCTTTTTCTCCCCAATTTCGTTGCATCCAATTGGTAGTTACAGTCTTGTCCCATCGCTGCAACTCCCGTACGGACTCGGGAGAGGCGAAGGTCGAGAGCCGCGCGTCCTCCGAAACGCAACCCAGCCAACCTCACTGCTTCTTGACACAATGCCCGCTTAACCCGGAAGCCAGCCGCACCAATGTGTCGGAGGAAACACCGTGAACCTGGCGACCGTGTCAGCGTGCATCGCGCCCGGCCCGGCACAGGGGTCACTAGTGCGCGATGGGACAAGAACATCCCTGCCGGCCAAACCCTCCCGTAACCTGGACGACGCTGGGCCAATTGTGCGCCGCCCCATGGGTCTCCCAGTCTCGGTTGACTGTGACAGAACCTGGACTCGAACCAGGATCTTTAGTAGCACAGCTAGCAGTGCGCCACTCGGGAGGTGGTAGTGTGGAATTTTGACCATACATCAGAGCTCTGAGGTCATTATGTAATCTTGTCTATGTAAACAGTTCAACAGTTGTCATACGTTTTGTAAGCTTATAGTTTTTGATCATCCTCAGTGTGTAACCGTGTAGGTTCCATCCCTCTCTTCACCCCAACCTGGGCTCGAACCAGGGACCCTTGCACACATCAACAACAGTCACCCACGAAGCATCGTTACCCCTCGCGTCCACAAAAGCAACGCAAGGGGAACAACCACTTCAAGTCTCAGAGCGAGTGACGTCACTGATTGAAACACTATTAGCGCGCACCACCGCTAACTAACTAGCCATTTCATATCGGTTACAAGTGCAACACTCAACCTGAATTCCTAGTTTTCTTACGGGTTCTGTGGTGCTATTATGGTTTATTTGCTATCTTACAGATCACATGAACTAAGCAAAAAAAGAAACGTCCTCTCACTGTCAACTGTGTTTACTTTCAGCAAACTTGACATGTGTAAATATTTGTATGAACATAGCAAGATTCAACAACTGAGACATAAACTGAACAAGTTCCACAGACATGTGATTAACCTGTTATGGCTAGGGGGCAGTATTTTCACGGCTGGATAAAAAACGTACCCGATTTAATCTGATTATTAGTCCTGCCCAGAAACTACAATATGCATATAATTATTAGCTTTGGATAGAAAACACTCCAAAGTTTCAAAAACTGTTTGAATGGTGTCTGTGAGTATAACAGAACTCATTTGGCAGGCCAAAACGTGAGAAGATTCTGTACAGGAAGTACCCTGTCTGACCATTTCTTGAACTTCTTTGTCATCTCTATCCATTACAAAGGATCTCTGCTCTTACGTGACACTTCCTACGGCTGCCATGGGCGCTCAGAGCCCGGGAAAAAGCTGAATGACGTAATTCAAAGCCCTGGCTGAAACACACGAGCGCTTTTGCTAAGTGGTCTATCAGAGGACAAAGGGCTTAGGCGCGTGCACTGGCTGCCCCCGTCTTTCTCTTTTTCCCTCTATTTACCGAAAAGCAGATTCCCGGTCGGAATATTATCGCTTTTTTACGAGATAAATTGCATAAAAATTGATTTTAAACAGCGGTTGACATGCTTCAAAGTACGGTAATGGAATATTTAGAATTTTTTTGTCACGAAATGCGCCATGCGCGCGACCCTGATTTACCATTTCGGATAGTGTCTAGAACGCACAAACAAAACGCCGCTATTTGGATATAACGATGGATTATTTGGGACCAAACCAACATTTGTTATTGAAGTAGAAGTCCTGGGAGTGCATTCTGACGAAGAACAGGAAAGGTAATAACATTTTTCTTATAGTAAATCTGATTTTGGTGAAGGCTAAACTTGCCGGGTGTCTAAATAGCGAGCCCCTGATGGCTGGGCTATGTACTTAGAATATTGCAAAATGTGCTTTCACCAAAAAGCTATTTTAAAATCGGACATATTGAGTGCATAGAGGAGTTCTGTATCTATAATTCTTAAAATAATTGTTATGCTTTTTGTGAACGTTTATCGTGAGTAATTTAGTAAATTGTTAGTAAATTCCCCGGAAGTTTGCGGGGGGTATGCTAGTTCTGAACGTCACATGCTAATGTAAAAAGCTGGTTTTTGATATAAATATGAACTTGATTGAACAAAACATGCATGTATTGTATAACATAATGTCCTAGGTGTGTCATCTGATGAAGATCATCAAAGGTTAGTGCTGCATTTAGCTGTCTTCTGGGTTTTTGTGACATTATATGCTAGCTTGAAAAATGGGTGTCTGATTATTTCTGGCTGGGTACTCTGCTGACATAATCTAATGTTTTGCTTTCGCTGTAAAGCCTTTTTGAAATCGGACAGTGTGGTTAGATTAACGAGAGTCTTGTCTTTAAAATGCTGTAAAATAGTAATATGTTTGAAAAATGGAAGTTTTCGGATTTTAGAGGAATTTGTATTTCGCGCCACGCCCATCATTGGATATTGGAGCAGGTGTTCCGCTAGCGGAACGTCTAGATGTAAGAGGTTAACAGAAATGGAAAAATGTGTCCTTGAACAAAGCGGTGGTCAAAATCAAAAGTAACAGTCAGTATCTGGTGTGGCCACCAGCTGCATTAAGTACTGCAGTGCATCTCCTCCTCATGGACTGCACCAGATTTGCCAGTTCTTACTGTGAGATGTTACCCCACTCTTCCACCAAGGCACCTGCAAGTTCCTGGACATTTCAGAGGGGAATGGCCCTAGTCCTCACCCTCCGATCCAACAGGTCCCAGACGTGCTCAATGGGATTGAGATCCGGGCTCTTCGCTGGCCATGGCAGAACACTGACATTCCTGTCTTGCAGGAAATCACGCACAGAATAAGCAGTATATCTGGTGGCATTGTCATGCTGGAGGGTCATGTCAGGATGAGCCTGCATTAAAGGTACCACATGAGGGAGGTGGATGTCTTCCCTATAACACACAGCGTTGAGATTGCCTGCAATGACAACAAGCTCAGTCCGATGATGCTGTGACACACCGCCCCAGACCATGACGGACCCTCCACCTCCAAATCGATCCCGCTCCAGAGTACAGGCCTCGGTGTAACGCTCATTCCTTCGACGATAAATGGGAATCTGACCATCACCCCTAGTGAGACAAAACCACGACTCATCAGTGAAGATAACTTTTTTCCAGTCCTGTCTGGTCCAGCGACAGTGGGTTTGTGCCCATAGGCGATGTTGTTGCTGGTGATGTCTGATGAGGACCTGCCTTACAACAGGCCTACAAGCCCTCAGTCCAGCATCTCTCAGCTTATTGCGGACAGTCTGAGTAGCGCTGCCTTAGGCATCTCACAGTAAGGACATTGCAATTTATTGCCCTGGCCACATCTGCAGTCCTTATCCCTCCTTGCATCATGCCTAAGGCACGTTCACGCAGATGAGCAGGGACCCTGGGAATCTTTCTTTTGGTGTTTTCAGAATCAGTTGAATGGCCTCTTTAGTGTCCTAAGTTTTCATAACTGTGACCTTAATTGCCTACCGTCTGTAAGCTGTTAGTGTCTTATCGAGGTGCATGTTCATTAATTGTTCATGGTTCATTGAACAAGCATGGGAAACAGTGTTTAAACCCTTTACAATGAAGATCTGTGAAGTTATTTGGATTTTTACGAATTATCTTTGAAAGACAGGGTCCTGAAAACTTTTGCTAAGTTTATTTTCTGAACAATATCACAATCTCAAATGTGCCATTCACCAATTCATAGGCCACAAACAGCGGCAATCCCTTGGTATGACTGTATAGCCTTACCCACTGGGGTAGATGAACTGAAAAATCTGATAACTGTATATACACACTTTTAGAAAAAAAGGTGCTTTCTAGAACCTTAAACAGTTCTTCAGCTGTCCCCATAGGAGAACCCTTTAAAGAAACCTTTTTGGTTCCAGATAAAACCTTTTTGGTTCCAGGTAGAACTCTTTTGGGTTCCATGTAGAACCCAAATCACTGCAAAGGTGTGCATTTGAGACCAACGTTTTGTTCTGTTTGAATATAGGCCTTGATTTGGTTATGAGGCCAAAAGTGCATTATACTGTGACACTTTTTTGTTGTTGTAAGGTTTTGTAATTGTTTTTATGAACAATACAAAACATACACATACAAACGACACCATCATACAAACATCAACTACATCACATCTGCCCAGACCCACTAGCACACATCCCCATATCCAATGCCCGCGTCCCTTTACACCACATGGCCTCAAACTGCACCATTTTGTTTTTCTCGGTAGCCCACGCACTTACATTTCTTAGATAATAAAGCATTTTACCTTACCATTGCGTTAATGATGGAGGATTGGTTAATTTCCAGTTTTTAAGTATACGTTTATTTAAGATGATTGACAAGAAAAGTATCGTCCAACCCATGGGGTATCTCACTGTTCCATCATATGCCATGTCTTGAAATATGCAGACAGACGGATTAAAAGTAAACTTTCTATCTGTCACGACTGCTCCCCTCGTCTGGCGCTCATCATTACGCACACCTGTCACCATCGTTACGCGCATCAGCGCTTCCTGGGATTTTCCTTGACTCAGCCGGCTCGTCCAGCTCCCACGCCTCGGCCCGGCCTGTCAGGCTCGACCAGGTGGGATGCCGGGTGGAGCCCCTTGGGGGTGGGTACTGTTACTCCTGCTCCCCCTCTCTGGCACTCGAGGGCACCAGGTGGCCCATCATTATGCACACCTGTCTCCATTGTTACGCGCATCAGCCCTTCATGGGACTCACCTGGACTTTATTACTTTATTGATTACCTCCCCTATATCTGTCACTTCCTCAGTTTCTTCCCCGTGTCTGCATTGATGTCATTAAATGTGCACTTCCTGTACTTGCTTCTCGTCTCCCAGCGTTGGTCCCTACACTAACTCCACCCATAACTTTTGGATTTTATAACATTCCCAGAAGGCATGGATTATTGACTTATTATTAGTTTTACACTTCAGACATGACTCTGCCGTTGTGCTGTAGAATTTATGAATTTTGTCTTTTGTATAATAAATTCTATACATACATTTATGCTGTATTAAACATACATTTTCGTTAACTGTAATCTTGTTAGTTATGTTCCAACATTCTCTCCATCTTGTGTCAATATCAGTTATTTTCAAGTCTTGAATCCAATTGTTTATATTTTTTTCTAAGAGTCAGTTGGATAAACTGAATGCATAAATTCTTTGCAAGTTTGTATAGCTTACCTATCATATGAATATCATTTTCTGACTCAAATAGAATTCCCTCAAGATCTGATGTCCAAAAAATGTCAAGTTGAAATTTGGGGATTTTTTCAAGTCAAAATGTGATTTAATTTGCATGTATTTGACAATATCTACATTGGCCAATCCAAAATTGCTTTTTAAAGCTGTCATGGAAATAAATGTATTTCCTATTACCTAGTCATTTACGGTTTCTATGCCTATAGTTTTCCATGTGGGCCAATTTAACTGTGAATTCTGAAAAAATATTCAAGGATTATTCCATAAGGTTGTGTTTTTAGGGAATGATATTGGTTCTTGTAAAACAAAAAAATGTCTCCACGTATTCTGAAAATATTTTTAGCATTGAGTTTTCAGTATTGGTCAGGTATATCAGGAGATCATCTCTAAATAAGTTTAGTTTATATTCACTTTTACCAATACTGATACTTTGGTTTGGGTGCTGTCTAATTCTTTCTGCAAGCGGTTCAATTGCCAGTGCAAACAGGAGGGGGGAGAGGGGACTTCCCTGTCTTGTGCCCCTTTCTAAAGCAATTTTATCAGATAATGTATTATTTGTGTATATTTTAGCTTTAGGACATGTATATCATATTTTCATCAAATGTATTATTTCAGCTGGAAAGTTGAAAGCTTCCAAAGTTATTTAAACTTTACTTAACTGTTCTTAAGTCAATTAAGAACAAATTCTTATTTACAATGACGGCCTACCCCGGCCAAACTCTAACCCGGACGACGCCGGGCCAATTGTACACCGCCCTATGGGACTCCCAATTACAGGCAGTTGTGATACAGCCTGGAATCAAACCAGGGTCTGTAGTGATGCCTCTAGCACTGAGATGCAGTGCCTTAGACCGCTGCGCCACTCGATAGTCTATACTGTAAAAATGTTCAGTTGACACTTGGAAATATGTTTGACTAGCTCATAAAGGATCATAGGATAGAGTATCAACTCATTGTACTTTGTAGTACATTTTAACCATCTGAGGATAAATGTTTGAATAAACAAATAAAATTTGTGTTAAAACATCCCTTGTTGTCCCTCTTGAGTAATGTTGTTCCCTTTTTTGCTCAACGTGGGTTAGTGATGGGGAAATTCTTTCGTGGGACGTTGCCATTAAGGGGTGGGTAAGAAAGCCCATTCCACCTGCAGAAGGAGTATATATATAGAGTAGGACCTCACCCAGCCACTGAAGCTTTCTCTTTGAAGACAAGACAGCAGCTCAACTCAGCTCATTACTAACCACAGCATCACAGAAGAAGAAATGGCCCAGATGAGAGCCCCTGTGATTGTACTGCTGGTGCTACTGGCTTTGGGGCTCTTTGCTACGGAAACTTCTGCAGCTAAACGACGTAAATATTCTGCTGTGAAAGTTTTGTCTTAGTCTGTGTGTCTCTGTGTGTAATTACTGAAAAACAGAAATAAACAACTGGACAATTAGGGTAATATTTTGTGTTTCTCAACATTCCTCGTAAATCCTTTATTTGTTCCTTTTTGACAGCACGTCGTAGGAGAGGATGCTGTGAGAGTTATACTCTTCGTAAAATACCTTTCGCAGTTATCGAAGGCTATACCATACAGACCATATCAGAAACCTGCCGTATCTTTGCCATCATGTGAGTGTCTTTGGAGTATCTGATTGCATTGTATGGCAAGTAATAAAGCCAGAAGAATGCCATTATAGCTACTATAAATAGCATACTATACTGTAGTTTTAGCAATCAAACAATTATATAATGCTGTAAGTGTAAAAACAGAGAGTTGAAAATGAACTTATGCTTTATGTCTCTTCCAGATTCCACACTAAAAAGGGTAATGATGTGTGTGCAGACCCTGACCAGAACTGGGTGATAGAGCACGTCAGCCGACTGGGGTGAGAATCATTCTCATGAACAGAGAACTGTAAGACTAAAAGTGTGGTTGTAGCCGTGACAATACAAATTAATGATATCCATTTTACATGTTATATCTGTTTTAGGACCAAAGCGGCTCACATCAAGACCTCACAGGCCTAATCCAATGATGCCATTACAACTATCAGAGGGGGACTCAGGATATAAAGGAACAGTACGCAGTCAAAAACTGAACACAACACCTACTGTTAATCTTTCCTCTCAGCACCAAGAATCAAATCAATGACAAGGGTGTCACAAGACCCAGCTACCTGTTTCTTCTTAGTTCTATATTTTCTGGGGTGATTTTATGTACATATATGTTGTAAATATGAAGGATATTGTTATAACACATTTTTTTTATATACAAGAGGGTTATGATCTCATTGTAAGAGTGTCAGAAAATTCATACTTTGCATGTTTTTATTCATAAACTTTTGTTACTTCTGTTACATTTTTTCATCTATAATAAATGTCTTATATTTTACTAAGAATACTTACCTGTGTTTTCATCTTGTGTCTGGTGAAAGGAAGAGGAACCATGGAAAGCACAGTGACAGATAACAACAGATAAAGCAGATAGAGAAGATATTGTGTAGGCCTAGTTACTGTGTGAAGTGCACTACACCATGAGAGTTCACCAGTGGATGGATCACTTATAGTGCTTCTTATAAAGATAATCCTTGTATGCACTGTTAAAACAGAAAAACTCAAAACACCATGATCGTGTAGTGAAACCATGAAAGTAGTGCATCCTTAGCTGAGATCTGGTGTTTGGAGGGTGTTTGAATGTCACCCCAATGTAAGTGTTATAATACACAATGTATTTCAAAACAGAATGGAAGTACTCTGAAACACCGAAAGTGGTCCTTCAATTAGAATATTGGTGTGTTCTTGTTAGTACTGTGAAAACCATTGTTGGTGTTTTAGTGCATGTATAAGGCATCATCAAAACACAAAAATTATGTTTTCGCAGTCTCTCACAATCAAATGGTTTTAAATTGCAAAGGATTTATAGCGTAAATATTGATTGACGATAATTTCAGAGAATATTTAAATTAATTGTGGCGTACAGCAGGTCAGCCACCAGGGGAAGAATTGTAGAGGCCTGGTGACAGACGGAGTCTACATCACGAGCCGATGGCTCCCTCTGCTGGACGTGCCAGGTCTCGACGGGCTCTCCGGCCAGGACTAATTGTGGCTGATTGTGGTTAGTGAGTAATCAAGGGGCTGATTGCTCACCAGCTGGACGAGTCCCATAAAGCTGCCGGAAGGGCAGCACATGGGAGAGGGGACTGAGAGAAGAGACGTTGCTACTGTATAGTCGTGCTCAGTCCCAGGGATAACAGAGGGAGCTCAGTATTGTTCCCCACAGGATACAGCAAGACCCGGAGCCCAGAAGACGGTATCCCGGAGAAGGTCTTCTGGGGGAGACCTATTCTTTTCTTTTCGTTTGTTATTTAAATTAAACACCCTTGAAACTGAGCTAACCCAACTCTGTCCATGTCTGATCTGTGTAAACGTCTTGACCAAACCCCCTGGTCTGCCACAAGTGGTGGTGAACGCGGGCATTCTGATAACGTCGTCAGATCAGGGTTGACGTTTATGCAGCATCAGCATGGACGAGTTGATAGCTCAGTTCGTCCGGGACCAACAGGCACAACAGGCGGTTCAGGAACGAACGCTGGAGAAACAGGGGCTAGAAAATGTTCGCCACATTGAGGAAATCAGGAAGCTCCAAGGAGGAGCGTCTACTGAATCACATCCAAACCAGTTTTTAATCAAGCTAACAGAAGACGACCACATCGAAACATACCTCCGCACGTTTGAACGGACATCACTACGGGAAGGATGGCCAAGGCCGAAGTGGGCAAGTCTGCTGGCCCCGTTCCTCTCCGGGAATGCCCAAAAGGCATATTGGGACCTTAACGACAAACAAGCGGCTAACTACGATGGACTCAAATGGGAGATACTCAGCCACTACGGGTACAGCCTGGCCCATCGGGCCCAACTGTTCCACAACTGGAGGTTCGTGGCTGACGCATCCCCCCAAGCCCAGATGAGTGGCCTACTGCACGTCACCAGGGCATGGCTCCTAACCAACGTATCCACCCTCTCCATCCTGGATCGCTTCTTACGGGCACTACCCCACAACATGAAGAGAGCAGTGAGTCTATGCACGCCCCAGACCTTGGAGGGCCTCCTGGGAGCAGTGGAGACACATCAGAACACTGAGGCCCTGCTGAGTGGGAGCCGGGCCGATTTGGGGACCCGTCCGAGGGGACGGAAGGACAGCCCCACCCCTGTATACCCCGAACCAACAGCCAGCAGGGCCAAAAGGCCGCAGACCGGTGGAGAGATGGCTGGGGGAGAGCCGACCCGACCGGCCCCTGACGCCCCCTGGTAGATGGAGACCAAAGGAAGTGTTTTGAGTGTGACCTGGAATTGTCCGGCTCGAGAAGAGTCGATGCTGTCAGCAAGCCCTGGAGGCGAGGTGGGCTACGCAGTGAAGCACGTCACCTCCTGTTGGGCGCACCACGAACCAACGGCAACCATGGTCCCGGTGAAGGCTGACGGACACGACACGGAAGCTCTAGTAGACTCCAGAAGTATGGTTACGCTCGTAACCACGAGCCTGCTGAACCAGGGGACCGAATGTGGTAGGGAGATGTCCATTTCCAGTGTCCAAGGTGACACAAAGCGTTATCCAACCGTACGGGCTAATATCGTGACACCACAAGGGAGCTACAAAATGATGGTGGGTGCCATACCGGTGTCGCCGGTACCCCTCCTTGTGGGACGAGATTGTCCTCTGTTCATGGCACTGTGGAGGCACGACCTGAGGAAAAAGGTATGAGCTGGCCGAAGACGAGAGCGAGGACAACCCGTCGCCTGCACAGCCCGGAGCAAGCGGTTGACAAACCCAGATCTACGTGTCCAGAGTCGGAAGGGGCGCCGGAACCCGAACCCCTGGTGAACCACAGGAGGAGGAGCCCATCCTCCCCCGCCTCGATTTCAAGGGACCAGTCAAGACACCCACTGGGTGCCAGCTGAGGGGGACAATTACTGCCCAGTGGGAGGATACGAACTTGAAAGCCACCGCAGCCCATAGCGGTGGATGGACAGCTACTTCTGGGGGTGAGTGACTGGCGATACCCCCGCTTCCAAATCAAGAATAACCTTTTGTATCAGCTGTCGCGCCAATAGGGGGAACTTCGAGAGGTACTGTTGCTTCCCCGATGGTACGTGGGAACCGTTCTTCAGCTGGCTCACACCCACCTGTTGGGTGCGCACCTGGTAATGGAGAAGACCCGGGAACAGATCGCCACCTGGTTCCACTGGCCTGGGATGAGGAGGGCCGTGGAAGACTATTGTTGTAGCTGCCCGGAGTTTCAAATCACAGAGAGAATCCAGAGCATTGTCAGATTGTCCGTTTGTAATTTCAGAGTGTTTCGCTCTCAGAGCATTCATAGCACACAATGGACGCTCTGGCCAAGGAGTTATGGAAACCCAAAAAGTTCAAATCCTCTTATCCGGAACATATCTTAACACATTGTAATTATAATTTCTCACATGCTTTTTTCAAGTGTCAAATGTAATTTTCTTTACATGTGTTTTTTCACTTGTCCATTGTGTGCTTACAGGTGATTTAAACACTAGTAATACAAATGTTTTACTTGCTTTATTCAAGTGTCAAATGTTTTTTTTTTTTATTTCAACTTTATTTAACTAAGCAAGTCACAAATTATTATTTACAATGACGGCCTACCCCGGCCAAACCTTAACTCGGACGACGCTGGGCCAATTGTGCGCCGCTCTATGGGACGTGATTTTCTCACCTGTCCAGTGTGTGTTTACCGTGGATTAGAAAGCTTGTTATGGTCATTTTACAGGTGTTCAACACACCTGTCCAGTGTGCATTTACAGGGGATTAGAAAGCTTGTTATGGTCATTTACACGTGTTCATTACACCTGTCCAGTGTGCACTTACAGGGGATTAGAAAGCTTGTTATGGTCATTTACACGTGTTCATTACACCTGTCCAGTGTGCATTTACATGTGATAAGAACGCTTGTTATGGTCATTATATCCACCTAGCTCCCTGCACTAGGGAGATCGAGGGATGGGAACGACCCAGGGAGAAGGGGGTCGTTGTAGCGATTACAGCAATACAGCCTCGAGTCTACTTGGGTATGACGCTACAAGCTTGGCACACTTGTATTTGCAGATCCTCTCAAGCTCTGTCAGGTTGGATGGGGAGCGTTGCTGCACAGCTATTTTCAGGTCTCTATTTTCAAGTCCGGGCTCTGGTTGGGCCACTCAAGGACATTCAGAGACTTGTCCCGAAGCCACTCCTGCGTTGTCTTGGCTGTGTGCTTAGTGTCATTGTCTTGTTGGAAGGTGAACCGTCGCCCCAGTCTGAGGTCCTGAGCGCTATGGTACAGGTTTTCATTAAGGATCTCTCTGTACTTTTCTCAGTTTATCTTTGCCTCAATCCTGACTAGTCTCCCAGTCCCTGCCCCTGAAAAACATCCCCACAGCATGATGCTGTCACCACCATGCTTCACCATAGGGATGGTGACAGGTTTCATCCAGACGTGACGCTTGGCATTCAGGCCAAAGAGTTCAAGCTTGGTTTCATCAGACCAGAGAATCTTGTTTCTCATGGTCTGAAAATCTTTAGGTACCTTTTGACAAACTCCAAGTGGTCTGTCATGTGCCTTTTACTGAGAATTGTCCTCCGTCTTGCCACTGTACCATAAAGGCCTGATTGGTGGAGTGCCGCAGAGATGGTTGACCTTCTGGAAGGTTCTCCCATGTCCACAGAGGAACTCTAGAGCTCTGTCAGAGTGACTATCGGGTTCTTGGTCACCTCCCTGACCATTGCCCTTCTCCCCCGATTGCTCAGTTTGGCCGGGCGGCCAGCTCTTGGAAGAGTCTTGGCGGTCGCAAACTTCTTCCATTTAAGAATGATGGATGCCACTGTGTTCTTGGGGACCTTCAATGTTGCAGACATTTTTTGGTACATTTCCCCAGATCTGTGTGTCACGTCCTGACCAGTGAAAAGGGTCATTTGCCATAGTAGAATGGTCAGGGCGTGGCAGGGGGGTTGTTTTGTGTATTTTGGGTTTTTTTGGTTCAAGGGGAATTTGTTCTAGTTTTCATTTTCTATGCTTCGTTTTACAGGTTTGGCCGAGTATGGTTTCCAATCAGAGGCAGGTGTCTTTCGTTGTCTCTGATTGGAAGCCATACTTAGGCAGCCTGTTTTCCTTTGGGTTTTGTGGGTGGTTGTTTTCCGTTTAGTTGTTTTACCTGACGGAACTGTTGGTCGTTTGTTATTTTGTAAAGTGTATTCATTAAAGAAAGAAGAATGAGCACTATTCACGCTGTGCCTTGGTCTAATCCTTACGACGCCTGTGACAGAACCACCCACCATAAGAAGACCAAGCAGCATGGGAGGAGGTACGTTGAATCATGGATCTGGGAGGAAATCCTGGATGGGGCAGGACCGTGGACAAGGCCGGGAGAGTATCGCCGCCCGCTGGAGGAGATAGAGGCAGCGAAGGCGGAACGGCGTTACTGGGAGGAACGGCTGGAACGGCAAGAGGAGGCTGAGAGGCAGCCCCCAAAATTTATTTTGGGGGGGCATACCGGTAGTTTGGCTAGGTCAGGGGAGCCCTGACCTAACTTCCCGGGCGTACAGGAGAGAGCCGTGGAGCAAACCAGAGCCAATAAAGGAGTCAAGCGCTGAGTTCGACGTGAGATTCCGGGAAATTTTACTGGCGGAGAGGGCACTGCGGAGCGGACGTGCAGAGGGGCGAGAAATGCATTACGGGGTGATGCGCACTCTCGCCCATCCGCACGCACAGTCCGGTGTGGTCGGTACGGACTCCGCAGTGTTGCCAGGCGAGAGTTGGCCGGCAGCCAGGAAGAAGTGCGCCGGCTCAACGCATCTGGTCGCCAGTGCGTCTCCTCGGCCCAGTTTATCCTGCGCCTGCTCTACGCACGGCAGCCCTCATTACCCAGCACAGCCCAGTTCGCCCTGTGCCAGCGCTCCGCCCGTGCCGGGCTACAGTGACCATCCAGCCAGGACGGGGTGTGCCAGCTCTGAGCTCCAGACCTCCGGTGCGCCTCCACGGCCCAGTGTGCCTTGTGCCTGCTCTGCGCACCCAGTCTCCTGTGCGTCTCCCCAGTCTGGTGAGACCGGTTCCAGCTCCCCGTAGAAAGCCTCCAGTAATGATCCATGGCCCAGAGCCTGTAGGGTTAATCCATGGCACGAAGCCTCCAGTGATGATCCATGGCCCGGAGCCTGTAAGGATGATCCATGGCATGAAGCCTCCAGTGATGATCCATGGCCCGGAGCCTGTAGGGATGATCCATGGCACGAAGCCTCCAGTGATAATCCATGGCCCGGAGCCTCTCAGCCCAGAGTCTTCAGCGACGCCTCTCAGCCCAGAGTCTTCAGCGACGCCTCTCAGCCCAGAGTCTTCAGCGACGGTCTGCAGCCCAGAGTCTTCAGCAACGGTCTGCAGCCCAGAGCCTTCGGTAACGGTCTGTAGCCCAGAGCCTCCAGCGGTGGTCGGCAGCGCAGAACAGGGGCTACGCCCGGAGCCAGAGCCACCTCCGTAGCTGGAGGATTGGCGGAAGGGCTTGGGGTGTAGCACAGGAACCGTCGTCGACAGTGGCTACCCTCCCTTCCCTCCCTTTAGGTTTGGGGTTGTTTTTGTGGGTTTTTGTTTGGGGTGCAGTCGGGGTCTGCACCTTCGGGGGGGGATACTGTCACGTCCTGACCAGTGAAAAGGGTCATTTGCCATAGTAGAATGGTCAGGGCGTGGCAGGGGGGTTGTTTTGTGTATTTTGGGGTTTTTTGGTTCAAGGGGAATTTGTTCTAGTTTTCATTTTCTATGCTTCGTTTCACAGGTTTGGCCGAGTATGGTTTCCAATCAGAGGCAGGTGTCTTTCGTTGTCTCTGATTGGAAGCCATACTTAGGCAGCCTGTTTGCTTTTGGGTTTTGTGGTGGTTATTTTGCGTTTAGTTGTTTTACCTGACGGAACTGTTGGTCGTTTGTTATTTTGTAAAGTGTATTCATTAAAGAAAGAAGAATGAGCACTATTCATGCTGCGCCTTGGTCTAATTCTTACGACGCCTGTGACACTGTGCCTCTACACAATCCTGTCTCGGAGCTCTAAGGACAATTTCTTCGACATCATGGCTTGGTTTTTGCTCTGACATGCATTGTCAACTGTGGGACCTTAGATAGACAGGTTTGTGCCTTTCCAAATCATGTCCAATCAATTGAATTTACCACAGGTGGATTCCAATGAAGTTGTAGAAACATCTCAAGGATGATCAATGGAAACAGGATGCACATAAAGGCTTCGTCATTCATAAAGGTCATGTTAAATGACTGATATTATCTCATAGAAGAAAACGTAGACGATCTCCTAAGCCCGGCTTAACCTCAGACCTTATTTTCAGCGTTTAGTCATATGTCATATTTCTACCATTGTAACATTTACATTTTGGTAATTTAGCAGACACACTGGTATTATTTAGCTAAATACATATAACTCACATCTCTGGGCCATCTTTTAGCATTTTCCTCACATTAACACACATTTTCAACCCTTGTTGCTCTTACTTGAAAATAGACTGCTGTGACTGATTTTACACTAAATCTACATATGATGACTCTATGAAACTTTTCCAATGGGAATGTTGGTGTAGTTATCATCTTGGCTACCATGTGATAATGAAGCACATCCCAATACTGGCCATTCTGTCTCAATATATCCCAAAATGCATAGAGGTATGACTTTTGACCTCCATTAACATTTCAATTATTACATACGTTCATTTGTGTTGTATTATCAAATGAATAACATATCAATTGCCTTATTTTGGTACTGGTACTCCTTGTATATACCTCGTTATTGTTTTTATTGTGTTACTATTTCTTTTTTATTTAGCAAATATTTATCTTACTTTTTAGCTCTGCTTTGGTGGGAAATGGGCTCATAAGTATGCATTTCACAGTAAAGTCTACACCTGTTGTATTCGGCACATAATAATCTTTTATTTTGCAACGATTGTTCCCTGATAATACAAAATTACATTTCATACCCCCTATCCTCTTGACCCAAATAACCAATGCCAGTGATAACCACATTTAGATTAGTCACATGCACTGGGTCTCAGGTGTAGTTGCAGGGCACAGTGAAATACTTCAACGCCCTGCTCCAACAGAGCATGAGTGAAACAATAAAAAATAAATATATTATAATTTTGTATCCTCCCATAAGTAGTTACCATACCAGAATATGACCCACAGACATGGACCTTTGTGAAAATCATCATAAAACTTTATCACCCCGTCACGTCTACTCCCGCTCCCCCTCACTTGCGCTCGTTGTCACCAGTTCATTCATTATTACGCATACCTGTGTCATGACATTGCCCTCTCTCTGGGAACAGGGAGCACAGTTGACCCCCTCCCCCTTGCACCATCCCCCTACCTATCTCTCCCTACCCAGGCCCTGTCAAGGCGGTCGTAAATTCCAAAGGAAATGTCCTGCCTAACAGGCCCAGTTGAGACAGAGAGGGGTTTCATAGAGAGACAAGGAAATTCTTCCAACTCACAGAATTGGGGAACCGAACGACATTTATGTTCTGGAGAAGGTATAAAAGATCGGTGAAGAATCCAGCTACGAGCTATTCCGCTTGGTACAATTGTGTGATACTCAGAAGAGACAATATAGCCATATTACCATAAAACTGTTTATATAATAGCCTCAGCTATGGGACTTGCATCTAAATGGTTGTATAAAATGTATTAATAAGGATAAAGCTATTTGGAATACGTTGAGATGCTATGTACTGATGTTAATGTGATAGAATGTATTTCTGTTCAAAGCTTAAATCAGTCATCGGCACGCCCCCCAGGGACACAGACAGGACCAGGCGTCATGTGACTTATCCTGTTCTATGTTCATGAATAAAACCCCCACCCTGATTTTCTTTCATCAGACCAGCTTACCTCAGAAGAGAGAGCCAAGGTTTGACCATCCAATTCCTCTACTGAAAGTTAACTATACCACGTGGTTAAACTTTTAGACTATCGAGACCAACAGAATAATAACAAGTCTTTGATATTAATTAATAGTCTGCAGCTAGAAATTATATCATTGAACGCGAAGACCGACAAAACATCCATTCTATAACGACATTAATGAATGTCGCTTTGAAAGATCCATTCTAACCGAGAGAGAGAGAGAGAGAACAGGACAAAAACTCTCCAACAAAGATCCCGACAACACACTGAGCGTAAATATATATTGATTGCAATTGTTCCCGAATGAGTGAGCGTTCATGTGCAAAGGATTAGCATATCAATTGTTAATATTTATCAACTCTGTAGTGTCTTCTCAGCTGCCCTTTATGACCCTTTGTTTAACAAGACACCAGCCATGCCTGTTTAGCCCACTAGGGCACATTACTCTACCAATTCTTTGTGACGATAATTACTGTTTGTATGCTTTCTGTGAATTACTTAGTTTAGTAAATAAATGATTTTAAGACAATTGATGTATGGATGACTTTAGTAAAGGCTGGATTCGTGCAGATACAACAATTTACGACATTTGGAATGAGACTGGACGCGAGGTAAAATACACCATTTAAACCAGAAGATAATCGGCCTATACTATAATATAATATAATATAATATAGAATGTTATAATATAGGAAAGTTATATTAGGAAAATTATAACTTTGTAATCTGAATATTTTCCTTGGTGCCCCGATCTCCTAGTTAATTACAATTAAACGATTAATCAGTTTAATCGTGTGATAATAATTACAGGGAGTTATTTGATAAACATGTCTTCAAGTTAATGGTGCCCAAAGACACGACACCTGCCAACATCTTTATGCGCACCTGCGCCTCATGAGACTTACCTGGACTCCATCACCTTCCTGATTACCTCCCCTATATACCTCCCCTTGGTTCTGTCCTGAGGTGTTATTATTTCTGTTTCATGTCTGTACGCTACTCATGTTTCTTGTTTTGTTCCATGTTCGTTTATTTATAAAATTCACTCCCTGTACTTGCTTCCCGACTATTAGCGTACACGTTACAACCCCAAGGTGGACAAATAAGTGAAACAGTTTTGGGATGCTTACAGTGACTCAAATTAAGAAAATGATTTTTGTCATGTCTGTCCTTGTCCGGCAGTGTGTAGTCCATATTTTTCTCTATGTGTGTTTAATATGCATTTTTCTGCTGTTAAATTAGAATCCATTCAGTTTATGTATAATGTGAGCAATACAAAGTCTATTGTCATTGATATCATAAAAGTGTGCTAGTGGTTAGTTGAATGACTGACAAAAAGCTCTACACAGACTCCCAGTGATGACAATGCAATTCTAGAGCTTCATCCTAAGATTTGAGTTGATCGTTTTTCATTTTAATTAGCAATCCATCATTTTTCCTTGTCTGAAGTATCAAGTTGTACGTCCATTTTAATGACACTTTCCATCCACCTGATGGGGTTATTTTGAGAAAAGATCGGGTCACTATCAGAGGCCTCATGATGGTGTGTCCTTTTTCTAGGAGTTGAGGGAGACTCTGGCAACAATGGAGGTGGTGTCATAAGGGTACTTGTGTCAAATTATACACTTTTATTCTGAGGTCTTGTCTGACAAGCTGTGAAAATAGTAAATTAATAGTGAATGTAATGGTTTTTGGAGGTTGCTAAACCATTGCTAGACATGTTATGATACCCACCTGCTCCTTCTGGTAGGTCCTGGCATCCACACAATTTTTTTAAACCTTTATTTAACTAGGCAAGTAAGTTAAGAACAAGTTCTTATTTACAATGATTGCCTACCCCGGTCAAACCCTCCCCTAACGACACTGGGCCAATTGTGCGCCTCCCTATAGGACTCCCCATCATGGCCAGTTGTGATACAGCCCAGAATCGAACCAGGGTCTGTAGTGACACCTCTAGCACTACAATGCAGTGCCTTAGACCGCTGCACCACTCGGGAGCCTGACCAGGGAATCACTCTAGCACCCAATTATGCACTTTGTCAGGCAGAAAAACAGGGTCAGCGATTGTCATCCTCCCTCAATTATAAACATAGCTCGAGAAATAACATAATCTCATTTGGAATATAATTATATTCTTTACAGATGTAGACTGACTGGCTCCAAATTGGATAAGATTCAGGTTGGTGACGCTGTTACACTATGCAACCAACTTTGACATGTTTTGCTATCGCCCTCGGGTTGGTTTGAATTTGTTGCTGCTAGTTGTAGTCGGACATGAGTTAGCTATACCACCATACAGTAGCTGCATTCAATATTTATTTGTGGCCTAGACATGGGTTACACCTCAGAGGCTAATGACTGTTTCATCTAAATTACACTAGCTCCACAATAAAATAGGGTGCAGGCCAGGCAGCAGGCTGTTAGCCAGCCTGCCAGCTTAGTGGAGTCTGCCACTAGCACAGTCAGTGTAGTCAGCTCAGCTATCCCCATTGAGACCGTGTCTGTGCCTCGATCTAGGTGGGCTAAATTAAAAATGGCGGTGTTCACTTTAGCAATCTCACTAGTATAAAGACCTCCTCCATTCCTGCCATTATTGAAAGAGATTGTGATACCTCACATCTCAAAATTGGGTTACTTAATGTTAGATCCCTCACTTCCAAGGCAGTTATAGTCAATGAACTAATTACTGATCATAATCTTGATGCGATTGGCCTGACTGAAACATGGCTTAAGCCTAATGAATTTACTGTGTTAAATGAGGCCTCACCCCCTGGTTACACTAGTGACCATACCCCCCGTGCATCTGGCAAAGGCGGAGGTGTTGCTAACATTTACGATAGCAAATTTCAATTTACAAAAAAAAAAACAATGACGTTTTCGTCTTTTGAGCTTCTAGTCATGAAATCTATGCAGCCTACTCACTCACTTTTTATAGCTACTGTTTACAGGCCTCCTGGGCCATATGCAGTGTTCCTCACTGAGTTCCCTGAATTCCTATCGGATCTTGTAGTCATAGCAGATAATATTCTAATTTTTGGTGACTTTAACATTCACATGGAAAAGTCCACAGACCCACTCCAAAAGGCTTTCGGAGCCATCATCGACTCAGTGGGTTTTGTCCAACATGTCTCTGGACCTACTCACTGCCACAGTCATACTCTGGACCTAGTTTTGTCTCATGGAATAAATGTTGTGGATCTTAATGTTTTTCCTCATAATCCTGGATTATCGGACCACCATTTTATTGCGTTTGCAATCGCAACAAATAATCTGCTCAGACCCCAACCAAGGAGCATTAAAAGTCGTGCTATAAATTCTCAGACAACCCAAAGATTCCTTGATGCCCTTCCAGACTCCCTCTGCCTACCCAAGGACGTCAGAGGACAAAAATCAGTTAACCACCTAACCGAGGAACTCAATTTAACCTTGCGCAATACCCTAGATGCAGTTGCACCCCTAAAAATTAAAAACATCTGTCATAAGAAACTAGCTCCCTGGTATACAGAAAATACACGAGCTCTGAAGCAAGCTTCCAGAAAATTGGAACGGAAATGGCGCCACACCAAACTGGAAGTCTTCCGACTAGCTTGGAAAGACAGTACCGTGCAGTATCGAAGAGCCCTCACTGCTGCTCGATCATCCTATTTTTCCAACTTAATTGAGGAAAATAAGAACAATCTGAAATTTATTTTTGATACTGTAGCAAAGCTAACTAAAAAGCAGCCTTCGCAAATGGAGGATGGCTTTCACTTCAGCAGTAATACATTTATGAACTTCTTTGAGGAAAAGATCATGATCATTAGAAAGCAAATTACGGACTCCTCTTTAAATCTGGGTATTCCTCCAAAGCTCCATTGTCCTGAGTCTACACAACTCTGCCAGGACCTAGGATCAAGGGAGATACTAAAGTGTTTTAGTACTATATCTCTTGACACAATGATGAAAATAATCATGGCCTCCAAACCCTCAAGCTGCATACTGGACCCTATTCCAACTAAACTACTGAAAGAGCTGCTTCCTGTGCTTGGCCCTCCTATGTTGAACATAATAAATGGCTCTCTATCCACCGGATGTGTACCAAGCTCACTAAAAGTGGCAGTAATAAAGCCTCTCTTGAAAAAGCCGAATCTTGACCCAGAAATTATTAAAAAAACTATCGGCCTATATCAAATCTTCCATTCCTCTCAAACATTTTTGAAAAAGCTGTTGCACAGCAACTCACTGCCTTCCTGAAGACAAACAATGTATACGAAATGCTTCAGTCTGGTTTTAGACCCCATCATAGCACTGAGACTGCACTTGTGAAGGTGGTAAATGACCTTTTAATGACGTCAGACCGAGGCTCTGCATCTGTCCTCGTGCTCCTAGATCTTAGTGCCGCTTTTGATACCATCGATCACCACATTCTTTTGGAGAGATTGGAAACCCAAATTGGTCTACATGGACAAGTTCTGGCCTGGTTTAGATCTTATCTGTCGGAAAGATAGCAGTTTGTCTCTGTGAATGGTTTGTCCTCTGACAAATCAATTGTAAATTTCGGTGTTCCTCAAGGTTCCGTTTTAGGACCACTATTGTTTTCACTATATATTTTACCTCTTGGGGATGTCATTCGAAAATATAATGTTAAATTTCACTGCTATGCGGACGACACACAGCTGTACATTTCAATGAAAGCCCCAAAATTGCCCTCGCTAGAAGCCTGTGTTTCAGACATAAAGAAGTGGATGGCTGCAAACTTTCTACTTTTAAACTCGGACAAAACAGAGATGCTTGTTCTAGGTCCCAAGAAACAAAGAGATCTTCTGTTGAATCTGACAATTAATCTGGATGGTTGTACAGTCGTCTCAAATAAAACTGTGAAGGACCTCGGCGTTACTCTGGACCCTGATCTCTCTTTTGAAGAACATATCAAGACTGTTTCAAGGACAGCTTTTTTCCATCTACGTAACATTGCAAAAATCAGAAACTTTCTGTACAAAAATGACGCAGAAAAATTAAAAATTACTCCATGCTTTTGTTACTTCTAGGCTGGACTACTGCAATGCTCTACTTTCCGGCTACCCGGGTAAAGCACTAAACAAACTTCAGTTAGTGCTAAATACGGCTGCTAGAATCCTGACTAGAACCAAAAAATTTGATCATATTACTCCAGTGCTAGCCTCCCTACACTGGCTTCCTGTTAAGGCAAGGGCTGATTTCAAGGTTTTACTGCTAAC
Source organism: Salmo salar (assembly GCF_965601325.2). Lineage (NCBI taxonomy): Eukaryota > Metazoa > Chordata > Actinopteri > Salmoniformes > Salmonidae > Salmo > Salmo salar. Next base: position 46,740,400 of record NC_138293.1, read on the forward strand.
CTACAAAGCATTACATGGGCTTGCTCCTACCTATCTTTCCGATTTGGTCCTGCCGTACATACCTACACGTACGCTACGGTCACAAGACGCAGGCCTCCTAATTGTCCTTAGAATTTCTAAGCAAACGGCTGGAGGTAGGGCTTTCTCCTATAGAGCTCCATTTTTATGGAATGGTCTGCCTACCAATGTGAGAGACGCAGACTCAGTCTCAACCTTTAAGTCTTTACTGAAGACTTATCTCTTCAGTAGGTCCTATGATTAAGTATAGTCTGGCCCAGGAGTGTGAAGGTGAACGGAAAGGCTGGAGCAACGAACCGCCCTTGCTGTCTCTGCCTTGCCGGTTCCCCTCTTTCCACTGGGATTCTCTGCCTCTAACCCTATTACAGGGGCTGAGTCACTGGCTTACTGGTGTTCTTCCATGCCGTCCATGGGAGGGGTGCGTCACTTGAGTGGGTTGAGTCACTGACGTGGTCTTCCTGTCTGGGTTGGCGCCCCCCCTTGGGTTGTGCCATGGCGGAGATCGTTGTGGGCTATACTCGGCCTTGTCTTAGGACGGCAAAGTGGGTGGGGTTATATCCTGCCTGTTTGGCCCTGTCCGGGGGTATCATCGGATGGGGCCACAGTGTCTCCTGACCCCTCCTGTCTCAGCCTCCAGTATTTATGCTGCAGTAGTTTATGTGTCGGGGGGCTAGGGTCAGTCTGTTACATCTGGAGTATTTCTCTTGTCTTATCCGGTGTCCTGTGTGAATTTAAATATGCTCTCTCTAATTCTCTCTTTCTCTCTTTCTGTCTTTCTCTCGGAGGACCTGAGCCCTAGGACCATGCCTCAGGACTACCTGGTATGATGACTCTTTGCTGTCCCCAGTCCACCTGGCCGTGCTGCTGCTCCAGTTTCAACTGTTCTGCCTGCGGCTATGGAACCCTGACCTGTTCACCGGACGTGCTTGTTGCACCCTCGACAACTACTATGATTATTATTATTTGACCATGCTGGTCATTTATGAACATTTTAACATCTTGACCATGTTCTGTTATAATATCCACCCTGCACAGCCAGAAGAGGACTGGCCACCCCTCATAGCCTGGTTCCTCTCTAGGTTTCTTCCTAGGTTTTTGGCCTTTCTAGGGAGTTTTTCCTAGGGAGTTTTTCCTAGCCACTATGCTTCTTTCACATGCATTGCTTGCTGTTTGGGGTTTTAGGCTGGGTTTCTGTACAGCACTTTGAGATATCAGCTGATGTACGAAGGGCTATATAAATACATTTGATTTGATTTGATTTGATTTGACTAATGCAGAGTGATATGGAAATACGATGACATTGCTGAAGTAGGCAAATCATTTGTAGGAAACAACTTTGCCATATTATGATGTTGTCAAATTTACTTTAGAGAGATTTCAATCTTGGCATAACTGTTACTAGCAAATTTGATCAAAAATAACTAGCAATACTAATACGGTTGTCAAGATGTGTGTGTAGGTGGCAGAGAAGTCAAGCGCAGGAGAAACAAGCTTGGTGGAACTGGAGTAGTTTAATAAAGTAAAACAAACTCCAAAAACCAAAGTACAAAAACAAAGGAAACATGGGCACCAAAAATGACAACACGCACAAAACAACAAACAATCTCTGACAAGGACATGAGGGGAAACAAAGGGTTAAATACACAACATGTAATGAATGGGAATTGGAACCAGGTGTGTAGGAAGACAAGACAAAACCAATGGATAATGAAAAATGGATCAATGATGGCTAGAAGACCGGTGACGTCGACCCCCGAGCACCGCCCGAACAAGGAGGGGCATCGACTTCGGGAGAAGTCGTGACAACGGTGGTCCCCGCAATCTTAGTTAGCTGGCTTAAGTTATCCTGCATCTAAAGTTAATCTGGCGACATCACAATCATGAGAAAAGGTTTTCCTATTAATTATTTGCCTTCTTGTGAAATGTTATCGTGTTTCCTAGCCAAATCTAAGTCATATTGAGGCAGGCTAACGTTAGCCAGCTAGCTAGTTTCAAATGTCGGTGATCCTTTGAACACGTTGGATGGGGGCGATGAAAGAAAGGATCCCCATTCAATGAAGGGAAGCGAAGTGGACAGAGGGGCGATTTGCACTTGGAGCTTGGCAAAAGGGAGCATGATTTGTTGACACAATTGTAATCCAAACCCAACCTTAATTTACTTGTTGTGACACACTGAGGTTCCAAACTCCATTTTAGACAATACTGACTTCATGACTATAATTATCCTATTTAAACTTTGTAGTCAATTTTGACTCATCTCGATGCCACAGGCCATTTCAAAAGGATTAATTGATTTATAGGGGCTGTCGCTCCTAAACATTGGTGGCAGCTCAGTTGCCACTAGTTCCATTTCAGTCAGTCAACTTCATTACAACATACTATGGGGAGTCGCACTCTTGCGACTTCGGTCGAAAGATCTACAATCAAGCCTGACAAGGCCAGGTGATAAGGTGAGGCTTGGATTCATTCCTTCAATTATTCCGCTCTTCACCTCGGTGCAAACAGGAACGATTCACACTACTAAAACAAACAATTAGTTATTCTTCAATTTGCTGGTGCACTGAGTAAGATGGCTAAGAAAACGACCGAGACGGTGTTGCCTAAGACGGGTTCGGGGTTAAGCACATGCCCCCAGAGTCATGCGGTTATAGCATTTCTCTGAAAGATACTCCCAATCTATGAGCAGTTTGTCTTGGCTTGGATCACACTCAGGCGGCCCTCGCTCGACCCAGTCCTGTGCACCAGTCCATGTGCACATTGTTACGCACTACGTGCAAACTCCCTGGAAAGACGTGTAGCATTCTTGAGGAAGCTTGTAATTACCAATGGCGACTTTCCCCAGATGCCGGTACCTCGGCTGGGAGCAAGGCACAGGAAGCAGAGATTGATTGGGTGATCAGAGCAAATATCTGGTCTGCTTGGACGTGGGGTTGTTTGGCCCCGCATCGCTCAAAATCTTCCTTTTTGGGGAGTTTTTCCTTGAAGTCTTCTTTGCTTGCTGCTTTGGGTGTTTGGGCCAGAGTTGCTTATAAGCATGTTGTTATAGATGCATTTGAAATGGAAACATTTAGATACAGTATATTGTCATTTACAATAGCTATCTAAAGATTGCAAAATGAAGAGCAGCAAACAACAACAGCACTGAGATGTAGGGCCCTGCACGAGCATGAATTTTAATGCCCCTGACACCCCAGGCCCTACTCTACCCAGCCACGAATGCTTCTGCCAAATTTAAGGCCCGGCCTGAAGCCAAAAATCAAAAAGTTAGTAAATCGATTTCCTGCTCCTCTATATCTGTCACTTGCTCCCTGCAATCAGCTTGTTCTGCATGTGCTCTGCTCTTATCGGCTCTGAGTATATAAGTATCCATAGCAACGGCTGCACTTGGGCTGCTCAATTAAGAGACATGAGACAACAGTAAACAATTAGCTACATTTTGTCACTCTAAAGTCAGGTTGAAGCATTTCTGACACCATGTTATGATCTTAGTATCAAGAATCAAGGTAAGACCCAGACACGTCGAATTGACAATGGTTTAATATTCCAGCAGGGGCAGGCAATAGACAGGTCAAGGCAGGCAGGTGTCAGTAAACCAGAGGTGGGGCAACGGTACTGGGCGGCAGGCAGGTTCAGGGTCAGGTTAGGCAGAGTGGTCAGGCAGGTGGGCTCAGAGTCAGGACAGGCAAGGGTCAAAACCAGGAGTGCGAGAAAAAGAGAGACTGGGAAAAGCAGGAGCTGAGAACAAAAACCCTGGTTGACTTTTCAAACAAGAAGAGCTGGCAATGGACAAACAGAGAACACAGGTATAAATACACAAGGGATAACGGGGAAGATGGGCGACATCTGGAAGGGAGTGGAGACAATCACAAGGACAGGTGAAACAGATCAGGATGTGACACTTAGTCAGCTATGACTGTACTGCGCAGCAGAGCACACGTAAATGGCTCAGGTTCAAAATGTTAGTGATCAATTTAGTGATCTCTGAGCCCTGCGTGTACCCCAATTATTGATGAAAAACAGGCCCGACCCGGCCCTAACCCGATGTATAATGTCTTGAATAGCAGAGCTCTACTGAGTTGTCAATCACTGGTTAATTCCCATATTCCCAACTGTCACAAAACACACTATTATCTCAATTATCGAAGCAGTAAAATTTCAGTTCATGCAGGACCATGGAATTCCCTCACTAAAAATATTTTTCTGTTGTTGTCATGCCTAAGAGGTACAAAGGTTATTTGAAGGTTTTACTAAAATAATAGACGTCAAGAGAAGAATGCTTAAGGGAGGTGAAGGTGGACACTGGAAAGAGACAGTATAAATTATTATTATCTCGCTCTCTTTACTGACTGCTAAGATTTTTCAAGTGGATATAAATGACTCTGCCATATTGATTTATCACCACGTTTCATTATTGTAATTTAACCAGACTGCTGCAGGATTGTGCAGGGAATTGCTGTAGTACAGGCCACCAACACTAGATGGTAGTATAGTACCATTGCATTAGGCCTGATAGGTTGGCCATGTTGGGTTCAGTACTACCCCTCAGTCATTTTTTGTTTCAAGTACCAACATCACAAAATGGACTGTATTCTATTCATGCCCTGGTTCCCTTCTAGCAGTCCCCAATGTTAGAAAATAATATGTGAACGATTGTGGATAAAGGATCAGTCTGGTGAATAGGGCGCTGCTCAACACATTTTTTTTAATGTATTTATTTAACCAGGCAAGTCAGTTAAGAATAAATTATTATTTACAATGACAGCCTACCTCTGCCAAACCCTAACTCGGACGACGCTGGGCCAATTGTGTGCTGCCCCAAGGGACTCCCAATCACAGCCAGTTGTGATACAGCCCATAATTGAACAACTGTCTGTAGTGACGCCTCTGGCTCTGAGATGCAGTGCCTTAGACCGCTGCGCCACTCGGGAGCTCCTAATCACTTCCATCTTCATCTTTGGACACATGTTGATGCCTGGCTGGTGAATAATGTGGTGACTGCCAAGGAGTTTGGACAAGTTTTCGACCTTCTCAAACTAGATACTTTAGTATTTAGCTGTAAATGTCAGCGAATAATTGAAGAGGGGCCAAACTATACTAGCCACCATCATTGTAAGAGAGGGACCATCTCTACAGTGGCCACGTTCCTCCAATCATGTGAAGCCTTCCCAACTGATGCTCTCCACCCACACACAGTCATTATTACATCACCATGATCACCATTTCTGCACGACTTAGCAGAGTGCCTCTCCATGAATAATACAGGGGACTGGGGACAGGGATGAGAGAGAGAAAGACACAGAGAGAGTGAGAGCTGAGAGAGCAAAAAAGAGAGAGAAATAAAGAGATAGAGAGAGAAAGAGCGAGAGCAGAGAGTGAAAAAAAGCGAGAGAGATAGAGAGAGAAAGATAGAAAGAAGAGAGAGAGAGAGAAAAAGAGAGATTCCCTGCTGGGACAAAGGACACACATTCCTTCAGTAAGCACCCATCATGCTGTCACCGCTCTCTATGGCTGAAGTACACTACCATTCAAAAGTTTGGGGTCACTTAGAAATGTCCTTGTCTTTGAAAGAAAAGCAAAACACCAGTCTCAACGTCAACAGTGAAGAAGCGACTCCGGGATTCTGGCCTTCTAGACAGAGTTGCAAAGAAAAAGCCCATCTTAATCTTTTCTTTTTATTGGCCAGTCTGAGAAAATATTAAGATGGGCTTGTTAATAAACATCTTGGACTCTAACCATCTGCCTCCTGTGTCTGCATCTGGGTCTCGCCTTGTGCCCTTACACATTGTTGACGTTGAGGCTGGTGTTTTGCGGGTACTATTTAATTAAGCTGCCAGTTGAGGACTTGTGAGGCATCTGTTTCTCAAACTAGACACTCTAATGTACTTGTCCTCTTACTCAGTTGTGCACCGGGGCCTCCCACTCCTCTTTCTATTCTGGTTAGAGCCAGTTTGCGTTGTTCTGTGAAGGGAGTGGTACACAGAATTGTACCAGATCTTCAGTTTCTTAGCAATTTCTCGCATGGAATAGCCTTCATTTCTCAGAACAAGAACAGACTGACAAGTTTCAGAAGAAACTGCTTCCGGGGCGGCAGGTAGCCTAGTGGTTAGAGTGTTGGACTAGTTAACCCACTGTTCCTAGGCTGTCATTGAAAATAAGAAGTTGTTCTTAACTGACTTGCCTAGTTAAATAAAATTAAATAACATTTATTTCTGGCCATTTTGAGCCTGTAATCGAACTCACAAATGCTGATGCTCCAGATACTCAACTAGTCTAATGCAGGTCAGTTTTATTGCATCCTTAATCAGAATAACAGTTTTCAGCTGTGTTAACATAATTGCAAAAGGGTTTTCTAATGATCAATTAGCCTTTTAAAATGATAAACTTGGATTAGCTAACACTATTAGCCATTGGAACACAGGAGTGATGGTTGCTGATAATGGGCCTCTGTACGTGTATGTAGATATTCCATAAATAATCAGCCGTTTCCAGCTACAGTAGTCATTCACAACATTAACAATGTCTACACTGTATTTCTGATCAATTTGATGTTATTTTAATGGACAAAAAAATGTGCTTTTCTTTCAAAAACAAGGACATTTCTAAGTGACCCCAAACTTTTGAACGGTAGTGTACATAGTCTACTTTAGAGTTTAGTTTAGTTTATAAAGCAAGTTTCTAGAGCTAATGGATCAATGCACTTTCTTATACTACAAATCTACCATTCCAGTGTTTTACTTGCTATACTGTATTTACTTTGCCACCATGGACTTTTTTGCCTTTACCTCCCTTATCTCACCTCATTTGCTCACATTGTACATAGACTTATTTTTCTACTGTATTATTGACTGTATATTTGTTTTACTCCATGTGTAACTCTGTGTTGTTGTATGTGTCGAACTGCTTTGCTTTATCTTGGCCAGGTCGCAATTGTAAATGAGAACTTGTTCTCAACTTGCCTACCTGGTTAAATAAAGGTGAAATAAAAAATAAAAATAAAATAAAATGTCTTACTTATGTCAAAGTACGAATCTATTTGTCCTGCTAGGAAACACTACATGCGCTGGAATAAAGGAATGAGAATGAGGCACAGATCTCAACATTTTATTAAGCAGTTATTACAAAATACTAAATACAAATCAAACCAAACGTCAAATGGAAAATGTAATTATTCCAATGTGTGGTCATGATACTTTTGGATCTTAGATCATACCCCCATGTTATGAGCTTATACTGTATTTGTGTGTGTAGGTGCGTGAGGGTGCGTGTGTGTGTGGTGAGTCAATATGGGTGTAAAAATAAATACAAATATAAGATGTTTTATTGTCACATACACTGGATAGATGCAGTGAAATGTGTTGTCATAGTAGTACGGCATCCCTGGAGCAAATTAGGGTTAAGTGCCTTGCTGAAGGGCACATTTCACAGATTTTTCAACTTGTCGGCTCAGGTATTCCACACACACACACACACACACACACACACACACACACACACACACACACACACACACACACACACACACACACACACACACACACACACACACACACACACACACACACACACACACACACACACACTCACACTCATACTCTCTCTCTACCGCTGCCCAAACACAGATAATGAGGCAGGGAATGAGAGAGCATAGTCTTGGGTTGTGTGTGAGCTGAATTCATTGTAACAGAATATTTTTGCACACACCCCTTCATCTTTCGCACACAAACACAAACACACATAAATACAACAACACATTTGTGCTCCACACACAGACACACACTCACACATACACACACACAACTCACACATACACACACACAAATACAACAACACACTCGCTACACACACTACACACACACGCTACACAGACACACACACAGTAAGGGAGCAGAACAGCTGAGGATGCGGCAGGCACCAGCTTTACTGAGGGCCATTTCAGTAAGCTCTATCACAGCCCACTGTATAATCCACACACACACACACACACACACACACACACACACACACACACACACACACACACACACACACACACACACACACACACACACACACACACACACACAAAGAGAGGATGAAATAGCTAAAGAAGAAGATACTCCAGATGATTACACATTCACTCGGCTTCCTTCCCCCTCACTGCACACACAACCACCAATTAGAGGAGAGGAAGATGAGGATGAGGGTGCAGTCCCAGACAAAGACTCTATTTAAGTCTCTCCCTCTCCCCCCTGAAGACATCCAGAGCCAGGGTGAGAGAGAAGAGATGGAAAGAGAGAGAAAAGGGAAAACAAGACATAAAATAAATTAAGAAATCAGAATGTGGTGCATCCAGGATGATCTGGCAGAGATGTTCCATCCGATGTTAGTCAGGGAAAAACTGGGCCACAGTTGCACTCATTGTTCAGTGAGCTTTTTCACAGAGTCCAACCCAGCGACAGCAATGAATGTTGATTGTGACCTTTGGAGTTGAGAGGCCTTTGGAGGGGCTGGACTGGGGGACGAGACGGGGAGAAAAAAAGACTGTGTGTGTGAGTGTGCGTGCATACTTGTAGTCAAAGAAAGAAAGGCAGCCTGTGGCATGTGTGTGTTTGTACACATTCACCTCCCTCCAGGTTTTCGTCCATCGTAACCACCCCAATTCTTCAACTCTACTCTGAAGTGGTCAGGGCAGGCCGCGGGGCACAGTCAACGGTCGATGGTTTTTATGTGATCCATACCAAACTCACCGACAGCGTTGAATGTTCACCGAGGTGAGCAGGACCGCAGTGAGTGCGTGAGAGTGAGCAGAGCTGACAGATGTGCTTACTACGGGCCGAGGGGAGGGGACAGGACAGGAGGGAGACAGCAGGAGACAGGAGGGAGGCACAGGTACATAGAATGATAGAATGACAGAATTAGTGCAGTGTCTACAGGGTTGGATGCACATAACACAGAAATATACAGCCACAGTGCTCTATTAGATACATTGAAAAGTTGATTGTATCTAGATATCCCATCAACATTATAACCAATGAAAAAGCTGTGACACAATAAGAAAGGCAGGATCCATGGCCACACTGTCCGGAGCATCCATAGAAGCACCTGAAATAGATCAAGAAGAAGAGCATTCCTTTAGTATGGCTGAATCCGTGTGAAGAAATGCAGTGTGAAAAAGCATTACAGATCCTGTATAGACAGTTTGCTTACATCAATATCAGCACAATGGGGGATGTGTCCACTCCAAACTGGTATATGTTGTCTCGGGGGTTGGATATTTAAATGTATATATTCTTATTCCATTCCTTTACTTAGATTTGTGTGTATTAGGTAGTTGTTGTGGAATTGTTAGATATTACTTGTTAGATATTACTGCACTGTCAGAACTAAAAGCACTAAACACTCACAATAACATCTGCTAACCATGTGTATGTGACCAATACAATTTGATTTGATTTGATTTGAAAGATGCAAAATTACTCATTTCCCTTCTCCACGAATGGACAAAGATTTTCTATTGTTGGAATATTTCATTCTTCTGCTAGCACAAATGGACACCCCGTGTAAATTGAATCCCGGAGTTAGAATGATATTGTTGGAGAATGATATTGTTGGACCATTTTTCCGGCAGTCACAGTTTTAATAGATTTGCTGCATGGGGAACAATACAACAGACTCACACTGTGCTGTCCCTGCAGTGAGACTGAGCTATCCTGTGTGTGTGTGTGTGTGCGTGTGTGTGTGTGTGTGTGTGTGTGTGTGTGTGTGTGTGTGTGTGTGTGTGTGTGTGTGTGTGTGTGTGTGTGTGTGTGTGTGTGTGTGTGTGTGTGTGTGTGTGTGTGTGTGTGTGTGTGTGGACATGTTTAACCATACTTGTGAAGACCAGAACTCCCCACAAGAATAGTAAATGAACAACAAATCTACCAAACTGGGACATTTTCGGTCCCCACAAGGAAAAAGGGTATTTCTATGGGGGTTAGGGTTAGAATTTGGGTTAGGGGTTAAAGGTTTAAGGTTAGCAGTTAGGTTTAGGTTTAAGGTTAGGTTTAGGTTTAGGGATAGGGTTAATGTTTAGGGTTAGGGGTTAGGGAAAATAGGATTTTGAATGGGAATCAATTGTGTGTCCCTACAAGGTTAGTAAAACAAGACTGTGTGTGTGTGTGCGTGGGTGCGTGCTTGCGTGCGTGTGTGCATGCGTGTGCCTGCGTGTCTGTGTGTGTGTATCTCCCAATCCCCTCACGAATGAATACTCCCATTGTCATTGACAGGTCACTGCTTGGTGGACAAACGACCCCTGCCAGCCTCCTGGCCAGCAAGACAGCAAGATGGGCCGAGGCTGAGGTCATGATGCTACATGCTAATGCGCTCATTCATCAATCTCTTTCATAGACTTAGAGTTAACGTCATGGTGATGCTAGCCTAGCGTGCCCACTGCTCTGGGAAACTCATTGACTGGGAAACTAACGTCATGCTAGCATGCTAGTAGCTTTACCACAATGGATGAATGAAGGACTATGCTAATATGCTAGCAGTCTTGTTACCACACTTCACGAACTGGAGTATATGTCATGCTTGCACGCTACCACTCTAACAATGCTTTGTGGATTGAGGTAATTACTGTCAATGGGATAATAATGCTAATATGGTTATCGTTCTCCCTCTCTGACTATGACAAATTCCCATAGTCTCTTTATACTATAGAAGGCTTATTGGTTGTTTGCTAAGACCTCTGCTGCTTAAATGACATTCAAACTTGAAGACATTAAAAGAATATTACAGGGAGTGTGGGTTTTTTCATTTTTTCTTATAGACACCAACAGGTGAAGGGTTCTCTCTGAGATAAATAACCAAATTCATTCACCATCCTTGATAAGAGGCCAGGATCAAGGCCTTATAATTATACATAATAATCTATATTACACACAAAAACACACACAGACACATTCCCTTTGTCCCCCAATGAGACCTGAAATGAGAATCAGTCGCAGGGTGGAGGGAGGGGAGAAAAACGGTTTCTCCATGGCAACCTCAGTGTCGGCCAGGCATTTCTTAATCCCCCCGTTCATTGTCGCACCCTCAGAGGTGGGTGGGGGGCAGAGCGGAGGACCCTTATTCTACAGCTGAATGTTGCCATTGTGTGTGTGTGTGTGTGTGTCGAGGGGAGATCATAGCTAACCCCTGCTGAATGAGGGGCCAAGCTGCAGGCTGAAGAGTCTCGACATTACACAGGGGGCACCGATTAGAGGGGATCACCCCCCCCAGAGATAAACTTCAGAAATAACTTCATAATTACACCATATGGCAAACAGCAGGGCTTTCCTTTGTGAAGCGCCTATTACAGTCCAACCCATGGTTTCTGCTTATTCACTTATGAATATGATAGTGTGTCTCTCTCTGCCTGTCTATACAGGGACACTTTCCCTCTCAGACAAAAGAGCTTTAGAGGAGGGGAGGGTGTAGAGAGGCGTCAGATGATAGACTAAATAAAAAGGCTCTATTTGTGATGCACAATAAACGTCGGCCATCTTGGAAAAACTCCACAGCTGCCACAAGATTGGCTTTCATTACATTTCGGGCAGGAAGGGAACTATTTATTTTGACTGTACTTCACTGGACATGATCAAAATTGGCTTAATTAACTCAACGCATAATGATAGTGTAATGGCTAAACCAGTGGATCTATGTGAGTGTTATGCTAACAAAAACACATCTCGAAAATCAAGAACCAAAGGCATGTGTCAGAGTGTCTTGTTACTATTGAATAATGACTGTACAGTCTATTGTGCTCTACAAGCCAACTAATGTGAGAATGGGTATCTGTGTGTCCAAGCTGTTATACTTTATGGGGCTGTTTCACAGACACAGATTAAGTCCTGGACTAAAAAACTAAATAAATTTAGATTTTCCATCCAAAGTGCTTTATATTCCAAGACTATGCTTAATCTGTATCCAGGAAACCAGCCATTGTGTCTATCCTGGGAAGAATTACCTGAGTTTAAATGTTGTTCATGGATTCTCAGATGGCTGATTCTTGTAGGCACCTAATGTGAAACACAGAAAGATATGAATTAATATATTTCTGATCAAATGGGATCAAATCACCCCGTTGTTTTATATTTAAGCGATGAACATCTTCTCCAACAATGTAACCGTATATTCAAACAGGAAGTCATAAAAACATTTCCCTGAGGACCAGCCAATGAAAACATAACAGGAAGTGCCACTGGTCTGTCTCTAGGATGGTCTGCCGTGGGCGAAGCTTTAATGTAGCTAGCTACAGTATGTCCCATACACTGTATACATCTATTCATAATGACTTACAGACTCACCGACCTACAGTTTGCCTGGAAGGGACACACACAGAACAGACTTCTGACACATACATAGTACACACAACCACACATCACATCCTAAAAAAGAATTAGACAAACATTTGCTGCGTTTTGGATGTGGTCTTTAAAAAAAGACTTCTGTAGTAATGGCCTCTAAAATATGTCCCATTACCGAAAACTATATTTGTCCCCCAAAATAGATTTTAAAAAGACTTCTGTAGTAATGCCCTCTAAAATATGTCCCATTACCCAAAACTATATTTGTCCCCTAAAATAGATTTTAAAAAGGCTTCTGTAGTAATGGCCTCTAAAATATGTCCCATTACCCAAAACTATATTTGTCCCCTAAAATAGATTAAAAAAAGAAATACAATGCATTGGCTACCCTTTTAGTACCCTCACACGAGTCAGAAAACTGCTTTGCTGCTGTGGAGTACCTTGTTACAGCCCTAAAACAGTGAACATTATATACTGAACAGTAACCTTCATAATGCTTTCTTATCCACTTCTAGGCCTACTCAGAGTGACTACATGTATTGCAGTCATTACAGCACAGGGCCATAATCAGATGGGATTGGAGAGACTGGTTCATTTTGATGGTTAACTACCTAAAGAGGGTCTGGCCTTTGTAAACATGTGGTAAAGTTATTGCCTGTGGCATACAACACACGAGACCAGGACCCTGTTTCAGTTCAATCTACATTTGTTACCACTGTCAGGGAGTTTTTATCATACAGAATGACAAGGGCCAGTTATTCTTGCCACAGGAAAAACCACTGGCCCTATAGTCTAGCTACTGTTTCCACTTCACTACAACTACTTTAAACATCTGACAAAAACAATCCTTTTGAGGGTAATGTTGTTACTGTTTGTTACTGATACTGCTATTTCCTGTCGTTGCTGCATCTGCTGAGTAGGATCGGCTTCTCACATCATCCTCTCTCTCTCCCTTATCCTTTCTCTCTCTCTGAGCCCAGCAGGATTAAACTACCTGAAGGCAGATTTATCCTAACTCCTGTTTGAATATGCAATCACCTCTCACTATCACCATGAGGTGAGAAAGTTATTTTAGGCTCCATTCGTCAAATCAAAGCCGTGAAAAGCAGATTTGCTCATTCGTCTCATCCAAGCAGTAAAATTTGTAAAATTGTTAATGCTTGAGCCGCAATGGCTGGCATATATCAAAAGGAACAGAAAGGGGGAACTAGTCTATGTGTCTGTCAGTTATATCAGAGAACAATGGGATAGTAGTGTCAGACAACCACAAAGTATCCTTTCTAGTCAAGTTACTTTGTTCGTAGTCCCCCCTTGAAGAGCCCCAAAGCACCATCTGAGTGTGAACGTCCTCTCTCCTGAAGCCTCTCTCTGTAAATCCTCCTTATTGTCCTCAGCAACCTGAGGCTTTGTCAAACAAAAGACATCACCAACTCTAACAACGTGGCCGGTTCAGTCTTAAGCAGTAAGCAGTTACTAAACATGTTTCTTCTTCATTGACTGTGTGTAAGCCAGAGAAATATGGGATTTGGGACCCAGTCTTTATATATACAGTACCAGTCAAAAGTGTGTATACTCATTCAAGGGTTTATCTTTATTTTTACTATTTTCTACACTGTAGAATAATAGTGAAGACATCAAAACTATGAAATAACACATATGGAATCATGTAATAACCAAAAAAGTGTTAAACAAATCAAAATCTATTTAATATTTTTCAAAGTAGCCACCCTTTGCCTTTATGACAGCTTGGCACACTCTTGGCATTCTCTCAACTAGCTTCACCTGGGATGCTTTTCCAACAGTCTGGAAGGAGTTCCCACTTATGCTGAGCACTTGCTGACTGCTTTTCCTTCACTCTGCGGTCCAACTCATCCCAAACCATCTCAATTGGGTTGAGGTCGGGTGATTGTGGAGGCCAGGTCATCTGATTCAGCACTCGATCACTCTCCTTCTTGGTCAAATAGCCCTTACACAGCCTGGAGGTGTGTTTTGGGTCATTGTCCTGTTGAAAAACAAATGATAGTCCCAAAAAGTGCAAACTAGATGGCATGGCGTATTTTTGCTGAATGCTGTGGTTGTCATGCTGGTTAAGTGTGCCTTGAATTCTAAATAAATCACAGACAGTCTCAGCAGCAAAGCACCCCCACACCATCACACCTCCTCCTCCATGCTTCACAGTGGGAACCACACATGCGGAGGTCATCGGTTCACCTACTCTGCGTCTCACAAAGACACGGCGGATGGAAACAAAAATCTAAAATTTGGACTTATCAGATTTTCCACCGGTCTAATGTCCATTGCTTGTGTTTCTTGGCCCAAGCAAGTCTCTTCTTCTTATTGGTGTCCTTTAGTAGTGGTTTCTTTGCAGCAAATCGAACATGAAGGCCTGATTCACGCAGTCTAATCTGAACAGTTGATGTTGAGAAGTGTCTGTTACTTGAACTCTGTGAAGCATTTATTTGGGCTGCAATTTCTGAGGTTGGTAACTCTAATGAACTTATCCTCTGCAGCAGAGGTAACTCTGAATCTTCCTTTCCTGTGGCGGTCCTCATGAAAGCCAGTTTCAATTTCTCTTTGCTTATTTGAGCTGTTCTTGCCATAATATGGACTTGGTCTTTTACCAAATAGGGCTATCTTCTGTATCCCACCCCTACCTTGTCACAACACAACTGATTGGCTCAAACGCATTAAGAAGGAAAGAAATTCCACAGATTAAATTTTAACAACTCACACCTGTTAATTGAAATGCATTCCAGGTGACTACCTCATAAAGCTGGTTGAGAGAATGCCAAGAGTGTGCAAATCTGTCATCAAGGCAAAGGGTGGCTACTTTGAAGAATCTCAAATATAAAATATATTTTGATTTGTTTAACACATTTTTGGTTACTACATGATTCTATATGTGTTATTTCACAGTTTTGATGTCTTCACTATTAATCTACGATGTAGAACATAGTAAAAAAAAAAAAAAAAACATTGAATGAGTAGGTCTGTCCAAACCTTTGACTGGTAGTGTATATACAGTTGAAGTCGGAAGTTAACATACACTTAGGTTGGAGTCATTAAAACTCGTTTTTCAACCACTCCACAAATTTCTTGTTATCAAACTATAGTTTTGGCAAGTCGGTTAGGACATCTACTTTGTGCATGACACAAGTCATTTTTCAAAAAATTGTTTACAGACAGATTATTTCACTTATAATTGACTGTATCACAATTCCTGTGGGTCGGAAGTTTACATACACTAAGTTGACTGTGCCTTTAAACAGCTTGTAAGACCAAGACCTCAGAAAAAAATTGTAGACCTCCACAAGTCTGGTTCATCCTTGGGAGCAATTTCCAAATGCCTGAAGGTACCACATTCATCTGTACAAACAATAGTACGCAAGTATAAAGACCATGGGACCACGCAGCCGTCATACCGCTCAGGAAGGAGACGCGTTCTGTCTACTTGAGATGAACGTACTTTGGTGCGAAAAGTGCAAATCAATCCCAGAACAACAGCAAAGGACCGTGTGAAGATGCTGGAGGAAACAGGTACAAAAGTATCTATATCCACAGTAAAACGAGTCCTATATCGACTAAACTTAAAAAGCCGCTAAGCAAGGAAGAAGCCATTGCTCCAAAACCGCCATAAAAAAGCCAGACCACGGTTTGCAACTGCACATGGGGAAAAAGATCGTACTTTTTGGAGAAATGTGCTCTGGTCTGATGGAACAAAAATAGAACTGTTTGGCCATAATGACCATCTTTATGTTTGGAGGAATAAGGTGGAGTCTTGCAAGCCGAAGAACACCATCCCAACCGTGAAGCACAGGGGTGGCAGCATCATGTTGTGGGGGTGCTTTGCTGCAGGAGGAACTGGTACACTTCACAAAATCATGAGGGAGGAAAATTATGTGGATATACTGAAGTAACATCTCAAGTCATCAGTCAGGGAGTTAAAGCTTGGACGCAAACGGGTCTTCCAAATGGACATTGACCCAAAGCATGCTTCCAAAGTTGTGGCAAAATGGCTTAAGGACAACAAAGTCAAGGTATTGGAGTGGCCATCACAAAGCCCTGACCTCAATCCAATAGAAAATTTGTGGGCAGAACTGAAAAAGTGTGTGCGAACAAGGAGGCCTACAAACCTGACTCAGCTTCACCAGCTCTGTCAGGAGGATTGGGCAAAAATTCACCCAACTTATTGTGGGAAGCTTGTGAAAGGCTAACTGAAACGTTTGACCCAAGTTAAACAATTTAAAGGTAATGCTACCAAATACTAATTGAGTGTATGTAAACTTCTGACCCACTGGGAATTTGATGAAAGAAATAAAAGCTGAAATAAATCATTCTCGCTACTATTATTCTGACATTTCACATTCTTAAAATAAAGTGATGATCCTAACTGACCTAAGACAGGGAATTTTTATTACATGTCAGGAATTGTGAAAAACTGATGTAAACTTGTATACTTCCGACTTCAACTGTATATTATAGGCAGCCTGCCTCTTTCCTTTCTACACCCAAACCACTAGCCTAGGTATCAGTCACTTGGCTCAGGTTAAAAGTAGTACATAATACAGGGAATAGAGTGTCATTTCAGATTTGCATCACTGTAGCACTGTAAAACCCAGATCTGAAAGATCTCTAAGTTAGTAGCTTCAGACATCTGTAGTGTCTAGCTCCAGAGGGGGGCCACAAACAATCTGGTGGTGGTGAGACATACAGAGAAGAGACCCAGACAGACAATTACTGTGCAGGTATGTCGGTTATATCCACCTAGGGCTGGCCAGAGGAAATGGAAGGGTTTATGATGTCATAAAAGAGGGCCAGAAGAGAGGTCTCAAGGAACCGGTTGTCTCAGGACTGTAGGTTGTCTATGACCATAAAAGACTCCTGTGGTTTTACCTCCCCCAGGCTACAGAAACTGCCAATGCACTGTGTGCTGCTGCTACTGTGCAGAAACAATTATAGTAAAGTCTATGTCTGGCTGGTAAGACTGGGACAACATGCTTTTTTGTGTTACATCCGATACTGTACTGTATATGGCTCCAATACTAACAAAGACATTGGGTCTGACTTTTTTGCTAACTATGTGTCTTTGTTACATGTAAATAGAGATGTAGGCTTCAATTATTTTGTAAATGTTTTTTTTTTTAAGTACAAGTATAAAACATTTAAAATTGCTTATATTAAGCAAACCAGATGGTACGTTTTTAATTTTTTTATGGATAGCCAGGGGCACACTCCAACACTCAGACATAAGTTACAAATGAAGCATTTGTATTTAGTGAGTCCGCCAGATCAGATGCAGTAGGGATGACCAGGGATGTTCTCCTAATAAGTGTGTGAATTGGACACATTTCCTGTCCTGCAAAGCATTCAAAATGTAATGAGTACTTTTGGGTGTCAGGGAAATGTATGGAGTAAAAATGACATTCTTTTCGTTAGGAATGTAGTGAACTAAAAGTAAAAGTTGTCAACAAGTAAAGTAAAGTACAGATGCCCCAAAAAATTACTTAAGTAGTGCTTTTAAGTATTTTTACTTCAGTACTTTACACCACTGACCATTTATTGTTTCGTAGTATGCAACCAAATATTGCTTACATGTTGTTATTTTCCCATCCAAGAAAACAGGTGATAAAACCCTCTTCATTTTGGACTCACGCCTTACAGTGGTTGGGAAGAATCTTAAGCTAAAGAGTGAACATCTGTGGGGCAGGAACCTGAACACGTGGATGCTAATACTAACATCTATTGATGACACCTGTTTTGTGCCCGACAGAAAACCCTTCACTACTCCACATAGCATTCTAAAGGCTAAATGCTACGTACACCACTCTCTCTCTCTCTCTCTCTCTCTCTCCACACACACACACACACACACACACACACACACACACACACACACACACACACACACACACACACACACACACACACACACACACACACACACACACACACACACACACTCCCTCTCTCTTACACTGACACAAAATCACACAGAGACACAAACAGATACACTCACGGGGCTTGTTAAAAAGGGGAAGAGAGAAAGGGGGTTATTTGTTCTACAAGCGCTACAAGGTTTCCCATTGTAAAAAGGGGTGGCTGCACGGCCCCTGTTTCCTTTCATCCCCCTCCTCAAGGCCCCCCCTTTGTCTGGCGGGGGATGGACGGAACTGTGGGCTGCCGCGATACACTGGTCAAAGAACCGGGAACTACTACCACTACCTGCACAGTGGGACTAAATAACAAGAGGAGGAGGAGTAGAGGAACGGGAACGAGGGACGGGTGTGTGTCTTTGTGTGTGCGTGCGCGTGTGCGTGTGTGCATGTGTGTAGGAACCGAGAACAGCTGGAGAGGGAAGAGGTTGTGAAATAAAAGCTGTTATTAAATCCAAAAAAGTTATGGTAGGAGGAAGAAGATGAGGAAGGGTGGGGGGGGCTGGGTGAGAGAAACACTAGTACATGTAGCCCATGGGACCATGTAGTCTGAATAGAATGACAACGAATGATAGAGGAGGTCCAGATTTAAGACTATGGCCTGGTGTATTTTGAAGGGCCTTTCTTCATGTAAATAAATGCATTTTGTGTCACTTATGAATGGCCAAATGTACCTTTTCTTACAGTAAAAATGCACCACTCTTGCCCAAGTAACCTCTCTTTTCGTTCTCTCTCAGACACACCCACACACACATACGCTCTCTCTAGTTATGAGTGTCACTGAGGACATTGAGGGTGAAAGAGGGGAGTCAAACATTATTTTTCTTCTTTCGTTTCTGCACTTTCCTGCCACCTCAGCAATAGCAAAGGGGTTTGTGAAACCAGAAGAGTTGAATCTCCTCCCACAACCACCAACTGAATGGCTGACTGAATGTAAAGCTTTACAGTGTATAAGTTACAGCCAGCTCTGTCTTGGCTACGATACTGTTCTGTAACACCGCATTAAGTAACATACAGAGAGCTATGCAGTAAGGCAAGGGAAATGAGAGGCAAACCAGGACAAATGGGGGCCTACAAGGTTGTTCTACCACTGGAATTAAACAAATAGAACCTATATTGATACTAAAACTAAACCTCACTGCTTAACAGAAACATAGAAGGCAAGGCCTACTATTAAAATGTCAAGATCTGTAAACATTTTTACATTTAAAAAGTTTGTAATTTAGCAGATGCTCTTATCCAAAGCAACTTACAGCAGTGAGTGCATACTGGTCCCCCATGGGAATCAAACCCACAACCGTGGCATTGCAAGTGCCATGCTCTACCAACTGGGCCACACAGGACCCTGAGCAACATACCTGCAGCGTCACTTAATTTACAGGCAGGGGCTTTCTATCTGCACCAGAGTGACTTTTCAAGATGCCCATTAGTATACTTGGTATAAGTGTGCAGGGAAAACATTGAGTATGGAATTAGGGCAAGTGACCTAAAACGAAAACATCACTAAAAGGGTTCTTGACTTCATCTCACAGCAGAGACAGAACCGATTGTGTCTTCTGGTTACCCCCTGTACTCCAACCCAAGTTTATTTTTGAATCCTCCATAAAGAATGCCTGTCATTTCCTGCATCCATGCGAAACCCCCTGTTTTTTTTTTTTTTAACAATGGGAGAGATTCAAAACTTTCCAAATGGAATTTTCTCCAATGGTGACAGTATTACATAGACTCTGATTTCTTCAGAGATGCTTCTCTGATAACTTTC
Organism: Salmo salar; assembly: GCF_965601325.2. Classification (NCBI taxonomy): domain Eukaryota; kingdom Metazoa; phylum Chordata; class Actinopteri; order Salmoniformes; family Salmonidae; genus Salmo; species Salmo salar. Next base: position 46,760,418 of record NC_138293.1, read on the forward strand.
AAGACAGCATGAGGAGAGTAGAGTATCTCAATAAATGGTAGTCTTACAGAATGAGTATCCTGCAGGGATGATAATGGAAAAGAGGCTTGCCTTGAGTCTTCATGACCTAACCGATTAGCAGCTCTTTGGCCATTTATTTTAAATGCTGAACATTGGTGGCTCCAGGTTGTCGTAAGAATAACTCTCCATTATTCCACCATTTTGCCTTTACTGTATCTCTGCTATCTGTTTTTGATGCTACGCTGTGGTGTCTCTCAGTTCATTCAGTGTTATACCATAAGGTGTCAAGGGGAATGAAAGGTGACGCTCACACGCCGCAACAGTTTTAGAGTCAGTTTTAGAGAGCAGATGTTTTCAGACACAGCTAAGCCGCTCGGGTTCTGCCAGGTGAGAGGGGTGAGGAGTCGGTGAATTGAGAGGTGAAGTGGTGTGTGGGATAGTTGGGTTGGGGGGTACCTCTAACCACCTGATCATGGGTCACTTGGCCCTGGGGAATAGCCAGGTCTTACCTGTTATACAGGTCATTTGTGAAATCAATTTAGGAGGCTCTCACACACACGCATGGGCGAGCCACACACACACACCACACAATTGTTCAGTTATCTGAGATATACCATTTGCATACTGACCCTGACAGCTTTACAATAAAGGGTCAAAGGGACCAAAGGTCAAAAGTTAAATGCCACCGATGTGACCAACCAGCTCCTGGGAACTGGAGCGATGACACAGGAGGGACACCTGGCTAGCTGTAGGGTTACACCTGAGAGTTACCTCAGCCCATTGGGTATGCAAGAGATCAGAGGTGACACAGTCATCTATACTGACGTAGAGGCTGAAGCCCGAGGCGCAGTGCAGAGGTTCATCCATTTCCTTAACTCATTAATTTACATTTACATTTACATTTAAGTCATTTAGCAGACGCTCTTATCCAGAGCGACTTACAAATTGGTGCATTCACCTTATGAAATCCAGTGGAACAACCACTTTACAATAGTGCATCTAAATATTTTAAAGGGGGGGGGGGGTTAGAAGGATTACTTTATCCTATCCTAGGTATTCCTTAAAGAGGTGGGGTTTCAGGTGTCTCCGAAAGGAGATTGACTCCGCTGTCCTGGCGTCGTGATTTACCTCGACCCTTAGCCCCCCCTCTAAAAATAGCAACTACTTAAAGCCATGTTAGGCCTCAGATAGAGAGGGTTGTGAATTAAAAAACAACCGATGGATTAATTCCATGATTAATTGTTATACTATGGTTATAGCATCCCTGGATACCGGAAATGGTAAATTTTTCTTCACAATTGTTTAAATGTAATGTGAAGCCCTGTTTCACTCCAGAGGGATGGTGTGAATATACAAAGGGAAAAAAAATACAGATCAGCTCATTGCCTCTGACTGCTTCAATACTGGATGTAGAGTACAGAACAGTTTTCTCCAAGGAGCTTCCTGTTGTTTTTCTATCTCTTCCAGATGACTAGGTGACGGCACATCATTTTTTTCCTTCATATGTTTAACTGATTTGGGGTAGAAAGCCCAACGAGGAAGTGTGTGTTTCATATCCTTCCTATGAACTGTGGACACACACAGGGGCATGTGGGTTTAGGAGGGGTATCTTTAATCATGTGATCATGTAATGGTTAAGCAGCAAATTAATACGGTACTAAAATGACAGAATAGTCTTTATGGGAAGATTTTTTTATATATAATTCATCTACAGTAATTCTATAATTCTTGTGATTCTATCCAAAATGTAAGCCATGACATAGATCCAGATAAGGACCTCATTTACCTACAAATAAAGGGTTATGTGCATTCATCTATCAAATTCCCTCAGTTCTCTACTCTCCCTGTTGTGATTAGAGAATGCACTTTGAAACTCAGCACACATATTAGGCCTATATACTGTACCTCCAGTGCGAAAGATGCTGATCCATCCTTCGCCACAGGGGGAAAGGAGATTTAGCAGGACCCACCTGTCTCCTTCTTTCTACTCTCCAGGAGGAAGACAGGATGGGGTCATCCAAATATCAAATGTAACCCTTTAATATAAAAAATCCCTCAAAGCAAAATTTCACCCGCCACATGAAGGCATATGCACACACACTGTAAAAAAAAAAAGACTCTTTGGGTGAACTGAAAAAAATTGTGTCAACTGGTTACAAGTAAATAACTTAGGTTTTCTCAATTGAAAAAAACGACATTTGTCTAAACACAATACATGATTCAATGCCAAATGTTATATTTTATTATTAACAAACTTAGATTTCAAGTTGCAATTAACTGTATTTCTTTCAACACTCACCTTACTTTTCCCCTTTGATTAAACCTAATAAATAACATACAGTGCCTTCAGGAAGTATGAACTCCCCTTGACTTTACATGTGTTGTTGCAGCCTGAATTTAACATGGATTACATTGAGGTTCTGTGTCACTGGCCTATACACAGCAACCCATAATGTCAAAGTTGAATTATGTTTTTAGAAATGTTCACACATTCATTAAAAATGTAAAGTTGAAATGTCTTGAGTCAAAAATAATTCAACCCCTTTGCTATGTCAAGCCTAAATATGTTCAGGAGGAAAAATGTGCATTAACAAGTCACATAATATGTTGCATGGACTCACTCCGTGTGCAATAATAGTGTTTAACATGAATGTCAACCGAATCTCTGTACCCCACACATAGAATTATCTGTAAAGTCCCTCAGTCGAACATTGAATTTCAAATACAGATTCAACCACAAAGACCAGGGAGGTTTTCACTGTCAAGTTGGTTGTTGATCATTGCTTGACAGCCATTTTGAAGTCTTGTCATAGTCATTCAAGATGATTTAAGTCAAAACTGTAACTAGGTCACTCAGGAACATTCAATGTCATCTTGGTAATCAACTCCAGTGTATATTTGGCCATGTGTTTTAGGTTATTGTCCTGCTGAAAAGTGAATTTTTCTCCCAGCGTCTGTTGGTAAGCAGACTGAACCAGAATTTCCTCTAGGATTTTGCCGTTGCTTAGCTCTATTTTGTTTCTTTTTATCCTAAAACACTCCCTAGTCCATGCCGATGACAACTATACCCATAACATGATGCAGCCACCACTATGATTAAAAATATGTTCTGGATCCATCCTCAGTTTTCTCCTATGGCAGCCATTAAACTCTGTGACTGTTTTAAAGTTACCATTGGCCTCTTGCTTGAAAATATGAAGAGTGGTACTCAGTGATATGTTGTGTTGGATTTGCCCCAAATATAATGGTTTGTATTCAGGACATAAAATGAACATCTTTTCCACATTGTTTGCAGTTTTACTTTAGTGCCTTATTGCAAACAGGATTCATGTTTTGTAATATTTGTATTCTGGATAGGTTTCCTTCTTTTCACTCTGTCAATTAGGTTAGTATTGAAGAGTAACTACCATGTTGTGGAGTAACTACATTGTCCTCAGTTTTCTCATATCACAGCCATTAAACTCTGTAATTGTTTTATTGTCACCATTGACCTCATGGTGAAATCCCTGAGCGGTTTCCTTCCTCTCCAGAAACTGAGTTAAGAAGGACGCCTGTATCTTTGGAGTGACTGTGTGTATTGATACACCATCCAAAATGTAATTAATAACTTCACCATGCTCAAAGGGACATTCAATGTCTGCTTTTTTAAAACGTTTTTACCCGTCTACCAATAGGTGCCCTTTGTTGTAAACCTTTGACAGTGCTTGAAGAATTTTAAAAATAACATTGTGCAAATATTGTACATTCCAGGTGTGCAAAGCTCTTAGACACTTACCCAGAAAGACTCACAGCTGTAATTGCTGCCAAAAGTGATTCTAACATCTATTGACTCAGGGGTTTGAATACTTATGTAAATTAGATTGTTCTGTATTTCATTTTCAATAAATTTGCAACAATTTCTAAAAACATGTTTTCACTTTGCCATTATGGGGTATTGTGTGTAGATATTTAATACATTTTGAATTCAGGCTGTAACAAAACAAAATGTGGAATAAGTCAAGGGCTATGAATAATTTCTGAAGGCACTGTAAATACAAACTAATATATACACAACCCATTTTTTCATAGATTTTTCACTTTGAAATTACCTATCCACATTTCTTCAATTGGGTTACAAGCAATTCAGTCAATTTCCTGTTAATCAAGATATGAAGTTGGTTCCATAACATGAAATAATGACTCCAAGCACTTTCTTTACATTAGACTTTCACGTTAACTTGTTACAATATCGTAACCAAATGGTGACCATCTCATCAACAGAAACCTTTCCAGGGTCTTTAGTAGTGATGCTACGTTTGATACCGGAGCTCCGAGGCATGCGTCAAAATCACAAAGCAGTTTACTTATCACTTTATCAGAAGCATGTGATCAATGACGTCCGAAGGTTCGTTTTGTCGAACAACCAACTGATTGGTTTCAGTAGAAGACAAAATGGCTACCCTGAGAATGTGCTACGGCTTGTGTGACATCATCTACAATAATTTGGCTGTTCTAGTATACTCTGTGTTGATCAAAGCCTCGAGTAATGAACCTATTTTTGACACAATTGGCTGAAAATGCTCAATGCTTCAGGAAGCTTTGTTCTCCATCACTACTCTTTACGCCTCAATCACACCTAGAGCATCATTGCGCAAAGTGGTACGCAGCATAAACTGGATATGTGTGCAACCAAAGTTCAACATTCACCTTCTGCAACCGTTTCTGTCAAGCGGTCTACACATACAAACACCATAGTGTTCCATTGGAAATTAATGTACTTCTGGTGCACCAAAACGCAATTACGATTATTCTATCGTATGTGGACACCCCTTCAAATTAGTGGATGCTGACAGGTATATAAAATCAAGCACACAGCCATGCAATCTCCATAGAGAAACATTGGCAGTAGAATGGCCTTACTGAAGAGCTCAGTGACTTTCAACGTGACACAGACTGAACCACTTTCCAACAAGTCAATTCGTCAAATGTCTGCCCTGCTAGAGCTGCCCCTGTCAATTGTAAGTGCTGTTATTGTGAAGTGGAAACGTCTAGGAGTCGCTAATTGGTAGGCCACGCAAGCTCACAGAACGGGACCGCCAAGCTCTGAAACACGTTGCGCGTAAAAATCGTCTGTCTGCGGTTGCAACACCGAGTTCCAAACTGCCTCTGGAAGCAACATCAGCACAAGAACTGTTCTTCGGGAGCTTCATGAAATGGGTTTCCATGGCCGAGCAGCCAAGCTTAAGATCACTATGCGCAATGCCAAGCGTCGGCTGGAGTGTTGTAAAGCTTACCGCCATTGGGGCAGTGGAAATGCGTTCTCTGGAGTGATGAATCACGCTTCACCATCTGGCAATTCGTCGGACAAATCTGGGTTTGGCGAATGCAAGGAAAACACTAATTGCCCTAATACATAGTGCCAACTGTAAAGTTTGGTGGAGGAGGAATAATAGTCCGGGGCTGTTTTCATGGTTCGGGCTAGGCCCCTTAGTTCCAGTGAAGGGAAAGCTTAACACTACAGCATACAATGACATTTTAGACGATTCTGTGCTTCCAACTTTGTGGTAACAGTTCAGGGAAGGACCTTTCCTGTTTGTCAAGATCGGTGTGGAAGAACTTGACTGGCCTGCACAGAGCCCTGACCTCAACCCCATCGAACACCTTTGGGATTAATTGGAATGCCAACTGCGAGCCAGGCCTAATTGCCCAATATCAGTGCCCAATCTCACTAATGCTCTTGTGGCTCAACAACAGCAGCAATGTTTCAACATCTAGTGGAAAACCTTACCAGAAGAGTGGAGGCTATTATAGCAGCAAAGTGGAATGACATTCAGACTCACAGGTGGCCACAAAGAACAACCAAAAGCCACGCCCCCAATAGGCCACACCTCCAATAGGCCGCCGCTTCATTGCACCCAAGAAATTTAGAAGCTTTCATTCAATAAAAAATAATCACGTTGATCTGTCAAATTCACTATCTGATTTCAGACAAATTGAATAGAATAGGTTGAACGAACCAAATCATCCTTCTGGATCATACCAATCAGAAAAGGCCCTTCAGATGAACAACAGTGCCATCCCACTGTTTACAGTGCATGCATGCACACACACACACACACACACACACATTGCTCCTCTACATCTTGAATAATTAGGATGTCCTACTCTGTCGTTTCTGTGCAGACAACAGACGAGGCTAAAAATTAATTATTTGTAACTTAGCCCAGAGAGGATAGAGGAAGGATACAGTATCTCAGACCATCATCTCTGCACCAATCAATATCGTTCAGTCACTGTGGCCTGATCTGCCCAGTTCCAAATAACCATGGTTCATCCACAACCAGCACTCTAAGTAGTAATAGACTGCATTGGTGTACTATTCTGTACTATGTTACCTACTGCTATAAATACAGTCATTTTCATTATGTGTAGCATAATGTACTGTCAATAAAACAGTCATTACCACATTACTGCATTTGTTCATCAACGTTTATATGGAAACACTCCACACATTAAACATCCGCTGCCACGAAGCATCTCTACCCAGATGGCAGAAGAATTTATGCAGATTGCCTCATTAACCTGCATGCAGGCACAAAGAGAGGAACTCCGGCCGTTTGTATCAGATTTCAAAAAGCATCAAAACCATTGCAGGCATTGTAGTCTGGGTATAAAGCAATAGGGTTGCTGATATAAATGCATCTAAATAAGCCATTTTAGTCTAGACTAATAGCTAACAGATTCAAATTTCAGAGACATGAATGGATTGGCAAGAATTCATAAAAGCACAAATGTGAATTTCTGCGTTTCTTTCTACATTTTGAAGTGAGTCAGACAGATGGTAACAAAACAGTAGCCTAATAACCCGTAGCATATCAGTTAAAATCCTGCAATTAGAGCACAACATGGGTCCTATTTTGCCTCCAATCTCAAAAACTTTGGGGGACACGCAGTGCGCAAGAAGCCTTCCTCCCTCTACGTGGGCATTTTGTCAACTACACTCATTAATTCATGAAAGTATCGTACCCTAAGGCTCTTCTTTGATTTTATCTAGCCTAACTCTAAGAAATTATTTTTATGAGGACCTTACTGAGTCTGCGTAGGTGTGCCCGCCGCGCCACCACTCTGCGCCCAATGCGGTGCACCAACTAGAGAACATTGTGCACTGACCTGTGACTGTGCGGTAACCGGAGAGAGAGAGGGAGGGAGGGGGTGGTCACTGACAGACCGAGGGAGGGAGACTCAGTTGATCATTCGTCTGGACTTCAGGTGTCTCTCCTCTGCTTGGCTGGGCTGCGGTTGGTCGGGGGATGTGTATGATATATACTGTAGACAAAGCTGGTGTGTCCAGACCATGAGGCTCTCTAAAGGTTTGACTTTATTATGGCCCTGATAAACTCTTGTTATGGATGGGATGGTTAATTTAAATCCTTTAGAAGCCCATTCTGGCCCCATTTTTTAAAATAAAAAATCAATACTATCTCAAGATTTCTAGATACTATCTCATAATTTCAACATTTCTAGATACTATCTCATAATTTCAACATTTCTAGATACTATCTCATAATTTCAACATTTCTACATACTAGTTCAAAATTGCGAGATACCAAGTCGAAATTTCAAGATGCCTAAGTAAAAAATTCAATATACTTTCTCAAACTTATAGGACATGTTTCTTCATTTGTAACATTGTGTGGTCATTTCAGAGGTGTCATCACAGGAGTGTTTTCCTTGGGCCCAGAGTTTTCCATGATCTGGTGGGCTAACCTAACTAAGTAAAACTCCGGACTTTAATTGTAGGGTATGACAGTAATAAATCAGCTGTAAAAAGGTTTTATATGGGCTATGATGGGACCAGAATTTTTCTAATCAGTTAATATTCTTCTGTAGGCTACCTACAGCTGTGGTTGTTATCAGTAGGCTACAGTTGATCAGGCTGAAGCACAGATTAAGAGTTGGGGCAAATGCCAGCTCGCCATACATTTTCCAGCGACCCTGCTGTGCCGATGTCTGCAACGTGGATAGATGGAAATAATGCTCCAAATGAAGACACAAATACTATATGTATGTTCTACTATCACAAATTTTGATTTCCAGTAGGTATCTCGACATTTCGATTTAGTATCTCAACATCTTTAGATAGTATCTCCACATTTTGAGATACTATCCCGCAAAAAAATTTATACTATCCCCAAAGCTGTGAGATACTATCTCGAAACTCTGATTTACATATCTCGAAATGTTGAGATAGTACAGACATTAAAAAAACAATTGTGGCGGGAATGAGCTTCCATAAAATCCAATGCTCATTGTGCCAGAAGGGTTTAATGTAACTCCTGTACTGCACATCTGTATTCTGTCAACTGATAGCTTCCAGAGTTCACACCCTGATTAAAATGCTGAGGTTTCTCCGAGTCAATTGCAACCCGCACTTTGAGAGGAGAAAAATATAGCCTATTTATTCAAACAATGGTTGAAGTTGAAATGAATGTTGATGTATTAGATTAAACTCAAACAAACAGAGAAAAGCTTTCTACATATGGACCACGGCATAATATGCTAATCCAGAACTTTACGAAAAAGTTGCATTGGTCGATGTGCGCAGATGTGCCAGAATCCTTATAAAATAGATAGTGAGCAATTATTCGGACAAGCAGAATAAGGTATAGGCAGTATAGGCGCTGATGTAACTTCGAGGCGTGCTCACGAGTTGTCCTGGTTCTTTATAGCCGCCAATAACCGGAGCTCGAGCGTGCCGAGCCCAGACTGGCGGGCGGATAAGCACCCTCCTAGAGGTCACCGAGTTTAAGCGCACTTATTTATTTATTAAAGGAAGTGCTAAACCGACCAGTCTACATGGTTAACGGTTAAATCATATCAACAGATAGTTTCATTGCATTGATATAGCTTACTCATTTTCTTTCAACGACAACGTAGCTTCAGAGAAGGCGGTGTGCGTTAAACGCATGGAAACCGTAACTATTCTGCATCCGTTATAAACAATAGCCTACAATATGTTATTTTCCTGATTTATGGATATAAACAATATTCTACATGATTTGGAATAGATTTTTATAGATGTTTTTATTCGAAACATGCGTATATATGTCCTTGAAAATAAACAAAAAACAATGAAAATATAGTCACAAAATAAATAATTGCAATACTTACGAATCATTTCCATTCCTGCAAAGCAGCTGGATGAAAGCTCCTTTAAAAAAGATATGTTATTTGATATTGAGCATCAATTCTCATCTGTAGACGGATTCCTTGAAGTCTGCCACAGTGGCATTCTCACTGCATCCCATCCCGTAGTATCTCTGTGCTGCCCACGTCTGAATCGAAGTCCACCCGGCCTGTGTCGAGACAGGATGGAGGGAATTCAGGTCACGTGGCTCAACAGGACTGTCATGATTGGACGAGACACTGTAGTTTAATAAAATATCTGTTTCTCATTGGACAAGTAAGGGGGAAGGCGAGGGGGAGTGGGGGAATTTCGTGCGTAAAGAATTCGCGGAGAAAAATCGGGTGGGGTGAAGTGAATATATTAATAGAAACATAGAACTGAGAATATATTAATGTTGGTATGACTCATGAGATTCTGCAAGATGTTCTTTAATCCATTAATTTTCGTAATTCCATCTCTTAATATAAACACAGCTTTAAAAGTCCCTTGGATGTAATCCCTGTGGATATAATGCATGTGATTTAGGTTACAGAAAAAAGGCTGTGTAGAGAATTTCAACATTTCTATGAAGAAATTGAAAGATGAGCCTAGTATATTTTGAATATACCACAATCAGGAGCCTTCTAGAATCGATATATTCATAGGCCAGAAAACAAAAATAATACAGAAAATAAAGTCAGTATGATGTGCTGTCAAGGGAAGGAGAGTATGTCTGTGTCAGTGGTTGAGTGTGTAAGAGTGCAAAGATAATGTGTGTATGGCAGAGTGGTGGGAAATGGTGCATGGATAATTCTGACTTCAGATCCTCCGGGGCTCTTAGTGCTCAGCCGAATTGATATTCCTCAAAGCTTTCTCATGTTACCTCTCAGCACTCTTATGATATGTTACTTTGACAGGGCCAAGGGTGAAGGAGCTGAGTGTCACATGCAGGATTTTCTTCTCAGCTTTTGGATGGTATTTGTGAGGTGAGGGTGGAGGCAAAACTGCTTTTCTCAATCTGAAGGTACGGTATCACTCACAATGCTCTCTCTTATTCATTTGCTCTCTCTCTCTCTCTCTCTCTCTCTCACACACACACACACACACACACACACACACACACACACACACACACACACACACACACACACACACACACACACACACACACACACACACACACACACACACACACACACACACACACACACACACATACACACACACACCCTATGGTGTGGTATAGCCTCCTTAGTGAGTTATTGGTGGGGAGACAGCTATAACAGACAGGGATAATATTAATAACCTCATTGGATCTCTGTAGTTAAAACTTTCACTGGTATCCATGGTGATTCAACACATTTCAACACATTTCTCCAAACTCTGCAACAGCAGTCTGTCTGTATTGCACCCAGCGTGTATTAGGTCCCTGCCCTATTACTTGATACTATAGGTTTTATTTGCATTTGATTTAATACCACAACATTTTGATTACACTGTTAGCTGATGTTTAATCTGTTAGATCAGAATTCTGTTAGAAAAATGCATTCAATGCAATAATATGAAAGAGTCTCATAGTAAACTGATGAAACACCATGCAAAGTGATGGAGTCATCTAGGGAAGGCAAAAGCCATATAGTACGTCTCCCTCTTCCAATCATGCTGCATTATCTCTGGTGTAAATGTGTGGGGGAACATGCATAATTAATCGAAAGGAAGATGCTCTCAGAGGTAAAACCTAGACTGGTACTGTCTAATTTTAGATCAAGGTTAAGTATTCAAATGAGGGAAACAGCCTTAGTTATCTTTCCTCTAAGCCTCTAATCTCATTCCTTTCACTTTCATAACTTCAGACTTTATTCTCATGGAAATAGCAGTGTGTGTGTGTGTGTGTGTGTGTGTGTGTGTGTGTGTGTGTGTGTGTGTGTGTGTCTGTGTGTGTGTGTGTGTGTGTGTGTGTGTGTGTGTGTGTGTGTGTGTGTGTGTGTGTGTCTGTGTGTGTGTGTGTGTGTGTGTGTGTGTGTGTGTGTGTGTGTGTGTGTGTGTGTGTGTGTGTGTGTGTGTGTGTGCGTGTGCATGCATGCCTGCGTGTGTGTGTGTGTGCATGTTCATGCCTCTTTGCATTGCATATGTGTGTGTGTTTGTACTGACAGTAGAGAAGAAATTGATGCGCCTTCAATCAATTTAGTTAATTGCTGTCATTAAGAAACATATGCGTTAACTGTTTCTCACAGCTTCCTTTGTCACTGATCGTACGCACCGGGGAGTGTGTCTGAATGATGTGCAACGTAGATTTCCATGGCAACGTATTAAACCCAGGGATTTAACCATATCAGTGCCATACCAGCACTAAGTAAGAATGATGTCTCCCACTGCTTTGTTGATGAAATGTACTCTACCCCCTCATCAGGATGAGGCCAAGTTGATGAAGGCTCTGCTCAGTTTCAGCTGTTAGTGCGAACCTGTATGTCAGCTGTCATTTTTAGTAGTAAAATACTTGATGATTGTGATGATGAAGATGGGAAATGGCGACTAAGTCTGATGGACTTGAGCCAGCAGAGAGTGAAGTGGAATCCAATCTAAGAAATATACATATGTTCAATTTAATACCCAGCTAGTGTTGATGCAGTGTTTACCAAATGATGGGTCCGGAGGGACGGTAGAGATATTCTAATTCTGTGGCTAAACCCTGGGATCTGGTTAGAGACATGACTTTATTTATCTGATGGGTCAGAAGACATTATTAAAGGCTTAAGATGGGTCACCGCTCAAAAAAAGCTAACTGAGGAAGCACTGTGATAATGCATTTCTCTACACCATCCCATTTAGATGTACTGAGATCACAGAACATCTCGGATCCCGGCCAAGAAGTACATTTCAGTTAACATTCTACTGCGATGCAACGTGCAAATCCTCCATCTCAATTAATCCTAGATATTCTAATGGAATGCCTTCCTTCAGGAGGAGGCCCAACGCAGAGGGGGACCTGGTTAATGCTGCTAGTAATACCGCCTGATTGCCTTCATCGTACACACACATGCACGCATGCACACGCGCACACACACAACACTCACGCGTGCACGCACACTCACACACATACTACAGATCTGGATTCACTGCAGATGTCTTCTAATTGTGGTGATTATGTTAAACTGAGGGTGGTAGGAAATAGGAATATGTAATGACTTCCCTCTCGCTTTCAGATCGTTCAATCCTTGACATCCTTTGGTTATGTGCATCTGCTGTGCAACCACATCCGGAGTTGCTTGGAGAGGGACGAGAGTGATGGATGGGGATTGGGAATAAGTTCTTAAATGTGTGTCGTGAATGGCAGTGACTAACTCCGGTCCTGGAGTGCCGTAAAGTGCAGGCTATCATTTTAGCGCAACAATAGCATGCCTGATTCAAATAACTGTGGTATAAATTGAAGATTGTGATTTAGTTGATTACTAAATAATTGTAGTCTATAAAAATGGTATGGTTGTAGATGGAGCTGTAACATGTAAATTGCCTTTGCAAATTCAAAGCTTTTTGGATCAAGCAAGAATGTTTTTTGATTGCCATGTCACCCATAAAAGACGTCAATAACGAATAGTGTTTAAATGAACAGTTCGTTTTTTTCTCTTCTCGAAATACAGAATAACCTACCAAAACACTGAAATAAACAATGACCGTCGAGAATGTAAGCCATTTGATTCATTATGAATTTACCATTACACAGACGAGAGCTGGCTGATTCCTCTGGGGCTAAAGTCCTTCCTGTCACACTGATGTAACAATATCTCTAGATATGAGCAGAAACGGTTCCATGCCCTATCACCAGAGGGTATATCATGCATTGTTGTTGGCATGGCCTACATGCTCATCCAAGCATAGCGTAGTGTGGTACAGAACGCACGTCTTCCCATTCCATTTCTCTCATGTCACGTCCCCGGGCCTGCTTCATTTGTGTCTGCTGTTGATTTAATGTTCATTTTTATAAACACACATAAAAACTATTAATTACATTTGAGCACATTATTAACCCTACTTACAATACATGATGTTTAAGCTCCATATCAAAATATCATAATTTCTTTAATTATTATCACACATTTCTTCATCCACAGTGGTTGATGACTGGTTACATAACACGGATACTAACACCCCAATTATGTGCTTATTAATGTAGGCTACAAGTCAAAATGTACAACTAGTGAGTTTTTTACTTTGTCGTTTGTTTTGAGGCGATCAGTGTCTAGTATGTATGCAGATAACATGAGGTCTATGGTTTCCTGTCTACAGTTGGAAAATGAATGCAGGTGCTACATGTGAAGATTTCTGATTCATTGGAAAAATAGGGCCCAAGCGTACAGGCTTTGCCACCTACCAAGTGTGTGGGTTTCTACTCTCCTGTGCTACAGTACAGTGTAACATGGTAGCAGTAACGTCAGAAGCAGGCCCAATGCACGTGTAGCAATAAGCCTAAATGGTAATTGCACTGTGGTGTTCTGTTTAGAAAGCTATGTTATAAGCTATGTGCTAGATCGTATGCAAGCTTAGAAGTCGTCCACGATAGCATTTGTTTTGTATCTCAGTAACAATCAACAGGTCATTACAGTAATGAGGCGTTTTAGCATGCCGTAATCACTAGCTATCTTCTCCTTCATTAAATTACTCATCTTTGGCTCTCTTGCTTAACCGTTAGGATGGGTTGTTTTTCCACATAAAGAAATTAATATTTGTGTGTGTGTGTGTGTGTTTGCCTGTGTGTTTGCATGTGTGTGTATATATATATATATATATGCGTGTGAATACATGAGCTTGTGTGTGCGTGTGTATGATATTGTGTGTATGTGTGAGTGCTTGTCTCAGTATGTGTGTGTGATGATGTGTTGTGGCCTGTCAGGTGTGAGTGTGCTAAATTCTCTTAGCATGTGTGACGAATGAGGACCTGGGAAAGAGCAGGCTCCTCTGTGGCCACCACTCTCTTATGCTGCTTTCTAAAGGGGCAAAATATCGGTCGCACGAGGTCTCAACACTGCCCTCTATCTCTCTCTCTCTCTCTCTCTCTCTCTCTCGATCCTTCTTCCTGTCTTTGTATCCCTTTCTCTCGCTCTCCATCTAGGTCTGTCATTGTACCTTTCTTTCCCTCTATCTCATGTTGAATGGGGACGATGCAGTGACTGTGGGAGAGATGGAGAGAGTGAGCGAGACAGATAAAGAAAGAGAGCATCCCCCACTCATACCTCTTGTATCCTAATCCATGTCTCTTACCAAGAAACGGGCCCCCTTTTCACGTCTCCACCAAAGCCTCTTATACGAGACCCCTAGCTGCTCGCCCCCCAGATCTCTCTCCCACGCTCAGAACCTACACCACAATGTCACAATAATATAGTATGTAAGACAATGTAGGTTTCATTTGGTCATTTTAGCATATTAGCAAGGTATTAACATGTAATCTGTTATTACCTACAAACAACAATGAGAAAGCTTTACAAGTTTGACTAATTCAAAAAAGTGTTGTTGATTATTCGCTGATTGTATTTTCTATCAAGTGCATGGTGTGGGTGCATTGTATGTCCATTGTGTGTGTGTGTGGACTGATAGTTAAGGTAATAATAGTGGTATTGCATATAATAAACTGTTATCGGCCTAAACAAAGATGACCTGTTATAGCCTAAGCCATACAATGCTGAAATGGCTGCACTAAAGGCTGTGAAACTGCAGAAGTGGCATTTGTTGCCTGTTTATGCTGTAGAGCTACAGTGTGGCGCCTCAGGCTTAAGGACATCTGACTGCAAGGCTGAGTAATACATCTGTTAGGAGAATGTGTCACTTTGTAAAGGGACTGACCCTAATAAGAACTGATGAGTTGGCAAGTTATGTAATGAGTATGAGTGTGAGGAGGATCCTGAAGCTGTAGTCCTTTCTGTGTGTGTGTGTGTGTGTGTGTGTGTGTGTGGTGTGTGTGTGTGTGTGTGTGTGTGTGTGTGTGTGTGTGTGTGTGTGTGTGTGTGTGTGTGTGTGTGTGTGTGTGTGTGTGTGTGTGTGTGTGTGTGTGTGTGTGTGTGTGTGAGCACGTGCGCACCTGCATGTGTGTGCATGTTAAGATTGATATGATTTCTCTTTGGTGTAAAATAGTGTCGGCCTACAGTTAAAAAGTACAAAGCCAAGAGATTAAAACACACTAAAGCAGGCGCTAACCACTGTGCCAATACAATCATCTCTCTATATAGTGGTCAAACCATGCTTTAGCAAGGACAGGATCCCCACCAGAACAGGAACGTGTACACCCATATCTGCCAGAGAGCTGATGGTAGCCCTGTCCTCTGTCCTGAATGACCCAGTAGACCCACCCCTGGTAAATACAGGCTAGGAGGTTCTCTCCATGGTTAAAAATACCCAGATCTAAGTTCTTATATGAGGGGTTATTATGGCTACTGTGGGGTTGAGGATCTCTCTCATTTTGTTCTTGTTAGCAGTTTTCTTAATTTGACCCCATCGAAAGTCAGTCTTATTATTCCATCAAGCTGTATCCACACTTTATCTGCAGTGCAAACCTCACTTTCTCAAAATACTTCACACACCACAACACATTATACATACTGTTCTGTAAATGCCGCATGTTTAACAGAATACGCCATTCCCTTTGGCGTTGTTGAAGCATTCAGGAACAGATATCCAAACTGGGTTCTGTAGGATCACTGATGTGGAAGTTTTGTTGGAAAAAGTGGCTAAGGACTGCCATCTAATGGGCATTGAATAAAAAAGTCCCATCAAAGTTAGAAGCTGTATGTACCAATACTGCCCACTGGGAGGCAATGATGTAACATGTCAGTGTGTGAGTATTGTGGAAAAGGACTGCAAACTGCACAATCATCCAGGTAACACCACTATACTGCCCTACCAAGCAACAGAGCAGTAACTGCTCATAGAGTGAAACTGAGAAAAATGAATTCAAAGTTGTTTTATTGTCCAGCCAGATCAATTGTAGGCAGATCACTGGAGATGATCTGCTGTCTTCCTATGAGGTAATTTTTTTTATTCATATTGACCCTCATCTCTGATATGACCTTCGACCCTAGATGGCAGTTACTGCCTTCAGTGTCATATAGTTTGATACTTGTATCAGCAAAGAACAATAAATAATACAGAGGTCAACTGTAGACACTGCAGCCCAAAGCTCAGTGAAACCAAGGTAAACCGTAGACACTGCAGCCCAAAGCTCAGTGAAACCAAGGTAAACCGTAGACACTGCAGCCCAAAGCTCAGTGAAACCAAGGTAAACCGTAGACACTGCAGCCCAAAGCTCAGTGAAACCAAGGTAAACCATAGACACTGCAGCCCAAAGCTCAGTGAAACCAAGGTAAAAGGCATTAACTGACATGTGTGATGGCAGTTACTGCCTTTTTCCTTGGTTTCACTGCAACTTCTTGCAGTTCATGAGTGGCGCAGCGGTCTAAGGCACCGCATCTCAGTGCTAGAGATGTCACTACAGGCCCTGGATCGATTCCAGGCTGTATCACAACCGGCCGTGATTGAGAGTCCCATACGGTGGCGCACAATTGACCCAGCGTTGGCCGGGGTAGGCCGTCATTGCAAATAGGAAGTTGGTAGAGCATGGTGCTTGTAAAGCCAGGGTTGTGGGTTTGATTCCCATGGGGGACCAGTATGCAAATGTGTCCACTCAATACTGTAAGTTGTTCTGGAACAGAGCATCTACTAAAATGGACTATCTATTGTGGACAAGCCTGCAGTTAATAGGCCCATGTGACATCTATTCTATATGTGTTGCACAATATTCTTCACTGTGTGTGTGTGTGTGTGTGTGTGTGTGTGTGTGTGTGTGTGTGTGTGTGTGTGTGTGTGTCTGTGTGTGTGGAGTGGGAGGAGCCTTTATGGGAAAGCAGAGTAAATGACTTCCATTTGTGTCTGAAAGAGGGCGAGCCATAGAGAGAATGAGAGAGGGGAGAGAGGGGAGAGAGAGGAGAAAGGGGAGAGAGAGGAGAGCTGTACACCAGGTGTGAGTCTTCTCTGAATAAAATGACTGCTAAATTTGTATCCTATTTTCATTCATTGATCTTTTGTTGTTATTACTCATTCATTCACTTACTTTCCTATTGTTGTTGCATTGTGGAGTGGGGAACCTGCAAGTAAGCGTTTTGTTGCACTGTGTACTTACTCCATGGACATCATATGTATAGAACAACTAAACAAACTTCAAACCTGAACTTAAAAGGCAGTGTGACAGGTCTTAAAGAAAGAACCCCACCCCTTCCTGTCTGAAATGCCTATTGTTGTAACTGTCTTCACCCAAAGCCTTCTCTGCCCTGAACCCAAACCACTGATTCAGGATCAGAACACCTCATCCGTGCCTTTACCTCAAACCTCTCATGTTTTGCTTGCTACATCTCCAACGAGAATATCCAGTCCTATTCCCAGGGTTTTGAAAAATATATGTTATCGTGATGAGACTGACATGATAAGAAAACGTATGCATGCTTTGGATAAAAGTGTCTTGTAAATGGCATATATTATTATTATAGTAGCGAAAGGTTAAATAAAGATTAGAGAATATCATTTCCCAGCAGTGAGATTCACCCTGCTTTAATGAATACAGTATACCACCCTATACGACCTCTTTAGGTCATCACACAGTTAAGGATTCCAAGCTCCTAATCACATGGGCTATACGACCAAAAGTAACCATGAAACAAGTTTCATTCAACTCAGCATAACTACATCAAAAGTCATTGTTGTAGTAGACTTAGATTTGTAGAGATTTTTGGGGATACTGAGCGTAGACCTAGCGGCATTCCAAGTGCAGAGGAAACACGTACCGCGGGTATTTCACAGGATACTTGATACACTGTATCCAGCAGTGGAACTTCTGGGTGGACCGCGCAGGCGCTCTGGGGGCGCTAGGCTTTCAGGCCAGTGCGGCAGGAAAAGCGCAGGGGAGACCCCGCCGTGATCGAGGGAGAGGAAAAAATAAAAATAGTTATGAAGAACAATTCTGGACAAGGACAACCTTTTCCGTTTACTTATACCTTATAATTGAACTATTCCAGCGAATAGAAGTCGGGCAAATGCGCGACCCGTTTCGTAGATAGACATAGCCACGGTAGGCTTGGCAACCTGAAGATAATGTCAGGGAATCAATGGATGAAAATCCCCAGAACTACTGCAGTTGCCTGGCTGGAATTCTCGTCTCGTACTGAGAGTATTGGAGACTCGGAAATAAAAACGGTTAACGTATAAGGACCACGGGAAGGAGCCACAACGTATCTGAGTGTGAGGGATTATAACGGTGTCCAGTCGGTATTTGGCTAGATAACGCATTTAAAGTTTGAACGGAAAGAACAGTTTTGCTGCATCGAATTCCTTTGGACGGGATGTCATCTGCCGCCGGTAGAATTCCACGGGCTAACTGACCGTCTCCCTCTCTGTAAAGGAGGCCGAGCGAGCCAGGCGTGAAGATGAGTGATGCGGCAGATACCAAGGGGTCGAGGCGAACCTTTATCGTCCCCTCGATCAAGGCGTTTGATCACTATGATTTCACAAGGGCCAAAATATACTGTAGTTTGACATGGCTTGTGGCCAAAGCCTTCGGCTCAGGTAGGTGGCGCCTTTTTTGTTTTCTGAATATTGGGGTGGAAATGTGTCAAATGTGATGCAACATTTGGATAAATTGTGTCAGTGCGCACATCTTCAAAGGGTTTATCATAATTAACCTCGATATTCCCGATGGGCCAAGAGAGCATGTCTTATCTGTGTTAAGAATGTGTCATTTGGCCTCAATAGCCTTGTTGAAACATCATCTTCACCGATCGATAATAAACATGTCATTGTATTAGTCACACCAGGGCTCTCTAATGGACGGTCTGTGTCTGAGAAGTGCAGGTTATGGGCAGACTAACTGTTGCACATTTGCCCAATATCTCCGATTTGTCTGTTATGAACACGGCAGAGGACGCTGTTGTTGTTGTTGATAATGTTCTTCTTCTCCGATCAGCATTGACGTCTGTGGCATTTGATTGATCAGTAACTGCAGCTGGTTCCTGATGTTCACAGTAATGGCCACATGGCCCTATACAGGTTGTTGGAACATCTAAACAGTATTGTAATCTGGGTGGTTTGATCCCTGAATGCTGATTGTCTGAAAGCCGTGGTATATCAGACTGTATACCATGGGTATGACAAACAAATACTTTTTACTATTCTAATTACGCAATAACAATAAGGCACCTCGGGGGTTGTGGTATATGGCCAATATACCGTGGCTAAGAGCTGTATCCAGGCACTCAGTGATGCGTAGTGGCTAAGAACATCCCTTAGCCGTTGTACATATATTGGCCATATACAGGTAGCCTAGTGGTTAGAGCGTTGCAAGGTTGAAAGGTTGCTGGATCGAATCCCCGAGCTGACAAGGTAAAAATCTGTCATTCTGCCCCTGAACAAGGCAGATAACCCACTGTTCCTAGGCCTTCATTGAAAGTAAGAATTTGTTCTTAACTGACTTGCCTAGTGAAATAAATATACCTCAGGCCTTATTGCTTAATTAGATAATTCCATGTGATTTGACAATAACACAGTTGTTACTTCACTGGGTGGTTGAAATTAGAATGTAACCTATTGTGAACAGAAAACATTCAGAGTGCGGTTTGTGGATGACAGGCAACACTTAGCCTGTATTACAAGCTGCTACCAGTGTAGTTGGGGAAAAGGCTTGGCCTTGCCCGGTAGGCAGCAGCAGCCCTATGAAGTCAGTAATTCCAGCCCGGCTGGCTCTCTAAGGAAGTTTTTTAATTGGGCTACACTCTTAACTACCATCTGCTCGGTCTGTGTATAGTAATAATGGACAGAGAGAGAGCAAGAGAGTGTGAGAGAGAGGGGTTATGCTGTAGCTAGCCTTGGGAGCCAAGGATTCTCATGTTCAATGGCCACACGACATATGCTAAGCCAACAGCACATAGACTAGGTAGCTCCTCCTATAGTTTCCAGCATGTCATTTGTAAGCTTTTCTCAAGTGTATAAAATGGTGGAAAGCCCTGTCAACTGCTCCACTCGCCTCACTACTCTGTCATAGAGGACTACAGGCTATTAGCATACCAGGACTGGGTTGTTTTTTCCTGTTTCTCCTGGTGACACACATTACTGCTCCCTTCCAACACCATGAGAACTGTGGCCCAATTCATCAACCAAGTCTTAGTTTACACACACAGCCACGTTTGGTCTAGTTACTATGGTTCTGACAGTAGTTTGGCCCACGTAATGCAGAAAATTCAAAACAATCTCTCCCATTCAAAATGCATGCTGATCACTGATGTAGATCAACTGAAATATAGCCTAGACACAGGAAAGGACTATCAGCGTGACCATAAGAGCATGTACGGACACATACACACTTACTAAATGTTTTCCTGTAATATGACACATTTTGACCAAAGGCATCTGTGTTTTCTGCTTTCCTGTCTGGCACTGGATCACTGACTAGGTCCCAATGCTCTCTCTCACTCGCTCGCTATCTCTTTCTCGTCTCACTCTCTCTTTGCAACAAGATCTCACGGTCTAATATCAGTGTTCAACTTTTGTTGCGGGGGGGGGTCAAACATGCTTTGTGCGCAGCTGTTATAGATGGTGCTCTCCTCAGACCCTACTCTTCTCTCCTGTCTCTGTAACATCTGTGATGTGTTGACATCGTGGAGACCCAGTCAGAGTGACAGCATTTGTCTCAGTTACATCACAATGCAGGGGCCTCCAGGCTGGAGACTGGGCCCAATGGAAGGACCAACAGAAGATGCTTCAGCTTTACATACTGGCTCTGGGCACTAACGCTCATTAGTCTAGTAACGTGTGAATTCATTAGCCACAATCAATGTGAGTGACAACATTTCTGGTATACTTTGGTCTGACTTAATTGATGTTCGTACTGCATCGGAAAAGAAGTAGTCCAACATGAATTAGCATAGTGAGCAACTGAACAAAAATGTTACCTCTGAAAGCCACTGCTAAAATATATCCAGTTATTTCTCAGCGAAGTAACCCAGTGTTTTGAATCAGACATTATCAACTGTCGATATAGGCTACACAGGTTTCTAAGAAAGTAATAACTGCATAGTAACAGACAAGTAATGTTGCTGACTGGTGTACATTCTTTAATGTTCCCTCCCTGTGCTGCGCTCCAATTGGACGACTCCTGTGGTCGGCACGGTAACGGTCGATATTCCAGGTCTCGTGTTTGGACTTCCTGTGACAGCTACTTCCTGTCTATTTCCTGTTTGATGGCCGACACAAAGGAGATTGGTTTTCCTTGACGCGGCAGCTTTTGATGAACTTGTGGAAAACTAAAGCCCACTTACTCTGTGAAGGTTGTATCTGCACTCCACACTGTTAAAAAGAAGGGTGCTTTGTTGATCTTATAGGGGCCATATATAACCAAGCCATAGAACCCCTGTTTCGTTCTTGATAGAACCATTTCTTCTAGCAGGACTTATATGGCAAGACTCCAGATAAAGATGTGTAGTAGACTGTGCTACTACTGTATTTGGCATTGGTGCTGTTTTAGGAGGCTATGTGAGGTCATATGAGCTTTTGTCCACCCTCTCAGGGTTATAAGGGGTTTTTATAGTGGGGAGTGGGGACAGTATGGGGACTTTATAGTGAGGACAGACAGTTATTGTGACTATCTGCTGAAGTGACTGGCTGTTAAGTGGCTGTTGGAATGGTAAACACCCGCCATTGTCGGAAATAGCCCACTGTCGTCTTTCTGGGTAAGAAAACACTTTCGAAATAGCTTCTGAACCCTCCTTGGAAGAAATGTAATCTACTGATAGGGGATGAAGAGTCCTCATTTATGTCGGAAATTATACACTATAACCCTAACCCCTTTTTTTTTTTTTACCTCCTGTAAAAATACATTGTAGACATACACGTCTCTGCCTTTCATACAAGTAGGCTACAGTGTCCGCTGCACATCCCTGTTCCTTTTCGCCAGTCCACCATCCAGGCCGAGTAGCCCACGTCTTCGGAAGTGTCTGGCTGCTTAGCTCTCTGACCTCTCCATTCACTAGGCTACATGTAATCCAGCTTTTCTGTCTTTATAAAGTAGCCTACAAACTTTGTTTACTTTTCCATTCAAAAAAAGAATCATAGGCATCAAAGCCTGTGTAGGCTTTAATAGCTTCCCGAGGTAGGCTAATAGCACTATCGCTTTACCAAGTCATACAATATTATCACGATACTAAGGTGTCCCGATATGACATGCATTGCTATTCTATATGTATCACGATTTATCACGATCGATACTTGGAGTCATAGAATCAATATAATATCGGAAAAAATGATATTGTGATACTCTACTGCATCGATTTCCCCCATCCCTACAGGCTAGGTTCAAGAATACATTTTCAATCGGGCGAAAACAAATTAAGCCTATTGGACGGATTAAGGACTAAACTTAATCGGTCGCCCCAGCGTGAGTTTTTTTATGCGCGTAATGTCAGAATACAGTCACTGTTCCAAAGTGGGATTGTTATGCAAAAGGGGAGTTAACCCACGCTGCCTCAAACCAAGGCATGCTGCCTGCTAATTATCTATAGGCTATGTTTCAACTTGTCCATTTCCTAACAACAGTTTGAATTGAGGTGTGTTCTGCCTCCTCATTAATTCACAAAGAAGAATCCCGTTTCACTGTTGCGGACAATTTATGTTTGAGGCTTTGCAAAGCCAAACAAACTTCTCTCTTCGAGGAGAGCCTAAGCACTTCCCCAGAGTTTCCCCAGATCAAGTATGCAGACATTTGCGCATCCCCAGTCAGAAAATAACTTTTTGCCACCTGGTACATTTTCCGGCTGGCACCCGCATTGCCTTCAATGTTGTTTTCCTTACTAGTAATAACTTTGGACGTGTGTGTTCCTATCAAATAAGTGCCTTATGACGTTATCATTATAGTTTCTGTATATCGTGTTATCGTTTCTACTGTAGCACACCGTATGTATGTACAGTGCCTTCGGAAAGTATTCAGACCCCTTGACTTTTTCTACATTTTGTTACGTTACGGCCTTATTCTAAAATGTTTTTTTTTTTATCCTCATAAATCTACACACAATATCCCAGAATGACAAAGCAAAAAAAGGTTTTTAGTTTTTTTCAAAAAATTTATAAAAAATAAAATAACATATTAACATAAGTATTCAGACCCTTTACTTAGTACTTTGTTGAAGCACCTTTGGCAACGATTACAGTCTCGAGTCTTCTGGGTATGACGCCTAGCTTGGCAGACCTGCATTTGGGGAGTTTCTTCCATTCTTCTCTGCAGATCCTCTCAAGCTCTGTCAGGTGGAGGAGGAGCGTCGTTGCACAGCTATTTTCAGGTCTCTCCAGAGATGTTAGATCGGGTTCAAGTCCGGGCTCTGTCTGAGCCACTCAAGGACATTCAGAGACTTGTCCCAAAGCCACTCCTGTGTTGTCTTGGCTGTGTGCTTAGGGTCGTTGTCCTGTTAGAAGGTGAACCTTTGCCCCAGTCTGAGGTCCTGAGCACTCTGGAGCAGGTTTTCATCAAAGATCTCTCTCTACTTTTCTCCGTTTATCTTTCCCTCGATCCTGACTAGTCTCCCAGTCCCTGCCGCTGAAAAACATATTTACAGCATGATGCTGCCACCACCATGCTTCACTGTATGTCACGCCCTGACCTTAGAGACGTTTATTTTCCTCTAGTTTGGTTAGGTCAGAGTGTGATGTGGGGTGGGCAATCTAGTTTTTCTATTTCTTTGTTTTGGCTGAGTGTGGTTTCCAATCAGAGGCAGCTGTCTATCGTTGTCTCTGATTGGGAACCATACTTAGGCAGCCCTTTTTCCCTCCTTGAGTTGTGGGATCTTGTTTTTGTGCAGCTGCCTTTGAACAGCCCCAGAGCGTCACGTTTCTTTCTGTTTTACCTGTTTATTGTTTTGTTCGGTTTTTCTTCAATAAAGTATGTGGAATTACCGGCACGCTGCGCCTTGGCTTATATATGACAGGGAGTTCGAAGATAGCGAACGGGACACTGTAGGGATGGCGTCAGGTTTCCTCCAGAAGTGATGCTTGGCATTCAGGCCAAAGAGTTCAATCTTGGTTTCATCAGACCTAAGAATCTTGTTTCTCATGGTCTGAGAGTCATTTAGGTGCCTTTTGGCAAACTCCAAGCATGCTGTCATGTGCGTTTTACTGAGGAGTGGCTTTCGTCAGGCCACTCTACCATAAAGGCCTGATTGGTGGAGTGCTGCAGAGTCCTTCTGGAAGGTTCTCCCATCTCCACAGAGGAACACTGGCGCTCTGTCAGAATGACCATCTTGTTCTTGGTCGCGACCCTGACCAAGGCCCTTCTCACCCGATTGCTCAGTTTGGCTGGGCGGCCAGCTCTAGGAAGAGTCTTGGTGGTTCCAAACTTCTTCCATTTAAGAATGATGGAGGCCACTGTGTTCTTGGGGACCTTCAATGCTGCAGGAATGTTTTCGTTCCCTTCCCCAGATCTGTGCCTCGACACAATCCTGTCTCTGAGCTCTACAGACAATTCCTTCGACCTTGGTTTTTGCTCTGACAAGCTGTCAGCTGTGGGACCTTATATAGACAGGTGTGTGCCTTTCCAAATCATGTCCAATCAATTTACCACAAGTGGACTTCAATCAAGTTGTAGAAAACATCTCAAGGATGATCAATGGAATCAGGATGCACCTGAGCTCAATTCCGAGTCTCATAGCAAAGGGTCTGAATACTTATGTAAATAAGGTATTTCAGATTTTTTATATACACTGCTCCAAAAAAATAAAGGGAACACTAAAATAACACATCCTAGATCTGAATGAATGAAACAATCTTATTAAATACTTTTATCTTTACATAGTTGAATGTGCTGACAACAAAATCACACAAAAATAATCAATGGAAATCCAATTTATCAACCCATGGAGGTCTGGATTTGGAGTCACACTCAAAATTAAAGTGGAAAACCACACTACAGGCTGATCCAACTTTGATGTAATGTCCTTAAAACAAGTCAAAATGAGGCTCAGTAGTGTGTGTGGCCTCCACGTGCCTGTATGACCTCCCTACAACGCCTGGGCATGCTCCTGATGAGGTGGCGGATGGTCTCCTGAGGGATCTCCTCCCAGACCTGGACTAAAGCATCCGCCAACTCCTGGACAGTCTGTGGTGCAACGTGGCATTGGTGGATGGAGCGAGACATGATGTTCCAGATGTGCTCAATTGGATTCAGGTCTGGGGAACGGGCGGGCCAGTCCATAGCATCAATGCCTTCCTCTTGCAGGAACTGCTGACACACTCCAGCCACATGAGGTCTAGCATTGTCTTGCATTAGGAGGAACCCAGAGCCAACCGCACCAGCATATGGTCTCACAAGGGGTCTGAGGATCTCATCTCGGTACCTAATGGCAGTCAGTCTACCTCTGGCGAGCACATGGAGGGCTGTGCGGCCCCCCAAAGAAATGCCACCCCACACCATGACTCACACACCGCCAAACCGGTCATGCTGGAGGATGTTGCAGGCAGCAGAACGTTCTCCACGGTGTCTCCAGACTCTGTCACGTCTGTCATGTGCTCAGTGTGAACCTGCTTTCATCTGTGAAGAGCACAGGGCGCCACTGGCGAATTTGCCAATCTTGGTGTACTCTGGCAAATGCCAAACGTCCTGCACGGTGTTGGGCTGTAAGCACAACCCCCACCTGTGGACGTCGGACCCTCATACCACCCTCATGGAGTCTGTTTCTGACCGTTTGAGCAGACACATGCACATTTGTGGCCTGCTGGAGGTCATTTTGCAGGGCTCTGGCAGTGCTCCTCCTGCTCCTCCTTGCACAAAGGCGGAGGTAGTGGTCCTACTGCTGGGTTGTTGCCCTCCTACGGCCTCCTCCACGTCTCCTGATGTACTGGCCTGTCTCCTGGTAGCGCCTCCATGCTCTGGACACTACGCTGACAGACACAGCAAACCTTCTTGCCACAGCTCGCATTGATGTGCCATCCTGGATGAGCTGCACTACCTGAGCCACTTGTGTGGGTTGTAGACTCCGTCTCATGCTACCACTAGAGTGAAAGCACCGCCAGCATTCAAAAGTGACCAAAACAGAAGCCAGGAAGCATAGGAACTGAGAAGTGGTCTGTGGTTACCACCTGCAGAACCACTCCTTTATTGGGGGTGTCTTGCTAATTGCCTATAATTTCCACCTGTTGTCTATTCCATTTGCACAACAGCATGTGAAATGTATTGTCAATCAGTGTTGCTTCCTAAGTGGACAGTTTGATTTCACAGAAGTGTGATTGACTTGGAGTTTTGATTGATTGTGTTGTTTAAGTGTTCCCTTTATTTTTTTGAGCAGTGTATAATTGCAAAAATGTCTGAACTTGTTGTTCATAGTCATTATGGGATATTGTGTGCAGATTGATGAGGATAAAAAATTATTTAATCTATTTTAGAATAAGGCTGGAATGTAACAAAATGTGGAAAAAGTCACGTGGTCTGAATACTTTCTCTGAATGCACTGTATGGAGCATAATGTATTTACTGTTTTATTCACATGTTTTCAAGTACTGGTGACATAGATTGTAATGATGTGTGTAAAATATATTTTGGAAGGTTGTACTGATTATGATGAGCTAATGCTAAGCTAAATGCCAGCTATGTGTGGTGCCATGTTTGTTGACTTCATACAATGCATTCTGGTTGTCACGTAAATGTCTGTCAGACCAAAGATGTTATAACAAAACAAAGTGAAGGGATGATTCAATCGACTGACTTAGATTGTAACTATCGTTACTCTGGGTTGCCAGCTCAGACCCCTTATCAGGGTTTTATTTAACTTATAAACTTCTGCTGTGTTTGCCCCCCATTATAGTAATATTTCCTGTATCATATCCCCCCACGATACCTTCCCCCATTTCTACCCCCCATGGACTTGAAATCCCCCACAAATGAAATTACCCCCCCCCTTCAAGCCCACCTAAAATAGTTTCATTCAAATCTGGCAACCCTTCTGGCAACCCACGGTTAGGCTAGGCAGTAGGCTTGTATTTGGGGTGATGATCTGTGAGGTGATAGCATTTTATTTGCTTTGTGATTAGTCAAAAACTGTAAATTACTTGTCAAGTTAAGCGATCCGGTTCCTGTATACACTGTAACAAGTACATAGAAGATTTGTAAAATGCTGAAAAGTGGCCAAACTAAGTTCATATTTTTCGGGCAATGGGCACAGCCATCTTCTACTTTGTTTATTTGCTTCTTATAGTGAATGGAATTCTGGGATTAGGGAGTTATCGCTTGTCAAACATGGCTGCCATCATAAAGAATTTAGCTGCTGTTAGCTTAGCTGACACACATCTCTTTTCTAAACAATAAAAGGTGAAATTGAGAAATAAAGTTGTAAAGACCTTTTATTTCCCGTCAGGACAAAACATTGTTTAGGTGCTTTTCAGATAACAATGCTGTTTGACGCGTTTGTTACATCAAATGTTCTGTTACTGCTGTCCCAATCACATGGTTGCGATGGTATGCTGCAGGGACCACTCAACAGTGATAACAAATATGTAATCATACACGTTTAAAATGCCCGCCCTGTCTCCTGATTCCCCCTGTTTGCACCTGTGATTCACAGCCATGGCGAGGGGAAATGACCTCACGCACACCAGGTATGCACACACACACACAAACACACACCATAAACGCCCTCATTACCCCATACGCACCCTTTCAACTAGGGATGGTGGGAAATCGATACAGTTACAGACAATAT
Source organism: Salmo salar (assembly GCF_965601325.2). Classification (NCBI taxonomy): domain Eukaryota; kingdom Metazoa; phylum Chordata; class Actinopteri; order Salmoniformes; family Salmonidae; genus Salmo; species Salmo salar. The sequence continues at coordinate 46,788,324 of NC_138293.1, forward strand.
TATATTGGTTAGTCAAAAAATTATTAAAATATATTTTTGTACTTTTTGTTGCTCGGTCACGTTAGCTAGTGCTAGTTGGCTGTACCTGTGTCAAAATGCTGGTATTTTTCATCCTATAGCTTGTTCTTAATCTTCTTTTTAAAGTGGAACTGACAGAGTTTTAACTACTTTGCAGATATGAAAGAAACAGATAATCATAATATCAGTAAAACATATCAAATTCCCAGTTTATGCGACAAAACCAACTTTATAAGAGGTTTTAAAAATATATGTTCTATTTGACTCAACATTCCATGGCGTACACAAAGGCATTGTTGCCAGAGTAGATGGATGCAGTTCAATGCATGATTAATATAATTCACCACTACATTTCTTGGTAGTCCCAAAAGTATTGTTAACATGTTGTAAATCACAGCTGGCCTGGTACATTGTTTGTTGCCTCCATTCAGGATGCACTGTTTCAGTTTCAATGACTTAATATACTGGACAAAATCAGACGAATGTAACTAAGGCTGGGAATGTCAATACAAGGGCAAAGATCACAAGTCAGTCATAGCGAAGCTAATAGGCTAGCGCATCTATTTATGTAGCAAGCTAAAAACATGGACCCTAACATTGTCATTCATGTCATTGGAGTGGGTGAGTGACTGACTTTTTCCCCTAAGATTGGTTTTTTGGTGGCTATACTTTACACAGCTAGAGATGCAGGTGTCATTTGGTTAGCTAGCAAGAACCTGAATGACTGTTATCCAGTTAGCATATTTTACATTTGACTCATTTAGCAGACGCTCTTATCCAGAGCGACTTACAGTAGTGAATGCATACATTTCATGCATTTTTTTTTGTACTGGACCCCCGTGTGAATCGAACCCACAACCCTGGCGTTGCACACACTATGCTGGCGAACACCATGCTCTACCAACTGAGCCACAGGGAGCCATGGCTAACTGGATAACACAAATTCACTCTCGCTATCTACTCCAATTTCAGAGTACTCTCATCTGAGTGTGCCAGAGTGCAGAATAACTGATGAATTTCCTAACGTAACACCCACTGAATATGACTGACCGGTGTCAGTAAACGTAGGCAAAAAAGTAATAGTTAGTCACGAACGATCTAGATAACATGTAAACAGCCTAACCAGCTCTGCTAGGGCGAGTAAAATGGTCAGAGTGAGGTGTTCTCTCATTTGTGTCTGGAAGTAGCTAGCTAGCAAGCTAGCCAATTAGCTTTGGGTGCTTGGTTGGGACAAGCATGCATTGTTGGCAGGCAAGCTGCAGAAGGACTATGAGGCTACAATTCCCCATCGTTTATCAGTGCAATTTTGACAGCCAACAAATTGAAAAAGCTTGAGAGGTTTTATCTAATGTTCCTTCGTTAGAGTTTAGTTCATCTTTCTCAGGCTAGCATTATATTTTGATATTTTTGTTGTTGATGTGAATAATTGAGGTTGTTAGATCAATAAGACTGTAACGTTCCCAAAATGAAGAGGACTCTCAAGTGGTATTGACATATTTGCAGAAATTCATTCAGGTCTATTTTGTGGCTTTTGACGAGTGAGTTCTAATGATCTAAAGTCACGCTGTTGCAACTGCCTGTAAACACACAGTCCAGTTCAAAGTGAATGATGGCAGGCCCTACTGCCTGTAAACACACAGTCCAGTTCAATGTGAATGATGGCAGGCCCTACTGCCTGTAAACACACAGTCCAGTTCAAAGTGAATGATGGCAGGTCCAACTGCCTGTAAACACACAGTCCAGTTCATAGTGAATGATGGCAGGCCCTACTGCCTGTAAACACACAGTCCAGTTCAATGTGAATGATGGCAGGTCCAACTGCCTGTAAACACTCAGTCCAGTTCAAAGTGAATGATGGCAGGCCCTACTGCCTGTAAACACACAGTCCAGTTCAAAGTGAATGATGGCAGGTCCAACTGCCTGTAAACACACAGTCCAGTTCAAAGTGAATGATGACAGGCCCTACTGCTTGTAAACACACAGTCCAGTTCAAAGTGAATGATGGCAGGTCCAACTGCCTGTAAACACACAGTCCAGTTCAAAGTGAACGATGGCAGGTCCAACTGCCTGTAAACACACAGTCCAGTTCAAAGTGAACGATGGCAGGTCCAACTGCTTGTAAACACACAGTCCAGTTCAAAGTGAATGATGGCAGGTCCAACTGCCTGTAAACACACAGTCCAGTTCAAAGTGAATGATGACAGGCCCTACTGCCTGTAAACACACAGTCCAGTTCAAAGTGAATGATGGCAGGTCCTACTGCCTGTAAACACACAGTCCAGTTCAAAGTGAATGATGGCAGGCCTGTGTGGCAAATAAAGGCCTACTGTAGCTCTGACTGGCTTTGGCGTACCGGTCTGTGTCGACTCTGGTCCTGGACGAGACAGATGGTTCAGGTTTTATTTAATGCAGTTAACTGTGCAAACGGACAGCTGCTTTCCCACTCTGTATTGCTATAGAATTTTCACAAATGCCTTAGTACAGTATACGTAATTCCCAAACATTCTAAGAATTGATGAAAATGTGAAAATGAGCATATCTAAATACTTGCTTGACAGAAAATGTTTTTAAAAAGTCATATTCTTCCTGGGGGTGTATATGAACAGAAATGCTGTCTGTTTCACTTTAAATAGTGAGCATGTTTTCAGCACTTTTATTTCCATGACTGATCAAAACAAATTTTCTCCGCAGAAAATTTGTCTCTCTGCAGCAGGGCAATATGTTTGGAACGTCAAATCGCAATAAAATTGCAGTATCGAATCGTAATACATATAGAATCCCTGGCAATTCCCGGCCCAACTTTCAACCCCATCCGCCAATTTCTTTGTCTCAAAAACACTCTCGGGACCCCTTGACACATCATGTGATGGCACATACCAGAGAAGAGCAGAAAGTGGTGTACTCTTTGCCCCTGAGTGCAGACAAGTCTATTGTGTGTGTGTGTGTGTGTGTGTGTGTGTGTGTGTGTGTGTGTGTGTGTGTGTGGTGTGTGTGTGTGTGTGTGTGTGTGTGTGTGTGTGTGTGTGTGTGTGTGTGTGTGTGTGTGTGTGTGTGTGTGTCTGGCTATTTTGAAGATAAAGATAAAGTAAATCAGATTTAGCATGTGACAAAGAATAGCCTCTCTCTGTCTCACTCTCACACACGCACACACACACACACCGTTTCTGTACCATACCGGTGTATACGGTGTTACCGTCAGTGCACACAAAGGGCGCTATTTCTTTACAAATGTAACAAATAAATCAAATAAAAAAACTCAATCTTGATCCAGGAGGGGATTGATTGTCTCTGCTGTAAGCAAGAAGCTAGCCACTTAGCTAGTAAGTTTGCAAATGAGATGCGTAGCTAGAGCCCTCTGCTGGAGATAAATGATATACCGCCCAAGCCTAACGCATATACACAAACACACACACACTCTTAAGCACACCGTCAATGGAGAAGGTCTAAGATCCGTGTGTGGGAGAAGAAAGTGGGGCTCGCACAGGCACGCCTGTTGCCATCACAGTGGACTCGTTCTGCAGGGGCCAGTCCAGTCATGTCAGTTATTATTTCACCAAACTAACCTGTTTCCCCTCTCTCCACGGACAGCCCAAAATGAGCTGACTGTAATGTTACTTATGTAGCCCACCTATCCTCACGTCCTCCACAGAGGTCCTCCCAGAGAAACTCTGTTTACCATATGTCCACACTAACCCGTACCTAGAATTGGGCCAAATGGAAAATCCATATCGCAATGAATTCCCTGAATTGATACGATAGCAATAAATAGAAGGGGAAGTTTATAAGGTTAATGAGCACCACAGTTTAAAAAGTATCCTTTAAACTACTACCACTAGTGTGATGGTTATAGCAATCAATTGTCCCGTTAACAATCACCCATATTAACACACTGATTTCAAACTTCACATTTCTCTAGTATAGGCTACTTATCGTAATGCCTGTGATAAGTGATCGGTATGGTAAGTGTTGATAATTTGGGGTTTATCGTCCCAGCTCTACCCGTACCCGCTCTCTCCACAGACACGTCCCCAGATGACAGTTATCATATCCCCAAACTAATTCGGCCCCCTCTTTCAGAGAAACTATGTTCATCCTATCACCACACTAACCCCTCTTCTCTCCCTTCACAGATGCGGTCCCGGAGGAGCTGGCGGACCCCTTCTACAGGGACCAGTACAGCCAGGAGCACCTGAAGCCCCCTGTGGCATGCCTGCTGCTGTCTGCAGAGCTCTACTGCCGGGCGGGGAGCCTCATCCTCCGCAGCGATGCCGTCAAACCTCTGCTGGGACACAACGCCATCATCCAGGCCCTGGCACAGAAGGGACTGTACGTCACTGACCAGGACCGACTGGTTACAGAGAGGGACCTGACCGGCACACCCATACACATGGTGAGGATGAAGAGCTGCCTGGACACACACACACACACACACACACACACACACACACACACACACACACACACACACACACACACACACACACACACACACACACACACACACACACACACACACACACACACACACACACACTACACACACACACTCACTCACTCACTCATCCTCTGTCTCTTTGTGTGTGCTCTAGGGTAGGGCTCTGTGAGTACGGTATTCTCAGCGGTGTCTCTTGGAAAGGACAAAAATGAGCCTAATGACAGGTTTCCAAGATAAACCACTTACAGACAGACAGACAGACAGACAGACAGACAGACAGACAGACAGACAGACGGTACTGTTATGTCGCACAGTACAAGGTAAAAATGCCTTTCTTCTGAAAAAGGTGTTTTGTGCAAAGGAAAGGCTTAAAAGTCAGCCCTTTTAGTTTTTTTTTTTTTTCTTCCAAGATTGACCCGTATATATATATATTTACTTATTTTTTTCGCATATCTTTTTATATATTGTTTTCTAAAAACTCAACTTCCAAACACTCTCCTGCAACCCGCCTCACCAATTTAAAATAAATAAAATTAAGAGTATTATTCACCTCAAATCCACAACAGAAGCTAGCCAGAAGTTAGCCAGTTCAATATCAGGGCGGCAAATTCAAAACAACAAAATGTCATAATTCAACTTTCTCAAACATACAACTATTTTACACCATTTTAAAGATACACTTCTCCTTGATGTAACCACATTGTCCGATTTCAAAAAGGCTTTACAGCGAAAGCAAAACATTAGATTATGTTAGGAGAGTACATAGACAAAAATAATCACACAGCCATTTTCCAAGCAAGGACATGTGTCAATAAAACCCAAAACACAGCTAAATGAAGCACTAACCTTTGACGATCTTCATCAGATGACACTCCTAGGACATTATGTTACACAATACATGTATGTTTTGTTTGATAAAGTTCATATTTATATCCAAAAACAGCATTTTACATTGGCGCGTGATGTTCAGAAAATGTATTCCCACCAAAACGTCCGGTGAATGTGCACATCAATTTACAAAAATACTCATCATAAACGTTGACAAAATATATAACAATTATTTAAAGAATTATAGATAGACTACTCCTGGATGCAACCGCTGTGTCAGATTTTAAAATAGCTTTACGGAGAAAGCACATTTTTCAATATTCTGAGTACATAGCTCGCCATCACAGCAAGCTATACAGACACCCGCCAAGTTCGGGGTCACCTAAACTCAGAATTAGTATTATAAATATTCTCTTACCTTTGCTGATCTTCGTCAGAATGCACTCCCAGGACTGCTACTTCCACAAGAAATGTTGTTTTTGTTCGAAATAATCCATATTTATGTCCAAATACCTCCGTTTTGTTCGTGCGTACAGAGCTCTATCCAAAGGCATAATGCGCGAGCGCTGTACCAGAGACGAAAAGTTTAAATGTCTTCCCCATTTCTCCTTCTCCCAAATCCAGTCAGCTGATGTTCTGAAAGAGCTGCAAAATCTGGACCCCTACAAATCAGCCGGGCTAGACAATCTCGACCCTTTCTTTCTAAAATGATCTGCCGAAATTGTTGCAACCCCTATTACTAGCCTTTTCAACCTCTCTTTCGTGTCGTCTGAGATTCCCAAAGATTGGACAGCAGCTGCGGTCATCCCCCTCTTTAAAGGGGGGGACACTCTTGACCCAAACTGCTACAGACCGATATCTATCCTACCCTGCCTTTCTAAGGTCTTCGAAAGCCAAGTTAACAAACAGATTACCGACCATTTCGAATCCCACCGTACCTTCTCCACTATGCAATCTGATTTCCGAGCTGGTCATGGGTGCACCTCAGCCACGCTCAAGGTCCTAAACGATATCTTAACCACCATCGATAAGAAACAATACTGTGCAGCCGTATTCATCGACCTGGCCAAGGCTTTCGACTCTGTCAATCACCACGTCCTCATCGGCAGACTCAACAGCCTTGATTTCCCAAATGATTGCCTCGCCTGGTTCACCAACTACTTCTCTGATAGACTTCAGTGTGTCAAATCGGAAGGCCTGTTGTCCGGGCCTCTGGCAGTCTCTATGGGGGTGCCACAGGGTTCAATTCTTGGGTCGACTCTCTTCTCTGTATACATCAATGATGTCGCTCTTGCTGCTGGTGATTCTCTGATCCACCTCCACGCAGACGACACCATTCTGTATACTTCTGGCCCTTCTTTGGACACTGTGTTAACAACCCTCCAGACGAGTTTCAATGCCATACAACTCTCCTTCCGTGGCCTCCAACTGCTCTTAAATACAAGTAAAACTAAATGCATGCTCTTCAACCTGCCCGCACCTGCCCCCCCGTCCAGTATCACTACTCTGGACGATTCCGACTTAGAATATGTGGACAACTACAAATACCTAGGTGTCTGGTTAGACTGTAAACTCTCCTTCCAGACTCACATCAAACATCTCCAATCCAAAGTTAAATCTAGAATGGGCTTCCTATTTCGCAACAAAGCATCCTTCTCTCATGCTGCCAAACATACCCTCGTAAAACTGGCCATCCTGCCGATCCTCGACTTTTTCGACGTAATTTACAAAATAGCCTCCAATACCCTACTCAATAAATTGGATGCAGTCTATCATAGTGCCATCCGTTTTGTCACCAAATATACTACCCACCACTGCGACCTGTACGCTCTCGTTGGTTGGCCCTCGCTTCATACTCGTCGCCAAACCCACCGGCTCCAGGTCATCTACAAGGCCCTGCTTGGTAAAGTCCACCCTTATCTCAGCTCGCTGGTCACCATAGCAGCACCCACCCGTAGCATGCGCTCCAGCACGTATATCTCACTGGTCACCCCCAAAGCCAATGCCTCCTTTGGCCGCCTCTCCTTCCAGTTCTCTGCTGCCAATGACTGCAACAAACTACAAAAATCTCTGAAACTGGAAACACTTATCTCCCTCTCTAGCTTTAAGCACCATCTGTCAGAGCAGCTCACAGATTACTGCACCTGTACATAGCCCATCTATAACTAGCCCAAACAACTACCTTTTCTCCTACTGTATTTATTTATTTATTTTGCTCCAGTATTTCTACTTTGCACATTCATCCACTGCAAATCTACCATTCCAGTGTTATACTTGCTATATTGAATTTACTTCGCCACCATGGCCTATTTATTGCCTTTACCTCCCTTATCTCACCTCATTTGCTCACATTGTATAAAGACTTATTTTTCTACTGTATTATTGACTATGTTTGTTTTACTCCATGTGTAATAACTCCGTTGTTGTATGTGTCAAACTGCTTTGCTTTATCTTGGCCAGGTCGCAGTTGTAAATGAGAACTTGTTCTCAACTTGCCTACCTGGTTAAATAAAGGTGAAATAAAATAAAAATAAATAAATTGATCATCCGTTAAAGAATTGGTTATAGTTAGATATGAGGGGAATGCCGTGAGCTTCCCGGGAGGGAATGCGTTAACAGTTACGAAATAGTTATTCTAATCTGTACTGTGTGGCTGAGGATCATGAGTTCAGAGACTGAACATAGCTGCTGACGAAATGGGAACCTGCGATGCAGTTCTCTCTCTTTCTGTCTCTGTCGCTCTCTTTCTGGGAGAATTGCAATTGCACTATCTGCTGTGGCACACAGACTCGTTCCTTCCCTAATCTCGCTCTCCTTCCCTCTATATCTCATCATCAGTTATTTCTGTCTTTCTCAATCTCTCTTCTTTTCTTTCTATCTCTTCAACAGCACTTTCTCGCTCCCTCCCTTGGTCTTTCATTCTTTCTCTCTCTTTTCCTCGGTCTCTCTCTCCCCCTGTCTTTCTTTCCCCCCTCTCTATGTCTCTTTCTCTCTGGCCGTGTTTAGACTTGACAGTTAATGCAGTTTTTGTATTATGATCATGAAGTTCTGATCATGGAATTTCGAATACATCATGTGTCTACACCCATTTTTTGTGACCCCACCCAAAATCTAATGACACAAATTTTAATGAAAATAAATGACATCAACAAATAACCTTAAATTAATTTAATTTTCATCTCTTATCGAAATGAAAATAAACCAATAAATACATTTACTCAATAAAATACTTTTTTTCAAGTTATCTTTCTCCAAACGTTTGTATATTGATCCCATACAATAATCGGTACTCTTTTTAAAATTATGAATAGTTTAACAACTTGATGGCAGTAGCTAACTACTGTAGCTAACAAGGGTTGGGCGATGTCAACCTTTGTCCTATTTGACAAGACATTTTGCGCTGCTTTGGTGAAAATCTTAGCTCTGTCTCCATTGTTCTCTTGCATTCTGTACATTGTTTATAACCAGTCGCGACCAGTCATTCAGAGCATGTTTTGAGCCCCACCTTTCTAGCAACAAATAAAAAAATATATTTTTGCGGGGATGCCTGTTTTGCATGTTATTTTGTCATTAATACGTGTCACATATCAGTTTTAATACAGTCACATATCAGTTTTAATACAACATTTGAGTTAATTAAGTCGCATACAAACTTGGTCTCGTTTTTGCTTTCTTCAGTAAGGCAGCTCCAAAATGCAGGTGTTTCAGCCTAGCTCAGTCCTTTCTGTGGTGGAGGGGCAGCCAGCGGAAAATACGGAGCGTAGGGGTTGGTAATGTTCTCTAGTTGCGCCGTGATTGGCTCAGTATTCTGTCACTCATGGGGACACTACGTCTCCTCCAAATCTAAGGGTAGAGCAAAAAAATTCAAGCCCCTTGGATGCTGCCATAGAGTTACATTAGAAGTGCCTATCCAAGATGGCTCAAGGTCATTGGCCAAAGATAAAATGACATTAAATCACGTTATATCTACAGCAGCTTTGATTGAACTGATCATGTCAACGTCATACTTTCAAAATCTTAGCTAGCATGCTAGCAGTCATCATCCTGAATCAAGTCGACAATCTACTGGCAAATCTTTTTTAATCCTTGTCATATGAAGAGAAGTAATGAAGAGAAAATATAGATAAAACGTATCGGTGCTCATCGGCCATTGGACATTACACAAAAAGTTGGAAATCGCAAATTCAACAATGAGTGGTTTTGAAGGAATCAGTGGCTAACTGCAACCATTGCAAAGCAATCACTGGACTGCTATTCATTGGAGTGGGTGTGTGGTCCCAATTCTGGGTTAAAGTGTCTCTTTTCCAAGCTTAAAAGATTAACATTCAAATTTGGCCATCATGACTTATGCCACACTCAAAACAACTGGAAACTCAGAACTGGGAAATCGGATTTCAATGGGTTCAAGACAACTGGGAACTTGGAAAAAAACGAGCTCCGACTGGGAAAATACGTTTTGAACGGTCATCCAACTCGGAATTGCAAGTCTGGAACTTGGGCCTCTTTCTAGAGCTCCGACCTGAAGAATCCTGACGTCATCATGATTCGACCTTGTATTTTTCCAAGTTGCCAGTTGTCTTGAAAGCACCATAAATCCAGAGAATGCCTGACTTTGATGACCAAGTTTGATGACAAAATTTGCCCACGAAGGACTGCCGCGCCACCTTCCTGTTCAAGTGAGCACAGCACAACAAGGTGAGTCCAGAAATGTCTTGTATGCTGTTGCATAAATTATGTAACATGCCAGGGATATATGTAAGCTGTAGCTAAGAAAGTAATACTGTATGTTGTGTAGTAAGCTGTTCACCCCCTAATAAGCTCACCCTAATAATTTGGTCCCGTTTCCCCTCCTAATTTTACCTACTGTTCTGACTTGGTGGTGCGCATGTAGTCTATAGCCTGTTTTAGAGAAATGTCATCATCAAATATCGTAAAGGCTTTCATTGTCTGCTTTATTTATCCTACAGTTCTGACTTGGTGTACAGGGAGAATACTGTAAGAATAGCCCATGTTCTGAATTCTGTTGCTGTACATTTCAAAAGGGCTGAACAAATACTTATATTGACTATGTCCGTCCTAGCTCGCTTAATCTAAATTATGGATTGCCTCTTATCTGCTCATCGTCCCCTTATGCCATAGTTTGTAGATCGCAATTGTCAGTAGAAACCACTTTTGTTTAAGCAAGTCAGACATATCAGCTATGTGGCAGTGGTAAGGTGTTGGGACTCTGCTACTTTATGTAGGCCCTAACAGTGTGTGGGCACAATTTGTCACCGTTATAGTGCAATTAATGTATTGTTTAGTGTTGTGTTGTGGGTTTTCTGGCATGCATCTAAAAAAAAATGTTTTTGTTTGCCCCACCAAGATTTACATGCTAAAATGTGCACTGTTTATAACATATTTATTGAAATAGGTTATTCAGGCTATAGCAAAGAAATAGGCCACTTGTCATGGCCTTGCTGTGGACTGCCCGGTCAGCTCTTTACTGTGTGGTGCCAGTCAACGATGGCTGTCAATCATCTTCGATATCCTATACTATCGTTATATTGCCCAACCCTATAGCTAACTAGCCAGCTAACCTACTGTATGTAGCTAGCCAGCAAGCTAGCAAGCAAAGCTAAAGTGATTGCAAATGGATAATCATAACTCAAATGTTCTAACTATTAGCTAGATGGCTAGCTTTTATGAGGCCAGCAAACACGTTCCCCACACTCTAGTTGGTATTTCCTCCAACGTTTTAATAAAAAGGTGCCTCTTGGTCCCAAAACACACGTTTTCCCGGAGTCTTGTCGGCAGAGTACTGATGACTTCGCCCACTATATAACCTTTTGGTAGCCTAATTGCATCAACACTAGAGGTCGGTCGATTAATCGGAATGGCCGATTAATTAGGGCCGATTTCATGTTTTCATAACAATCGGTAATCGGCATTTTGGACACCGATCATGGCCGATTACATTGCACTCCACGAGGAGACTGCGTGGCATGCTGACTACCTGTTATGCGAGTGCAGCAAGGAGCCAAGGTAAGGTGCTAGCTAGCATTTAACGTATCTTATAAAAAACAATCAATCTTAACATAATCACTAGTTATGGTTGATGATATTACTAGGTTTATCTAGCTTGTCCTGCGTTGTATATAATCGATGCGGTGCCTGTTAATTTATCATTGAATCATAGCCTACTTCGCCAAACGGTTATTTAACAAGCGCATTCGCGAAAAAAGCACTGTCGTTGCACCAATGTGTACCTAACCATAAACATCATCGCCTTTCTTAAAATCAATACACAATTATATATTTTTAAACCTGCATATTTAGTTAATATTGCCTGCTAACATGAATTTCTTTTAACTAGGGAAATTGTGTCACTTCTCTTGCGTTCTGTGCAACAGAGTCAGGCTATATGCAGCAGTTTGGGCCGCCTCGCTCGTTGCGAACTGTGTGAAGACCAACATCGCCAAACGGGGGATGACTTAACAAAAGCGCATTTGCGAGAAAAAAAAGCACAGTCGTTGCACGAATGTACCTAACCATAAACATCAATGCCTTTCTTAAAATCAATACACAGCACAGAAGTATATTTTTTTAAACCTACATATTTAGTTAAAAGAAATCCAGGTTAGCAGGCAATATTAAACTAGGAAAATTGTGTCACTTCTCTTGCGTTCATTACACGCAGAGTCAGGGTATATGCAACAGTTTGGGCCGCCTGGCTCGTTGCAAACTAATTTGCCAGAATTTTACGTAATTATGACATACCATTGAAGGTTGTGCAATGTAACAGGAATATTTAGACTTAGGGATGCCACCCGTTAGATAAAATACGGAACGGTTCCGTATTTCACTGAAAGAATAAACGTTTTGTTTTCGAATTGATAGTTTCCGGACTCAACCATATTAATGACCTAAGGCTCGTATTTATGTGTGTTATTATGTTATAATTAAGTCTATGATTTGATATTTGATAGAGCAGTCTGACTGAATGGTGGTAGGCAGCAGCAGGCTCGTAAGCATTCATTCAAACAGCACTTTTGTGCGTTTGCCAGCAGCTCTTCGCTGTGCTTCAAGCATTGAGCTGTAACTGATGTGAAATGGCTAGCTAGGTAGTGGGGTGCGCGCCAGTAGCGTTTCAATCGGTGACGTCACTCGCTCTGAGACCTTGAAGTAGTTGTTCCCCTTGCTCTGCAAGGGCCGCAGCTTTTGTGGAGCGATGGGTAACAATGCTTCGAGGGTGGCTGTTGTCAATGTGTTCCTGGTTCGAGCTCAGGTAGGGGCGAGGAGAGGGACGGAAGCTATACTGTTACACTGGCAATACTAAAGTGCCTATAAGAACATCCAATAGTCAAAGGTATATGAAATACAAATGGTATAGAGAGAAATAGTCCTATAATTCCTATAATAACTACAACCTAAAACTTCTTACCTGGGAATATTGAAGACTCATGTTAAAAGGAACCACCAGCTTTCATATGTTCTCATGTTTTGAGCAAGGAACTTAAACGATAGCTTTTTTACATGGCACATATTGCACTTTTACTTTCTTCTCCAACACTTTGTTTTTGCATTATTTAAACCAAATTGAACATGTTTCATTATTTATTTGAGGCTAAATTGATTTTATTGATGTATTATATTAAGTTGAAATAAAAGTGTTCATTCAGTATTGTTGTAATTGTCATTATTACAAATGAATTAATTCATTGTAAAAAATCGGCGGATTAATCGGTATCGGCTTTTTTTGGTCCTCCAATAATCAGTATCGGTATCGGTGTTGAAAAATCATAATCGGTCGACCTCTAATCAAGACTGAGGAGAAATCTGCACACAATGCATACCTGACCACCTTCTGTGGTTGTCAGCCGGATGTGAACACAACCAGACCACAAAGCATCTTTTGTGCGTCTAGACCCGTCTTTTCAACGCGATCTTCATATTCTGATAGCAGAAGTCGCATGTAAGTGTCAAGTGTAGACACGGCCTCTGTCTCTAACACACATGTCTAGAGGATAACACAAAGTCACTAGTTCACTATGTTGAAGATTTGATCAATTGAAGTAGTCGCTCAAGTGTGATGAGGGGGCGAGATGGAGGGGGGACTCTTAGTTTGACATATTCCTCCCGTCCTCTATAGTATCCAAGGACAGCGTGGGTCTCTGTGTGTGTGTGTGTGTGTGTGTGTGTGTGTGTGTGTGTGTGTGTGTGTGTGTGTGTGTGTGTGTGTGTGTGTGTGTGTGTGTTATCTGTCGGAAGGATTGGACCAAAGCGCAGCGTGTTGAGTGCTCATCTTCTTTATTAACTTATAAAGTGAACACTTAAACAAAAATAACAAAATGACAATCGACAGTTCCGTAAGGTACACGGACTATACGAAAAACAACCACCCACAAACCCAAAGGAAAAAACAGGCTGCCTAAGTATGGCTTCCAATCAGAGACAACGAAAGACATCTGCCTCTGATTGGAAACCATACTCGGCCACACATAGAAAATGAACATAGAAAATGAAAACTAGAACAAATCCCCATGAAACAAACCAACCCCAAAACACACAAAAACAACACCCCCTGCCACGGCCTGACCATACTACAATGACATATGACCCCTTTATTGGTCAGGACGTGACTGTGTGTGTGTGTGTGTGTGTGTGTGTGTGTGTGTGTGTGTGTGTGTGTGTGTGTGTGTGTGTGTGTGTGTGTGTGTGTGTGTGTGTGTGTGTGTGTGTGTGTGTGTGTGTGCTTGCGTGTGTGTATAGGTGGTGATCTGATTAAGCAGGCAGCTTTAGTCGATATGTTTAAGCAGACAAATGGAGCCTATACTGTATGTGTAAGAGGGTGTAAACAGGAAATGACCTTCATCGGCAACAAAGCCCACAGCCAGTTAATTTACTAGCCTGTAGATCCTTCCTGACACATGCATGGACTGACACACACACACACACAGATACAGTATACCGTATACACCACCACACCCCCATTGTCCGTTACAAAATGCACAACCTCTTCAGTATAGGTGGGATACCCATAGGAGTTGAGAGTGTGTATATGTAGACTCAGCAGTCTGTGAAGTTTAGTGCAGATGCATTCGCCCAGAGAATTGCTGTATTGGGTTTATGGCGCATATGAGGATAAATGATGACCTCGCCGTTTTTTTCACGCACCGCTACTTGGCACAGGTCCATGTCGGAAGGCAGGATGACAGTATGTCAAAGAGGAGGACAGCAGGAGGAGGAGTGGAGAGGGGGAGCGTGGCAGACTGTAAGGGGATGAATAGAGAGGGGGAGTGAAGGAATGGAGGGGTAGAGGGGCTGCCTCTTGGCTGGGGTTCAGGGAGGAAGGAGGGAAGGACTGTGCTTGAAGAGAGAGGGCGAGGAAGGGGGATTGTGGAGGTCTGTCAGATGAAAGGAAAAGAGGAGTGGTTTGAGGTGTAAGGGCTACTACTTGGTTAGGCTCCAGGTAGAGGAGGGAGGGAGGGAGGGAGGGAGGGAGGGAGGGAGGGAGGGAGGGAGGGAGGGAGGGAGGGAGGGAGGGAGGGAGGGAGGGAGGGAGGGAGGGAGAGTCGAGAGGAGAGGGAATATAATAGCATCAGAGGATATAATATATTTGTGTATGGGGGATGAGAGGACAGGTTGAGTATGACAGTGCGTAGGAAGTAGATCGGAGAGGGGATTACATCTGTGCTCCAGAGAAGGAGAGGAAATGGGGAATGGGTATGTGACCATCTGTGATGGGAGGAGGGGAGAATAGGGGGTTGTAGAGTAGAAGAGAGGATAAAGGGGGATGGAAGCGTGGAGAAGGGGAATACATGCTGGTGCTACACTGCAGTACGATAGAGGGTGGGGTCTCAGACCAAGTCTAGGCACGTATATGGCAGCCTTTATACACAAACACATGCACACACACACCACTTCCTCACTCTCTCTCTCTCTCTCTCTCTCTCTCTCTCTCTCTCTCTCTCTCTCTTGTTCTGTGCTTTACCTCTTTCTGCCCGTCTCCCTCTCTTCCCCATGTATTTCTCCATCTCTCCCCCTCCTCCTTCTCCCCCTACTGTATTACCTCATGCTGCATCTCCCCCTACTGTATTACCTCACGCTGCATCTCCTCCTACTGTATTACCTCACGCTGAATCTCCCCCTACTGTATTACCTCACGCTGCATCTCCCCCTACTGTATTACCTCACGCTTCTCCTCCCCCTACTGTATTACCTCACGCTGCATCTCCCCCTACTGTATTGCCTCACGGTGCATCTCCCCCTACTGTATTACCTCACGCTGCATCTCCCCCTACTGTATTACCTCATGCTGCATCTCCCCCTACTGTATTACCTCACGCTGCATCTCCCCCTACTGTATTACCTCACGCACGCTTCACTTCCCCATTCACTGAACCTTCTTCCAGCCAGGACAATGGCAATAGAGACGAAACAAGATACAATACACACAAAGCAAATGTTTTACTTAATAATTATCAGCTAGCTATATGTGAATCGTAATAATCTAGCTAGTCAGCTAGTTAAGCAGAACTTTGTTATCCAATTCTTTGTGGCTAGCTAGCTAGCTAGCTAACAGTAGTAGCTAGCCAGTTCGCCCTATTGACTTACTATGGGCTATCTACGCACACTACAGTGGGTATTGTAAGCAGGTAAACATTCCTAAATTAACACTGAATGTATTTATTAATGTTTTCAAGATAAAATATTGTAGTCAGGCAACATATTGTATGAGATGTGAATGGGCAACATTTAATTCCGAAGTATGAGTTTTTCTCTCGCTTCAGCTCAAATAATTGATTGATTTCAAGAAATTGGTTGCCTCATATTTCTACTCCATACTTTTCGTTCAAGCTTGTGTCGATGCATGCTTCTAAATGTGTACGAGCGGAGTACGCATCCTAGAAGTCCCCTCCGTGCTCCGTTTCGCATACTTTGATTTGGACACATGCTCCGACCCTCCCGTGCTACTGTTTGCGTGCTCAGAGCACGGCAGTATGCATATTGAGAAACACCGACTGTGTTCCATCCACAACACTATATATGTGCTGAAAGCCGTCTAGGAGACCAGGGAGCAGGACTGCATAGGGAGGAAAGGAGATGCAATTGAATTTGTCTGCCGAGGCAGCGTTTCCAGTATGTGTGTGAAAAGCCATCTGTTGAATGACATTAGCATAGGAGGCATGCAGAAGTGACAGTCCCACTACTTAAGAGCAGAGCAATAGAATGTAAAAACTGTAGGCTAAGGAACAAAGGGCATCCATCTCTCTGACCTACATCCATCTCTGCCCTTGTGAAGTTCAGGGGCACATCTCAATAGTCTAAAGGACCCTCCTCTATTTGTCTCTTTTCCTTCACCTGCGCTGATCTGAAAACCAGAAATAGGTGAAGTCATTATGGTGAATGAATGCCTACTTTTGAATAAGCTTTCACCGTTCCAGTAGTGGAAACAGAGACAAAGAGGGTACACCTTTTCAGACTTTTGAGCTGCAGTCCCCCGTGTGTCTTAAAGCTCAGAGTAAGAGCTATAACCAGGAGAACATATATGGCTGTAGTCATAGATGCAATACAGTGCATCATATGTCACCCTGACCTCTGTGGATGTCCGCAGTTGTGGCTGTTTTTATTGTCAATATATTTCTTTGTCTCTGACGGTGTATCTTTGTCTCTGACGGTGTATCTTTGTCTCTGACGGTGTATCTTTGTATCTGACAGTGTATCTTTGTATCTGACGGTGAATCTTTGTCTCTGACGGTGTATCTTTGTATCTGACGGTGTATCTTTATCGCTGACGGTGTATCTTTGCTGAGCAGACACTGGTGACTCAGGGAGTGGTAGGTGTCTGTCTGTCACTACTGTTATTATCTGTATGTTCAGCTGAAGTGGCCTTTCCTCTAAGTGTCTTTGATCAAGGGCACATTCACATGCAGACACACGCACAACATTAGTTGCTAAATAACAGGAAATAACAGCAGAATTTTTGTTTTACACCACGTTAATAACAGTTATACTTTCGTGTTGATAACCTAATGAGAGCGAATGGGGATGTCAACTTTCTCAATGTAAATATGTGTTCTACACATGCAATGACAATGTTTTAGCTGTGAGATGAGATGAGAGTACAGCTCTCACTATGACCAGTAATATCTGTTTCTGGTAAAATCAAAGCCTTTTTAGGTGCTACTGTCACCAGTCAATGGTTTAGTGGCATTAGAGCTGACTCTGACATACATACACACACACACACACACACACACACACACACACACCACACACACACACACACACACACACACACACACACACACACACACACACACACACACGGCAGATGTCTTTATGAGGGGGATCTAAGACAGTCAGAGCATGGCTTTTAAATCCATGCTTTACTATCAACACCAGCACTGTTTTTATTCCAGAGGAGATCCCAGCTACTGTAAGCAGCCTAATACCCACAGTTTAAAACTCATCCCACCTGAGTGATCTAGCATGACAGTATCATTCCTCAGCAACACTGTAAAACCTTGAAAACAACCCTGTTATTCAATAGTACAGAAAAGGTCAAATATTATAAAAGCTTTAACTGTAATATTATCATCTGTTCCCCACATATTATAGCAAACAACTTTTTTCAACAAGGAATCACGGTCCGGAATGGCTGTCCCTACTCTTTTCATAAGTATGTGGTGAATGAAAAGAAACTCTTAGTACAACACTCCAAACTGGTAAACACTTTTTAAACCATTCATTTTCTTTGTAGACATCTTTCACCACACAACCACTGATCCAAAATACAAGTTTACAGTGAAATATAATGAGTACATTCATTTTAACACCAAAATACAAAATAATGACATCTTCTCAATGTAGTTAATTTAACAATCAGTTAATCCAATAGCAAAAAAAAGTAAGGTAGACAAAGTATTCACACCCCTTGACTTATTCCACATTTTGTTGTGTTACAGATGGAATTTCAGACGAATCAAATCAAATCAAATTTTATTGGTCACATACACGTGATTAGCAGATGTTATTACATGTGTAGCGAAATGCTTGTGCTTCTAGCTCTGACAGTGCAGTAATATCTAACAAGTAATATCTAACAAATTACACAACATATACCCAATACACACAAATCTAAGTAGGGATGAATTAAGACTATATACATATGGACGAGTAATGTCAGAGCGGAACGGACTAAGATACAGTAGAATAGTATAGAACACAGTATATACACATACAGTTGAAGTCGGAAGTTTACATACACTTTAGCCAAATACATTTAAACTGAGTTTTTAAAAATGTCTGACATTTAGTCGTAGAAAAGATTCCCTGTCTTAGGTCAGTTAGGATCACCAGTTTATTTTAAGAATGTGAAATGTCAGAATAATAGAAGAGAGAATGATTTATTTCAGCTTTTATTTCTTTCATCACATTCCCAGTGGGTCAAAAGTTTACATACACTCAATTAGTATTTGGTAACATTCCCTTTAAATTGTCAAACGTTTCGGGTAGCCTTCCACAAGCTTCCCACAATAAGTTGGGTGAATTTTGGCCCATTCCTCCTGACAGAGCCGGTGTATCTGAGTCAGGTTTGTAGGCCTCCTCGCTCGCACACGCTTTTTCAGTTCTGCCCACAAATTTTCTATAGGCTTGAGGTCAGGGCTTTGTGATGGCCACTCCAAAACCTTGACTTTGTTGTCCTTAAGCCATTTTGCCACAATTTTGGAAGCATGCTTGGGGTCATTGTCCATTTGGAAGAGCCATTTGCGACCAAGCTTAACTTCCTGACTGATGTCTTGAGATGTTGCTTCAATATATCCACGTAATTTTCCCTCCTCATGATGCCATCTATTTTGTGAAGTGCACCAGTCCCTCCTGCAGCAAAGCACCCCCACAACATGATGCTGCCACCCCCGTGCTTCACAGTTGGGATGGTGTTCTTCGCCTTGCAAGCATCCACCTTTTTCCTCCAAACATAAAGATGGTCATTATGGCCAAACAGTTCTATTTTTGTTTAATCAGACCAGAAGACATTTCTCCAAAAAGTACAATCTTTGTCCCCATGTGCAGTTGCAAACTGTAGTCTGGCTTTTTTATGGCGGTTTTGGAGCAGTGGCTTCTTCCTTGCTGAGCGGCCTTTCAGGTTATGTCAATGTAGGACTCGTTTTACTGTGGATATAGATTATTTTGTACCTGTTTCCTCCAGCATCTTCACAAGGTCCTTTGCTGTTGTTCCGGGATTGATTTGCATTTTTCGCACCAAAGTACGTTAATCTCTAGGAGACAGAACGCGTCTCCTGCCTGAGCGGTATGACGGCTGCGGGTCCCATGGTGTTTATACTTGCGTACTATTGTTTGTACAGATGAACGTGGTACCTTCAGGCGTTTGGAAATTGCTCCCAAGGATGAACCAGACATGTGGAGGTCTACAATTTTTTGTCTGAGGTCTTGGCTGATTTCTTTTGATTTTCCCATGATGTCAAGCAAGGAGGCACTGAGTTTGAAGGTAGGCCTTGAAATACATTCACAGGTACACTTCCAATTGACTCAAATTATGCCAATTAGCCTGTCAGAAGCTTCTAAAGCCATGACATCATTGTCTGGAATTTTTCAAGCTGTTTAAAGGCACAGTCAACTTAGTGTATGTAAACTTCTGACCCACTGGAATTGTGATACAGTGAATTATAAGTTAAATAATCTGTCTGTAAACAATTGTTGGAAAAATTACTTGTGTTTGCACAAAGTAGACGTCCTAACCGACTTGCCAAAACTATAGTTTGTTAACAAGAAATTTGTGGAGTGGTTGAAAAACGAGTTTTAATGACTCCAACCTCAGTGTATATAAACTTCCGACTGCAACTGTATGAGATGAGTAATGCAAGATATGTAAGCATTTGTAACGGGCGTCGTAAGAATTGGACCAA
Source organism: Salmo salar (assembly GCF_965601325.2). Lineage (NCBI taxonomy): Eukaryota > Metazoa > Chordata > Actinopteri > Salmoniformes > Salmonidae > Salmo > Salmo salar. The sequence continues at coordinate 46,808,517 of NC_138293.1, forward strand.
GGTGCAGCGGGAACGTGTATACTCATCTTCTTTATTAAATCAAAAGAAGGAAAAACAAACAAATCACGTATACAAAACAAAGAACGACACTAAACAGTCCTGTCAGGTGCACAGACACAAAACAGGAGACAACTACCCACAAATCCCATTACAAAAACACCCCTATACATAGGACCTTCAATCAGAGGCAACGAGGAACAGCTGCCTCCAATTGAAGGTCAATCCAATGAACTAAACATAGAAAAACACTAACCTAGAACATAGACCAAAAACCCCGGAACACTCTAAACAAACACCCCTCTTACATAAGCACATAGACCAATAAACCCCGAACCACATAAAACAAACACCACCTGCCACGTCCTGACCAAACTACAATAACAAATAACCCCTTTACTGGTCAGGACGTGACAGCATTATTAGGTGAATAAGATACCATAGAATAGTATAGAATACAGTATATACACATGAGATGAGTAATGCCAGATATGTAAACATTAAGTGACTAAGATACCGTAGAATAGTATAGAATACAGTATATACATAAGATATGAGTAATGCAAGATATGTAAACATTATTAAGTGACTAAGATACCGTAGAATAGTATAGAATACAGTATATACATATGAGATGAGTAATGCCAGATATGTAAACATTATTAAAGTGACTAGTGTTCCATTCCTTAAAGTGGCCAGTGATTTCTAGTCTATGTATGTAGCGCAGCAGCCTCTAATGTGCTAGTGATGGCTGTTTAACAGTCTGATGGCCTTGAGATAGAAGCTGTTTTTCAGTCGCTTGGTCCCAGCTTTGATTGGTTGCAGTGACAAATTGAGATTTGTCACTGGCCTACACACAATACCCCATAATGCCAAAGTGGAATTATGTTTTTCGAAATTGTTACAAATTAATAAAAAATGAAAAGCTGAAATGTCTTGAGTCAATCAGTATTCATCCCCTTTGTTATGGAAAGCCTAAATAAGTTCAGGAGTAAAAATGTGCTTAACAAGTCACATAATAATTCGCGTGGACTCACTCTGTAGTGCAACAGTAGTGTTTAACATGATTTTTGAATGACTACCTCAACTCTGTATCCCACGCATACAATTATCTGTCAGTTGAGCAGTGAATTTCAAACACAGATTCAACCACTAAGACCAGGGAGGTTTTCCAATGCATCGCGAAGTAGGGCACCTACTGGTAGATGGGTCTTTTTTTTTTTTTTAAAGCAGACATTGAATATCCCTTTGAGCATGGTGAAGTTATTAATTACACTTTGGATGGTGTATCAATACACCCAATCACCGCAAAGATACACGAGTCCACCCTAACTCAGTTGCCGGAGAGGAAGGAAAGCGCGCAGGGATTCACCGTGAGGCCAATGGTGACTTTAAAACAGTTACAGAATTGAATGGCTGTGATAGGAGAAAACTGAGGATGGATCAACAACATTGTAGTTACTCCATAATAATAACCTAATTGACGTAGTGAAAAACCTGTACAGTATACAAATATTCCAAAACATGTATTCTAAAGTAAAGGCACTAAAGTAAAATTGCAAAAAATTAGGGAAAGAAGTTAACTTTTTGTCCTGAATACAAGGTGCTATGCTTGGGGGAAATCCAATACAACACATTACTGAGTACCACTCTCCATATTTTCAAGCATAGTGGTGGCTGCATCATGTAATGGGTATGCTTGTAATCGTTAATAAGGAATGGCAAGTTTTTCAGGATAAAAAAAACCTACAGAATGGAGCTAAGCACATACAAAATCCTAAAGGAAAACCTAGTTCAGTCTGCTTTCCACCAGACACTGGGAGATTAATTAAACTTTCAGCGGGACAATAACCTAAAACAAAGGGCCAAATCTACACTGAAGTTGCATACCAAGAAGACGGTGACTGAGTTACAGTTTTGACTTAAATCAGCTTGAAAATCTATGGCAAAACTTGAAAATAGTTGTCTACCATTATCAACAACCAATTTGACAGAGTTTGAAGAATTTTGAAAAACATAATGGGCAAATACAATATTGTACAATCCAGGTGTGGAAAGCGCTAAGAGACTTACCCAGAAAGACTCACAGCTGTAATCGCTGCTAAAGGTGATTCTAACATGAATTAACTCAGGGGTGTGAATACTTATGTAAATTAGATATTTTTGTATATGTGAAAATATGTTTTGACTTTGTCATTATGGGGAATTGTGTAGATGGGTAAAACATTTTTGGTTGAATCCATTTTGAATTCAGGCTGTAACACAACAAATTAATACTTTCCGAAGGCATTGTACAGTCGTTGTCAAAGGTTTTGAGAATGACACAAATATTAATTTTAACAAAGTCTGCTGCCTCAGTTTGTATGATGGCAATTTGCGTATACTCCAGAATGTTATGCAGAGTGATCAGATGAATTGCAATTAATTGCAAAGTCCCGCTTTGCCATGCAAATGAACTGAATCCCGAAAAAAACATTTCCACTGCATTTCAGCCCTGCCACAAAAGGACCAGCTGACATCATGTCAGTGATTCTCTCGTTAACACAGGTGTGAGTGTTGACGAGGACAAGGCTGGAGATCACTCTGTCATGCTGATTGAGTTCGAATAACAGACTGGAAGCATCAAAAGGAGGGTGGTGCTTGAAATCATTGTTCTTCCTCTGTCAATCATGGTTACCTGCAAGGAAACGCATGCCGTCATCATTGCTTTGCACAAAAAGGGGCTTCACAGGCAAGGATATTGCTGCCAGTAAGATTGCACATAAATCAACCATTTATCGGATCATCAAGAACTTCAAGGAGAGCGGTTCAATTGTTGTGAAGAAGGCTTCAGGGTGCCCAAGAAAGTCCAGCAAGCGCCAGGACCGTCTCCTAAAGTTGATTCAGCTGCGGGATCGGGGCACCACCAGTACAGAGCTTGCTCAGGAATGGCAGCAGGCAGGTGTGAGTGCATCTGCACGCACAGTGAGGTGAAGACTTTTGGAGGATGGCCTGGTGTCAAGAAGGGCAGCAAAGAAGCCACTTCTCTCCAGGAAAAACATCAGGGACAGACTGATATTCTGCAAAAGGTACAGGGATTAGACTGCTGAGTCATTTTCTCTGATGAATCCCCTTTCCGATTGTTATGGGAATCTGGAAAAAAGCTTGACCGGAGAAGACAAGGTGAGCGCTACCATCAGTCCTGTGTCATGCCAACAGTAAAGCATCCTGAGACCATTAATGTGTGGGGTTGCTGCTCAGCCAAGGGAGTGGGCTCACTCACAATTTTGCCTAAGAACACAGCCATGAATAAAGAATGGTACCAACACATCCTCCGAGAGCAACTTCTCCCAACCATCCAGGAACAGTTTGGTGACGAACAATGCCTTTTCCAGCATGATGGAGCACCTTGCCATAAGGCAAAAGTGATAGATAAGTGACTCGGGGAACAAAACATTGATATTTTGGGTCCATGGCCAGGAAACTCCCCAGACCTTAATTCTATTGAGAACTTGTGGTCAATCCTCAAGAGGCAGATGGACAAACAAAAACCCACAAATTCTGACAAACTCCAAGCATTGATTATACAAGAATGGGCTGCCATCAGTCAGGATGTGGCCCAGAAGTTAATTGACAGCATACCAGGGCGGATTGCAGAGGTCTTGAAAAAGAAGGGTCAACACTGCAAATATTGACTCTTTGCATCAACTTCATGTAATTGTCAATAAAAGCCTTTGACACTTATGAAATGCTTGTAATTATACTTCCGTATTCCATAGTAACATCTGACAAAAATATCTAAAGACACGGAAGCAGCAAACTTTGTGGAAATTAATATTTGTGTCATTCTCAAAACTTTTGGCCACGACTGTACATGTTTCAAAATGTCCCATGGAATGTAAAATGCTAGAGTACTTTAAGTTACAATACATTACACTGTTTTCACATTAGGCTTGTAGTAGCTTGCGCTACTCATTAAGATTTACTGAACATCAAATTTCCATATTTTGTTCCCCGGGTTTGATCAAAGGTGTGATCATTGAAGACATCTTGCACAACGTAATCAAATAAAATAAATGAACAAACAAAGTTTAGCAGGCAGTAGTTTGTATCAACCCTGTCAAAATCACAGTAAATATCCTCATTGTTCATGTACCTGGGGGAAAAACTTTTGGCATGGCGAATCCAATCCTGACATACAGTACCAGTGAAAAGTTTGGACACACCTACTCATTGCAGGGTTTTTCTGAATTAAAAATATATATATATACATTGTAGAATACCAGTGAAGACTGCAAAACTATGAATAACATATATGTAATGATGTAGTAACCAAAAAAGTGTTCAACAAATCAAATTAGATTTTATATTTGAGATTCTTCAAAGGAGCCATATTGATGAAGTTTGGACACACCTACTCATTGCAGGGTTTTTCTGAATTAAAAAAATATATATATATACCTTGTAGAATACCAGTGAAGACTGCAAAACTATGAATAACACATATGTAATGATGTAGTAACCAAAAAAGTGTTCAACAAATCAAATTAGATTTTATATTTGAGATTCTTCAAAGTAGCCATCTTGATGACAGCTTTGCACACTCTTTGTATTTTCTCAACCAGCTTCATGAGGTGCTTTTCAATGAACAGGTGTGCCTTGTTAAAAGTTAATTTGTGGAATTTCTTTCCTTAATGCTTTTGAGCCAATCAGTTGTGTTGTGACAAGGTAGGGGTGGTATACAGAAGATAACCCTATTTGGTGAAAGACCAAGTCCATATTATGGCAAGAACAGCTCAAATAAGCAAAGAGAAATGACAGTCCATCATTACATTAAGAAATGAAGGTCAGTCAATACAGAACATTTTGAGGACTTTGAAAGTTTCTTCAAGTGCAGTCACAAAAACCATCAAGCGCTATGATGAAACTGTCTCTCATGAGGAACGCCACAGGAAAGGAAGACCCAGAGTTACCTCTGCTGCAGAGTTCATCAGAGTTAACTGCACTTCAGATTGCAGCCCAAATAAATGCTTCACAGAATTCAAGTAACAGACACATCTCAATGTCAACTGTTTAGAGGAGACTGCGTGAATCAGGCCTTCATGCTCGATTTGCTGCAAAGAAACCACTACTAAAGAACACCAACAAGAAGACGAGACTTGCTTGGGCCAAGAAATACGAGCAATGGATATTAGACCAGTGGAAATCTGTCCTTTGGTCTGATGAGTCCAAATTTGAGATTTTTGGTTCCAACCGCAGTGTCTTTGTGAGATGCAGAGTAGGTGAACAGACGATCTCCGCATGTGTTGTTCCCACCGTGAAGCATGAAGGAGGAGGTGTGATGGTGTGGGGGTCCTTTGCTGGTGCAACTGTCAGTGATTTATTTAGAATTCAAGGCACACTTAACCAGCATGACTACCACCGCATTCTGCAGCAATACACCATCCCTTCTGGTTCACGCTTAGTGGGACTATCATTTGTTTTTCAACAGGACAATGACCCAACACACCTCCAGACTGTGTAAGGGCTGTTTGGACCGCAGAGTGAAGGAAAACAGCCAACAAGTGCTGAGCATATGTGGGAACTCCTTCAAGACTGTTGGAAAAGCATTTCAGGTGAAGCTGGCTGAGAGAATGTCAAGAGTGTGCAAAGTTGTCATCAAGGCAAACTGTGGATACTTTGAAGAATCTAAAATAAAAAAATATATTTGGATTTGTTGAACACTTTTGTGGTTACTACATGATTCCATATGTGCTATTTCATAGTTTTGATGTCTTCACTATTATTCTACAAAGTAGAAAATAGTCCAAATAAGGAAAAACCCTTGAATGAGTAGGTGTGTCCAAACTTTCGACTGGTACTGTATGTGTGGATTGAAATCATTACATGCCTCATCCATGGCCTGAAGGAGTGTGGTACAATCATGCAGATGGCCATCATACATCTTCCACCTGTATTGTAATCATCTATTGCATTAACAAATCAAATCAAAGTGTATTTGTCACGTGCGCCGAATACAACAGGTGTAGACCTTACAGTGAAATGCTTACTTACAGGCTCTAACCAATAGTGCAAAAAAGGTATTAGGTGAACAATAGGTAGGTAAAGAAATAAAACAACAGTTAAAAGACAGGCTATATACAGTAGCGAGGCTGTATACAGTAGCGAGGCTATAAAAGTAGCGAGGCTACATACAGACACCGGTTAGTCAGGCTGATTGAGGTAGTATGTACATGTAGATATGGTTAAAGTGACTATGCATATGTGATGAACAGAGAGTAGCAGTAGCGTAAAAGAGGGGTTGGTGGGTGGCGGGACACAATGCAGATAGCCCGGTTAGCCAATGTGCGGGAGCACTGGTTGGTCGGCCCAATTGAGGTAGTATGTACATGAATGTATAGTTAAAGTGACTATGCATATATGATAAACAGAGAGTAGCAGCAGCGTAAATGAGAGGGGTTGGGGGGGGCACACAATGCAAATAGTCCGGGTAGCCATTTGATTACCTGTTCAGGAGTCTTATGGCTTGGGGGTAAAAACAGTCTATGACTGGGGTGGCTGAGGTCTTTGACAATTTTTAGGGCCTTCCTCTGACACCTGGTGTAGAGGTCCTGGATGGCAGGCAGCTTAGCCCCAGTGATGTACTGGGCCGTACGCACTGCCCTCTGTAGTGCCTTGCGGTCAGAGGCCGAGCAATTGCCGTACCATACCAGGCAGTGATGCAACCAGTCAGGATGCTCACTCTGTTGCAGCTCTAGAATCTTTTGAGGATCTCAGGACCCATGCCAAATCTTTTTAGAGGGAATAGGGCGAATAGGCTTTGTCGTGCCCTCTTCACGACTGTCTTGGTATGTTTGGACCATTCTAGTTTGTTGTTGATGTGGACACTAAGGAACTTGAAGCTCTCAACCTGCTCCACTACAGCCCCGTCGATGAGAATGGGGGTGTGTTCGGTCCTCAATTTCCTGTAGTCCACAATCATCTCCATAGTCTTGGTTACGTTGAGGGATAGGTTGTTATTCTGGCACCATCCGGCCAGGTCTCTGACCTCCCCCCTATAGGCTGTCTCGTCGTTGTCGGTGATCAGGCCTGCCACTATTGTGTAGTCTGCAAACTTAATGATGGTGTTGGAGTCGTGCCTGGCCATGCAGTCGTGGGTGAACAGGGAGTACAGGAGGGGACTGAGCACGCACCCATGTGGAGCTCCAGTGTTGACGATCAGCGTGGCAGATGTGTTGCTACCTACCCTCACCACTTGGGGGCGGCCCATCAGGAAGTCCAGGATCCAGTTGCAGAGGGAGGTGTTTAGTTCCAGGATCCTTAGCTTAATTGATGCGCTTTGAGGGTACTATGGTGGTGAACGTTGAACTGTAGTCAATGAAAAGCATTCTCACATAAGTGTTCCTTTTGTTCAGGTGGGAAAGGGCAGTGTGGAGTGCAATACAGATTGCATCCTGTAAATTACAACCTGTAATTTAAATTAATTTTTATTTGGATTTCATGTAATGAACATATACAAAATAGTCCAAATTGGTGAAGTGAAATGAAATAAATTACTTCTTTCAAAGAATTAAAAAAAATTCAAAACAGAAAAGTTGTGCGTGCATATGTATTCACCCCCTTTGCTATGAAGCACATAAATAAGATCTGGTGCAACCAATTACGTTCAGAAGTCACATGATCTCAGTATATATATACCTGCTCTGAAAGGCCCCAGAGTCTGCAACACCACTAAGCAAGGGGCACCACCAAGCAAGCGGCACCATGAAGACCAAGGAGCTCTCCAAACAGGTCAGGGACAAAGTTGTGGAGAAGTACAGATAAGGGTTGGTTTATAAAAAAAGATCCGAAACTTTGAACATCCCACGGAGCACCATTAAATCCATTATTAAAAAATGGAAAGAATATGGCACCACAACAAACCTGCCAAGAGAGGGCCGCCCACCAAAACTCACAGACCAGGCAAGGAGGGCATTAATCAGAGGCAACAAAGAGACCAAAGATAACCCTGAAGGAGCTGCAAAGCTCCACAGCGGAGATTGGAGTATTTGTCCATAGGACCACTTTAATCCGTACACTCCACAGAGCTGGGCTTTACAGAAGAGTGGCCCGAAAAAAGCCATTGCTTAAAGAAGCAAACGTTTGGTGTTCACCAAAAGGCATATGGGACACCCCAAACATATGGAAGAAGGTACTCTGGTCAGATGAGACTAAAATTGAGCTTTTTGGCCATCAAGGAAAACGCTATGTCTGGCGCAAACCCAACACCTCTGATCACTCCGAGAACACCATCCCCACAGTGAAGCATGGTGGTGGCAGGTTCATGCTGTGGGGATGTTTTTTATCGGCAGGGACTGGGAAATTGGTCAGAATTGAAGGAATGATAGATGACGCTAAATACAGGAAAATTCTTGAGGGAGACCTGTTTCAGTCTTCCAAAGATTTGAGACTGAGATGGAGGTTCACCTTCCAGCAGGACAATGACCCTAAGCATAGTGCTAAAGCAACACTTGAGTGGTTTAAGGGGAAACATTTAAATGTCTTGGAATGGCCTAGTCAAAGCCCAGACCTCAATCCAATTGAGAATCTGTGGTATGACTTAAAGATTGCTGTATACCAGCAGAATCCATCCAACTTGAAGGAGCTGGAGCAGTTTTGCCTTGAAGAATGGGCAAATATCCCAGTGGCTAGATGTGCCAAGCTTATAGAGACATACCCCAAGAGACTTGCAGCTGTAATTGCTGCAAAAGCTGGCTCTACAAAGTATTGACTTTGGGGGGGTAAATAGTTATGCACACTCAAGTTTTCAGTTTTTTTGTCTTATTTCTTGTTTGTTTCACAATAAAACATATTTTGCATCTTCAAAGTGGTAGGCATGTTGTTTAAATCAAATGATACAAACCCCCAAAAATCTATTTTAATTCCAGGTTGTAAGGCAACAAAATAGGAAAAATGCCAAGGGGGGTGAATACTTTGGCAAGTCACATGGTGAAATCCCTGAGTGGTTT